>NC_032014.1:21251403-21258726 GCF_001865875.1 Lupinus angustifolius
TCGAGAACATATTCAACCGTTGAAATTTTCTAAAACGCTGTTTAACTCAGTTTCTGCTCAAAACCGAAAATGGTGATGTTCTTGAACTTATGAAAATATTTTGTTGAAACCATGAACAACTTGTGTTCATGGAGTTGTTATAATGTTTTATTACATGTATTTTGTTGATTTAGCCAAAGCGGATGATGATGAAATCAAAGGAACCTTTAGGAAGTGTTTTGCAAAATGAGAATGTATGTTAATATTTTCGAAAATGAATTTATGGGAATTAGACAAAACTCTAGGTGAGTTTTAGTCTTGTAATTCTATTTCCAATTTGGTGATAAATTATCATGATTTTCGGAGACTGTCTGTTTCGGACCGCTGTCGGGCCGAATCTCAACCAGTACGAACGGCTCAAAAAGTGGTTTTTTGAGTTCCGTAACTCGGAATCTAATTCCGATCGTACCATTGGCTTCGTAATCATATTTCGAGTCGAGATAGACCCTGAGTTGGTCCATAACTATTTTCTTCATTTTCTTCTTCTTTCTGATCTCTCAACATTCAACCAATGGATGGTGATGAGATTTAAGTATGTTGTTCATGAGCATGTCAAGAACATATTCAACCGTTGAAATTTTCTAAAACGCTTTCTAACTCATTTTCTCCTCAAAACCGAAAATGGTGATGTTCTTGAACTTATGAAAATATTTTGTTGAATCCCTGCACAACTTTTGTTCATGGAGTTGTTATAATGTTTTATTACATTTATTTTGTTATTTTAGACAAAGGAGATGATGATGAAATCAAAGGAAACTTTAGGAAGTGTTTTGGAAAAATGAGAATGTATGTAATTATTTTCCAAAATGAATTTCTGGGAATTTTCGGTAAAGAATTAGACAAAACTCTTAAGAGTTTTAGTCTTGTAATTTTATTTCCAATTTGGTGGTAAATTTTCATGATTTTCGGAGACAGTCTGTTTCGGACCGCTGTCGGGCCGAATCTCACCCAGTACGTACGGCTCAAAAAGTGGTTTTTTGAGTTCCGTAACTCGGAATGGAATTCCGATCGTGCCATTGGCTTCGTAATCATATTTCGAGTCGAGATAGACCATGAGTTGGTCCATAACTATTTTCTATAATATTTTCACTCGGAATGTTGAAATTCGAAGTTCCAACAGTAAAGTAAAATCGGGTGATCATTTTTGGCTACTCGAATATTGGCCAACAATTCTCGAGCATGTTTTTAATCGCGCACTTTTCACCGAAGTCGTCGCGTCTCATAAGTCACTTCACAAAATCTACCTACAAAGTGTTATAGATTTCACTCATTAATGCCTTGATTTACCACCACCAAATCCCCTAAATCAATCACTTTGATTCACTCACCCTCTTGGATTTGCTAGATTGCCTTGGGAAATGGGTTTAGAAATCAGATTTCTCCCACCCCGCAACTCTATAAATACCCATGTATCCTCATGCGCTAACACTTTGCAAAAATTTGGCAATTTGAAGATTTGAGAGCAAGTTACTTTCATCATCTTTTCTTCTTCTTTCAATCCTTGATCTCTCAACATTCAACCCATGGATGGTGATGAGATTTAAGTATGTTGTTCATGATCAAGTCAAGAAAATATTCAACCGTTGAAATTTTCTAAAACGCTTTCAAACTCATTTTCTCCTCAAAACCGAAAATGGTGATGTTCTTGAACTTATGAAAATATTTTGTTGAAACCATGAACAACTTGTGTTCATTGTGTTGTTACAATGTGTTATTACATGTATTTTGTTGTTTTAGCCAAATGGGATGATGATGAAATCAAAGGAACCTTTAGGAAGTGTTTTGGAAAAATGAGAATGTTTGTAAATATTTTCGAAAATGAATTTCTGGGAATTTTAGGTAAAGAATTACACAAAAGTCAAGATGCGTTTTAGTCTTGTAATTCTATTTCCAATTTTTTGGTAAATTTTCATGATTTTCAGAGACAGTCGGTTTCGGACCACTGTCGGGCCTAATCTCACCCGGTACAGCTCAAAAAATGGTTTTTTGAGTTCCGTAACTCGGAATCGAATTCCGATCGTGCCGTTGCCTTCATAATCACGTTTAGAGTCAAGATAGTCCCTGAGTTGGTCCATAACTATTTTCTAAAATATTTTCACTCGGAATGCCGAAATTCGAAGTTCCAACCGTAAAGTAAAATCGGGCGATCATTTTTGGCTACTTGAATATTGGCCGATAATACTCGAGCATGGTTTTAATCGCGCGCGTTTCGCCGAAGTCGTCGCGTAACATGAGTCACCTCACAAAATCTACCTACTAAAGGTTATAGATTTCACTCATTAATGCCTTCATTTACTACCACCAAATTACCTAAATCGCTCACTTAACCCATGATTCACTCACCCTCTTGGATTTGCTAGATTGCCTTGGGAAATGGGTTTAGAAATCATATTTCTCCCATCCCGCAACTCTATAAATACCCATGTATCCTCATGTGCTAACACTTTGCAAAAATTTGGCAATTTGAAGATTGGGAGTAAGTTATTTTCATCATCATTTCTTCTTCATTTTCTTCTTCTTTCAATCCTTGATCTCTCAACATTCAACCAATGTATGGTGATGAGATTTAAGTATGTTGTTCATGAGCATGTCAAGAACATATTCAACCTTTTAAATTTTCTAAAACGCTTTCTAACTCATTTTTTCCTCAAATCCGAAAATGGTGATGTTCTTGAACTTAAGAAAATATTTTGATGAAACCATGAACAACTTTTGTTCATGGAGTTGTTATAATGTTTTATTACATGTATTTTGTTGTTTTAGCCAAAGGGGATGATTTTGAAATCAAAGGAACCTTTAGGAAGTGTTTTGGAAAAATGAGAATGTCTGTAAATATTTTCGAAAATGAATTTCTGGGAATTTTCGGTAAAGAATTAGACAAAAATCTAATTGAGTTTTAGAATTGTAATTCTATTTCCAATTTGGTGGTAGCTTTTCATGATTTTCGGAGACAGTCGGTTTCGGACCGCTCTCGGGCCGAATCTCACCAGGTACAGCTCAAAAAATGGTTTTTTGAGTTCCGTAACTCGGAATCAAATTCCGATCGTGCTGTTGGTTTCGTAATCACATTTTGAGTCAAGATAGTTCCTGAGTTGGTCCATAACTATTTTCTAAAATATATTCCTCGTAAAGCCGAAATTCGAAATTCCAACCGTAAAGTAAAATCGGGCGATCATTTTTGGCTACTCAAATATTGGCCGACAATACACGAGCATGGTTTTAATCATGCGCGTTTCACCGAAGTCATCGCGTCACATGAGTCACTTCACAAAATCTACCTGCTCAATGTTATAGATTTCACTCATTAATGCCTTGATTTACTACCACCAAATCCCCTAAATCACTCACTTAACCCATGATTCACTAACCCTCTTGGATTTGATAGATTTCCTTGGGAAATGGGTTTAGAAATCAGATTTCTCCCACCCCGCAACTCTATAAATACCCATGTATCCTCATGCGCTAACAGTTTGCAAAATTTTGGCAATTTGATGATTGGGAGTAAGTTACTTTCATCATATTTTCGTCTTCATTTTCCTCTTCTTTTAATCCTTGATCTCTCAACATTCAACCAATATATGGTGATGAGATTTAAGTATGTTGTTCATGAGCATGTCAAGAACTTAATCAACCTTTTAAATTTTCTAAAACGCTTTCTAACTCATTTTCTCCTCAAATCCGAAAATGGTGATGTTCTTGAACTTATGAAAATATTTTGTTGAAACCATGAACAACTTGTGTTCATGGAGTTGTTATAATGTTTTATTACATGTATTTTTTTGTTTTAGCCAAAGGGGATGATGATGAAATCAAATGAACCTTTAGGAAGTGTTTTGGAAAAATGAGAATGTATGTAAATATTTTCGAACATGAATTTCTGGGAATTAGACAAAACTCTAGTTGAGTTTGAGTCTTGTAATTCTATTTCAAATTTGGTGGTAAACTTTCATGATTTTTGGTGACAGTCTATTTCGGACCGCTGTCGGGACGAATCTCACCCAAGACGGCTCAAAAACAGGTATTTTGAGTTCCGTAACTCGGAATCGAATTCCGATCGTGCCGTTGGCTTCTTTGCCACATTTCGAGTCAAGATAGACCCTGAGTTGATCTATAACTATTTTCTAAAATATTTTCACTCGGAATGTCGAAATTCGAAATTCCAACCGTAAAGTAAAATCGGGCGATCATTTTTGGCTACTCGAATATTGGCCGAAAATACTCGAGCATGGTTTTAATCGCGCACGTTTCGCCAAAGTCGTCGCGTCACATGAGTCACTTCACAAAATCTTCCTGCTCAATGTTATAGATTTCACTCATTAATGCCTTGATTTACTACCACCAAATCCCCTAAATCACTCACTTAACCCATGATTCACTAACCCTCTTGGATTTGATAGATTTCCTTGGGAAATGGGTTTATAAATCAGATTTCTCCCACCCCGCAACTCTATAAATACCCATGTATCCTCATGCGCTAAAACTTTGCAAAAATTTGGCAATTTGAAGATTTGAGAGTAAGTTACTTTCATCATCTTTTCTTCTTCATTTTCTTCTTCTTTCAATCCTTGATCTCTCAACATTCAACCAATGGATGGTGATGAGATTTAATTATGTTGTTCATGGGCATGTCCAGAACATATTCAACCGTTGAAATTTTCTAAAACATGGTGATGTTCTTGAACTTATGAAAATATTTTGTTGAAACCATGAACAACTTGTGTACATGGAGTTGTTATAATGTTTTATTACATGTATTTTTTTTGTTTTAGCCACAGGGGATGATGATGAAATCAAAGGAACCTTTAGGAAGTGTTTTGGAAAAATGAGAATGTATGTAATATTTTCGAAAATGAATTTCTGGGAATTTTAGGTAAAGAATTACGCAAAACTCAAGTAGAGTTTTAGTCTTGTAATTCTATCTCCAATTTGGTGGTAAATTTTAACGATTTTCGGAGACAGTCGGTTTCGGACCTCTGCCGGGCCCAATCTCACCGGTAAGCTCAAAAAGTTGTTTTTTGAGTTCCGTAACTCGGAATCGAATTCCGATCATGCCTTTGGCTTCGTAATCACATTTAGAGTCAAGATCGACCCTGAGGTTGTCCATAACTATTTTCTAAAATATTTTCACTCGGAATGTCGATATTCGAAGTTCCAACCGTAAAGTAAAATCGGGCGACCATTTTTGGCTACTCGAATATTGGCCGACAATACTCGAGCATGATTTTAATCGCACGCATTTTGCCGAAGTCGTCGCGTAACATGAGTCATTTCACAAAATCTACCTTGTAAATGTTATAGATTTCACTCATTAATGTCTTGATTTACTAACACCAAATCCCCTAAATCACTCACTTAACCCCTGATTCACTCACCCCCTTCGATTTGCTAGATTGCCTTGGGAAATGGGTTTAGAAATAAGATTTCTCTCTCCCTGCAACTCTATAAATACCCATGTATCCTCATGCGCTAACACTTTGCAAAATTTTGGCAATTTGAAGATTTGAGAGAAAGTTACTTTCATCATCTTTTCTTCTTCATTTTCATCTTCTTTCAATCCTTGATCTTTCAACATTCAACCAATGGATGGTGATGAGATTTAAGTATGTTGTTCATGAGCATGTCAAGAACATATTCAACCGTTGAAATTTTCTAAAACGCTTTCTAACTCATTTTCTCCTCAAAACCGAAAATAGTCATGTCCTTGAACTTATGAAAATATTTTGTTGAAACCATGAACAACTTGTGTTCATGGAGTTGTTATAATGTTTTATTACATGTATTTGGTTGTTTTATCCAAAGGGGATGATGATGAAATCAAAGGAACCTTTAGGAAGTGTTTTGGAAAAATGAGAATGTATGTAAATATTTTCGAAAATGAATTTCAAGGAATTTTCGGTGAAGAATTAGACAAAACAATAGTAGAGTTTTAGTCTTGTAATTCTATTTCCAATTTGGTGGTAAATGTTTATTTCGGAGACAGTCGGTTTCGGACCGCTGTAGGACCGAATCTCACCTCGTACGGCTCAAAAAGTGGTTTTTTGAGTTCCGTAACTCGGAATCGTATTCCGGTCGTGTCGTTGGCTTCCTAATCACATTTCGAGTCAGAATAGACCTTGAGTTGGTCCATAACTATTTTCTATAATATTTTCAATCGGAGTGCCGAAATTCGAATTTCCAACCGTAAAGTAAAATCGGGCGACAATTTTTGGCTACTCGAATATTGGCCGACAATACTCGAGCATGGTTTTAATCACGCGCGTTTCACCGTTGTCGTCGCGTCAAATGAGTCACTTCACAAAATCTACCTACTAAATGTTATAGATTTTACTCATTAATGCATTGATTTACTACCACCAAATCTCCTAAATCACTCACTTAACCCATGATTCACTCACCCTCATGGATTTGCTAGAATGCCTTGGGAAATGAGTTTAGAAATCAGATTTCTCCCACCCTGCAACTCTATAAATACCCAAGTATCCTCATGCGCTATCACTCTGCAAAAATTTGGCAATTTGAAGATTTGAGTGCAAGTTACTTTCATCATATTTTCTTCTTCATTTTCTTCTTCTTTCAATCCTTGATCTCTCAAGATTCAACCAATGGATGGTGATGAGATTTAAGTATGTTGTTCATGAGCATGTCAAGAACATATTCAACCGTTGAAATTTTCTAAAACGCTTTCTAACTCATTTTCTCCTCAAAACCGAAAATGGTGATGTTCTTGAACTTATGAAAATATTTTGTTGAAACCATGAACAACTTGTGTTCATAGAGTTGTTATAATGTTTTATTACATGTATTTGGTTGTTTTAGCCAAAGGGGATGATGAGGAAATCAAAGGAACCTTTAGGAAGTGTTTTAGAAAAATGAGAATGTGTGTAAATAGTCTCGAAAATGAATTTCTGCGAATTTTCGATAAAGAATTAGACAAAAATCACTTGTAGAGTTTTAGTCTTGTAATTGTATTTACAATTTGGTGGAAAATTTTCATGATTTTCGGACACAGTCGGTTTCGGACCGCTGTCGGACCGAATCTCACCCGGTACGGCTCAAAAAGTGGTTTTTTGATTTCCGTAGCTCGGAATCGAATTCCGATCGTGCCGTTGGCTTCATAATCACATTTCGAGTCGAGATAGACCCTGAGCTGGTCCATAACTATTTTCTATAATATTTTCACTCGGAATACCGAAATTCGAAGTTCCAACCGTAAAGTAAAATCGGGCGATCATTTTTGGCTACTCGAATATTGGCGGACAAGACTCGAGCATGGTTTTAATCGCG
>NC_032014.1:21258826-21260034 GCF_001865875.1 Lupinus angustifolius
TGCCTTGGGAAATGGGTTTAGAAATCAGATTTCTCCCACCCGCAACTCTATAAATACACATTTATCCTCATGCGCTAACACTTTTTAAAAATTTGGCAAATTGAAGATTTGAGAGCAAGTTACTTTCATCATCTTTTCTTCTTCATTTTCTTCTTCTTTCAATCCTTGATCTCTCAACATTCAACCAATGGATGGTGATGAGATTTAAGTATGTTGTTCATGAGCATGTCAAGAACATATTCAACCGTTGAAATTTTCTAAAACGCTTTCTAACTCATTTTCTCCTCAAAACCGAAAATGGTGATGTTCTTGAACTTATGAAAATATTTTGTTCAAACCATGAACAAATTGCGTTCATGGAGTTGTTATAATGTTTTATTACATGTATTTTGTTGTTTTAGCCAAAGCGGATGATGATGAAATCAAAGGAACCTTTAGGAAGTGTTTTGGAAAAATGAGAATGTATGTAAATATTTTCGAAAATGAATTTCAAGGAATTTTCAGTAAAGAATTAGACAAAACACTTGTAGAGTTTTAGTCTTGTAATTGTATTTACAATTTGGTGGAAAATTTTCATGATTTTCGGACACAGTCGGTTTCGGACCGCTGTCGGACCGAATCTCACCCGGTACGGCTCAAAAAGTGGTTTTTTGATTTCCGTAGCTCGGAATCGAATTCCGATCGTGCCGTTGGCTTCATAATCACATTTCGAGTCGAGATAGACCCTGAGCTGGTCCATAACTATTTTCTATAATATTTTCACTCGGAATACCGAAATTCGAAGTTCCAACCGTAAAGTAAAATCGGGCGATCATTTTTGGCTACTCGAATATTGGCGGACAAGACTCGAGCATGGTTTTAATCGCCCGCGTTTTGCCGTAGTCGTCACGTCACATGAGTCACTTTCACTCATAATACCTTGATTTACTACCACCAAATCCCCTAAATCACTCACTTAACCCATGATTCACTCACCCTCTTGGATTTGCTAAAATGCCTTGGGAAACTCTTGGATTTGCTAAATTGCCTTGGGAAATGGGTTTAGAAATCAGATTTCTCCCACCCGCAACTCTATAAATACCCATTTATCCTCATGCGATAACACTTTTTAAAAATTTGGCAAATTGAAGATTTGTGAGCAACTTACTTTCATCATCTTTTCTTCTTCATTTTCTTCTTCTTTCAATCCTTGATCTCTCAACATTCAA
>NC_032014.1:21260134-21261006 GCF_001865875.1 Lupinus angustifolius
GTGAACAAATTGCGTTCATGGAGTTGTTATAATGTTTTATAACATGTATTTTGTTGTTTTAGCCAAAGCGGATGATGATGAAATCAAAGGAACCTTTAGGAAGTGTTTTAGAAAAATGAGAATGTGTGTAAATATTTTCGAAAATGAATTTCTGGGAATTTTCGTTAAAGAATTAGACAAAACTCTAGTTGAATTTTAGTCTTGTAATTCTATTTCCAATTTGGTGGTAAATTTTCATGATTTGCGGAGACAGTCGGTTTCGGACCGCTGTCGGGCCGAATCTCACACGGTACGGCTCAAAAAGGGGTTTTTTGAGTTCCGTAACTCGGAATCGAATTCCGATCGTGCCTTTGGCTTCTTAATCACATTCCGAGTGAAGATAGAGCCTGAGTTGGACCGTAACTATTTTATAAAATATTTTCACTCGGAATGCCGAAATTCGAAGTTCGAACCGTAAAGTAAAATCGGGCGATCATTTTTGGCTACTCGAATATTGGCCGACAATACTCGAGCATGGTTTTAATCTCGAGCGTTTCGCGGAAGTTGTCGTGTCACATGAGTCACTCCACAAAATCTACCTACAAAATGTTATAGATTTCACTCATTAATGCCCTGATTTACTACCACCAAATCCCCTAAATCACTCACTTAACCCATGATTCACTCACCCTCTTGGATTTGCTAGATTGCCATGGGAAATGGGTTTAGAAATCAGATTTCTCCCACCCCGCAACTCTATAAATACCCACGTATCCTCATGCGCTAACACTTTGCAAAAATTTGGCAATTTGAAGATTTGAGAGCAAGTTACTTTCATCATCTTTTCTTCTTCATTTTCTTCTTCTTTCAATCCTTGATCTCTCAACATTCAA
>NC_032014.1:21261014-21264246 GCF_001865875.1 Lupinus angustifolius
AAAATGCCTTGGGAAAATCTTGGATTTGCTAGATTGCCTTGGGAAATGGGTTTAGAAATCAGATTTCTCCCACCCTGCAACTCTATAAATACCCATCAATCCTCATGCGCTAACACTTTGCAAAAATTTGGCAATTTGAAGATTTGAGAGCAAGTTACTTTCATCATCTTTTCTTCTTCATTATCCTCTACTTTCAATCCATAATCTCTCAACATTCAACCAATGGATTGTGATGAGATTTAAGTATGTTGTTCATGAGTATGTCAAGAACATATTCAACCGTTGAAATTTTCTAAAACGCTTTCTAACAAATTTTCTCCTCAAAACCGAAAATGGTGATGTTCTTGAACTTATGAAAATATTTTGTTGAAACCATGAACAACTTGTGTTCATGGAGTTGTTATAATGTTTTATTACATGTATTTTGTTGTTTTAGCCAAAGGGGATGATGATGAAATCAAAGGAACCTTTAGGAAGTGTTTTGGAAAAATGAGAATGTATGTAATTATTTTCGAAAATGAATTTATGGGAATGTTCGATAAAGAATTACACAAAACTCTAGTTGAGTTTTAGTATTGTAATTCTATTTCCAATTTGGTGTAAATTTTCATGATTTTCGGAGACAGTCAGTTTCGGACCGCTGTCGGGCCGAAGCTCACCCAGTACGGCTCAAAAAGTGGTTTTTTGAGTTCCGTAACTCGGAATCGAATTCCGAACGTGCCGTTGGCTTCGTAATCACATTTCGAGTCAAGATAGAACCTGATTTGGGCCATAACTATTTTCTAATATATTTTCACTCGGAATGCCGAAATTTGAAGTTCCAACCGTAAAGTAAAATCGGGCGATCATTTTTGGCTACTCGAATATTGGCCAACAATACTCGAGGATGGTTTTAATTGCGCGCATTTCGCCGAAGTTGTCCCGTTACATGAGTCACTTCAAACAATCTACCTACTAAATGTTATAGATTTCAGTCATTAATGCCGTGATTTACTACCACCAAATCCCCTAAATCACTCACGTAACCCATGATTCACTCACCCTCTTGGATTTGCTAGATTGGCTTGGGAAATGGGTTTAGAAATCAAATTTCTTCCACCCTGCAACTCTATAAATACCCATGTATCCTCATGCGCTAACACTTAGCAAAAATTTGGCTCTTTGAAGATTTGAGAGCAAGTTACTTTCATCATCTTTTCTTCTTCCTTTTCTTCTTCTTTCAATCCTTGATCTCTCAACATTCAACCAATGGATGGTGTTGAGATTTAAGTATGTTGAAAATGGTGATGTTCATGAACTTAAGAAAATATTTTGTTGAAACCATGAACAACTTGTGTTCATGGAGTTGTTATAATGTTTTATTACATGTATTTTGTTGATTTAGCCAAAGCGGATGATGATGAAATCAAAGGAACCTTTAGGAAGTGATTCGGAAAAATGAGAATGTATGTAAATATTTTCGAAAATGATTTTCTGGGAATATTTGGTAAAGAATTAGACAAAACTCTAGTTGAGTTTTAGTCTTATAATTCGATTTCCAATATGGTGGTAAATATTCATGATTTTCGGAGACAAGTCGGTTTCGGACCGCTGTCGGGCTGAATCTCACCCGCTACGGCTCAAAATGTGGTTTTTTGAGTTCCGTAACTCGGAATCGAATTCCGATCATGCCGTTGGCTTTGTAATCACATTTCGAGTCAAGATAGACCCCGAGTTGGTCCATAACTATTTTCTAAATTATTTTCACTCGGAATGCCGAAATTCGAAGTTCCAACCGTAAAGTAAAATCGGGCGATCATTTTTGGCTACTCGAATGGCCGACAATAATCGAGCATGGTTCTAATCGCGCGCGTTTCGCAGAAGTCGTCGCGTCGCATGAGTCACTTCACAAAATCTACGTACTCAATGTTATAGATTTCACTCATTAATGCCTTGATTTACTACCACCAAATCCCCTAAATCACTCACTTAACCCATGATTCACTCACCCTCTTGGATTTGCTACATTGCCTTGGGAAATGGGTTTAGAAATCAGATTTCTCCCGCCCCCGCAACTCTATAAATACCCATTTATCCTCATGCGCTAACTCTTTACAAAAATTTGGCAATTTGAGGATTTGAGAGCAAGTTACTTTCATCATCTTTTCTTCTTCATTTTCTTATTCTTTCAATCCTTGATCTCTAAACATTAAACAATGGATGGTGATGAGATTTAAGTATGTTGTTCATGAGCATGTCAAGAACATATGCAACCGTTGAAATTTTCTAAAACGCTTTCTAACTCATTTTCTCCTCAAAACCGAAAATGGTGATGTTCTTGAACTTATGAAAATATTTTGTTGAAACCATGAACAACTTGTGTTCATGGAGTTGTTATAATGTTTTATTACTTGTATTTTTTTTTTTAGCCAAAGTGGATGATAATGAAATCAAAGGAACCTTGAGGAAGTGTTTTGGAAAAATGAGAATGTGTGTAAATATTTTCGAAAATGAATTTCTGGGAATTTTCGGTAAAGAATTAGACAAAACACTTTGAGAGTTTTAGTCTTTTACTTCTATTTCCAATTTGGTGGTAAATATTCAGGATTTTTGGAGACAATCGGTTTCGGACCGTTGTCGGACCGAATCTCAACTTGTACGGATCAAAAAGTGGTTTTTTGAGTTCCGTAAATCTGAATCGAATTCCGGTCGTGCCGTTGGCTTCTTAATCACATTTCGAGTCGAGATAGACCCTGAGTTGGTCCATCACTAGTTTATATAATATTTTCACTCAGAATGCCGAAATTCGAAGTTCCAACCGTAAAGCAAAATCGGGCGATCATTTTTGGCAACTCGAATATTGGCAGACAATACTCGAGCATGGTTTACATCGCGCGCGTTTCACCGTAGTCGTCGTGTCACATGAGTCACTTCACAAAATCTACCTACTAAATTTATAGATTTCACTCATTAATGCCATGATTTACTACCAAGAAAACCCCTAAATCACTCACTTAACCCATGATTCACTCACCCTCTTGGATTTGCTATACCTTGGGAAACTCTTGGATTTGCTAGTTTGCCTTGGGAAACGGGTTTAGAAATCAGATTTCTCCCACCCCGTAACTCTATAAATACCCATTTATCCTCATGCGCTAAAACTTTGCAAAAATTTGGCAATTTGAAGATTTGAGAGCAAGTTACTTTCATCATATTTTCTTCTTCATTTTCATCTTCTTTCAATCCTTGATCT
>NC_032014.1:21264346-21266693 GCF_001865875.1 Lupinus angustifolius
TTTCTAAAACGCTTTCTAACTCATTTTCTCCTCAAAACCGAAAATGGTGATGTTCTTGAACTTATGAAAATATTTTGTTGAAACCATGAACAACTTGTATTCATGGAGTTGTTATAATTTTTTATTACATGTATTTTGTTGTTTTAGCCAAAGCGGATGATGATGAAATCAAAGGAACCTTTTGGAAATATGAGATTGTTGGTAAATATTTTCGAAAATGAATTTCAAGGAATTTTCGGTGAAGAATTAGACAAAACAATAGTAGAGTTTTAGTCTTGTAATTCTATTTCCAATTTGGTGGTAAAGTTTCATGATTTTCGGAGACAGTCGGTTTCGGACCGCTGTTGGGCCGAATCTCACCCCGTACGGCTCAAAAAGTGGTGTTTTGAGTTCTGTAACTCGGAATCGAATTCTGTTCATGCCGTTGGCTTCGTAATCACATTTCGAGTCAAGATAGTCCTTGAGTTGGTCCATAACTAGTTTCTATAATATTTTCACTCGGAATGCCGAAATTCGAAGTTCCAACCGTAAAGCATAATCGGGCGATCATTTTTGGCTACTCGAATATTGGCGGACAATACTCGAGCATGGTTTTAATCGCGTGCGTTTTGCCGTAGTCGTCGTGTGACATGAGTGACTTCACAAAACCTACCTACTAAGTTTATAGATTTCACTCCTTAATGCCTTGATTTACTACCACCAAATCCCCTACATCACTCACTTAACCCATGATTCACTCACCCTCTTGGATTTCCTAGAATACTTTGGGAAACTCTTGGATTTGCTAGATTGCCTTGGGAAATGGGTTTAGAAATAAGATTTCTCCCACCCTGCAACTCTATAAATACCCATTTATCCTTATGCGCTAACACTTTGCAAAAATTTGGCAATTTGAAGATTTGAGAGCAAGTTACTTTCATCATCTTTTTTTCTTCTTTCAATACTTGATTTCTCAACATTCAACCAATGGATGGTGATGAGATTTAAGTATGTTGTTCATGAGCATGTCGATAACATATTCAACCGTTGAAATTTCCTAAAACGCTTTCTAACTCATTTTCTCGTTAAAACTGAAAATGGTGATGTTCTTGAACTTAGGAAAATATTTTCTTCAAACCATGAACAACTTGTGTTCATGGAGTTTTTATAATTTTTTATTACATGTATTTTGTTGTTTTAGCCAAAGGGGATGATGAAGAAATGAAAGGAACCTTTAGGAAGTGTTTTGGGAAAATGAGAATGAATGTAAATATTTTCGAAAATGAATTTCTGGGAATTTTCGGTAACGAATTAGGCAAAACTCTAGCTGAGTTTGAGTCTTATAATTCTATTTCCAATTTGGTGGTAAATGTTAATGATTTTCGGAGACAGTCGGTTTCCGATCGCTGTCGGGCCGACTTGCACCCGGTACGGCTCAAAAATTAGTTCTATTTCCAATTTAGTTCTCCTCAAAACCGCAAATGGTGATGTTCTTGAACTTATGAAAATATTTTGTTGAAACCATGAACAACTTGTGCTCATGGAGTTGTTATAATGTTTTATTACATGTATTTTTATGTTTTAGCCAAAGTAGATGATGATGAAATCAAAGGCACCTTTAGGAATTGTTTTGGAAAAATGAGAAGGTGTGTAAATATTTTCGAAAATGAATTTCTGAGAATTTTCTGTAAAGAATTAGACAAAACTCTCGGTATGTTTAAGTCTTGTAATTCTATTTCCAAATTGGTTGTAAAGTTTCATGATTTTCAGAGACAGTTGGTTTCGGACCGCTGTCGGGCCGAATCTTACCCGGTACGGCTCAAAAATTAGTTTTTTGAGTTCCGTAACTCGGAATCGAATTCCGATCATGTCGTTGGCTATGTAATCACATTTCGAGTCGAGTTAGACCCTGAGTTGGTCCAAAACTCTTTTCAAAAATATTTTCACTCGGAATGCCGAAATTCCAAGTTCCAACTGTAAAGTAAAATCGGGCGATCATTTTTGGCTACTCGAAAATTGGCCGACAATACTCGAGCATGGTTTTAATCGCGCACGTTTCGCCGAAGTCGTCGCGTCACATGAGTCACTTCACAAAATCTACCTACTAAATGTTATAGATTTCACTCATTAATGCCTTGATTTACTACCACCAAATCCCCTAAATCACTCACTTAACCCATGATTCACTCACCCTCTTGGATGTGCTAGATTGCCATGGGAAATGGGTTTAGAAATCAGATTTCTCCCACCCCGCAACTCTATAAATACCCATGTATCCTCATGCGCTAACACTTTGCAAAAATTTGGCAATTTGAAGATTTGAGAGCAAGTTACTTTCCTCATCTTTTCTTCTTCATTTTCTTCTTCT
>NC_032014.1:21266793-21267075 GCF_001865875.1 Lupinus angustifolius
AGAGACAGCATGCCTTCAGTACCTCACCAACCCACCTGCCAGCACGGCAGACAGACTGGAGAACGGCTACCAAACCAACCACAGGCTAAAAGACAAGAGTGGCACAGTGCACGAACCTGGCAGACCGTCTGACACGTGAAAAGCAACCCCCGACAATACCTTTGGTCGGCCATGCGCCGCACCACCTGCCAAGAGCCCAAAGTCAACTCTCCCTTCTATAAATAGGGATCTCTACCAACAGGAAGTATCTTAACCTCTTTACTCTTTAGCATTACTCACTCT
>NC_032014.1:21267175-21268211 GCF_001865875.1 Lupinus angustifolius
CTATTCTCATATTTCCCACTCACTTAGTTCATACACTGACTTGATCGTCGGAGAACCTTTTCAGGTACCTCCACCGGCGGGTCCAACTCTCCTACCTCATCTTGCTACTTTGACGACTACTCTCTTCTCCTTCCTCAGCAGCTGATCAATCACTATCCGTACCTTTGTGTTCTAGGAAAGAACATTGGCGCCGTCTGTGCTTTCAACTCACACCATGGTAACCACCAGAAATCGAGCTCTATCTACCAGCCAAGTCGACCATGCCCCAAGTACGCTTCCTCCACCAAGACAACCATTCCATCAAGCCAGCCGAAGCCACCATACCACTCCAGAACAACAACCAACCACCCAACACCTTCTCCAGATGCTGGAACGCCAGGAACGGCTCTTCCAGCAACAGGCTGACGTAATACAAGAACTCCGCCAATCCAAAATAAACCCTGAAGATCACTCGGAACGCCCTATTCACGAAAGTAACCGTGAAGAGTCAGCGAGCGAGTCCCGCCCACCATCCCAACCAACCCCGCACCACTCTTGTGGTGCTAGACATCCTTTTACACCTGCCATCATGGCTTACCCATTACCCTCCCATTTCAACCGCCCCACAAACATGGACCAATATGATGGAACGGCGAACCCACAAGATCACATTGACGCCTTCGAGGCTTCTATGTTATTCCATGGGGCGACCGACCCCATCATGTGCAGCGCCTTCCCCCTGACTCTTAAAAAGGCGACCCTCCAATGGTTCACCCGCCTGGCTCCAAGAAGCATCAACACTTGGGGAACTCTAGCTTCGACCTTCAACACAAGGTTCACGACAAGCAAGGAGCAACCAAGGTCACCATACACATTGTTGGCATTCGCCAAGGATCCAATGAATCCATCCGGGCATATCTAGATTGGTTTAATACCGAGGCCATGAAGGTGCATACCCTAAGCCTCGAAGTAGAAGTGTATGTCCTCGTTATGGGACTTCAGGAAGGTCTTTTCCGCACAGAATTGGCCAAATACACCGACCTTACCATGGAGGACC
>NC_032014.1:21268311-21270221 GCF_001865875.1 Lupinus angustifolius
TTCACGAATTCTGCAAGAGGTCCTCTCCACTCACCTCGTCCAACTCCCACGCCCGTGCCCTACCAAACCAGGCCCGCAAGACCGATCCAAATATTGTGACTATCACAGTATGTTCGGCCACTTGACCAATGACTACACCCAACTCCAGGATACAATCGAAGATCTCATACAGGCTGGTCATTTACAGCGATTCATCGCAGGCCTGGAGCAACGTCGGCGATCACCACAACATCGTCGACCAGAACCTCCAAGAAGGCGGTCCCCCCTAAAATTTCAACAACGGTGCCTTACCCCACGTTCTCAGGCGGATAGGCATCGAGCAGACAACCGAAGGCCAAGGAGTCCAGTTGATATCAACACTATCTCAGGAGGTTTTGCTGCCGGGGGTACCTCTACGATCGCCCAGAAAACGTATGTGCGGGAGGTAAGGCAGGCCGCTGCCAGAAATTCCCAGTAGAGATAGAACTACAGATCCGCTCCCTCCATTACTTTCGACGATCGTGATTATGAAGGTGTCATCCGAGGGCATGATGACCCCCTCGTCATCACCGCCAAACTCAACAACAAAAAGGTTAGTCGCCTGTTCATTGATCAGGGTAGCTCGGCTGACGTTATTTTTCAGGATCTGTTTGAAAAAATGGAGCTCAGGGACCGCGACCTCCTACCTTATGATGGACAGCTGGTCGGGTTTTCCGGTCAGGGAATCACCCCCAGGGGATATCTAGAGATTTGGCTAACAATCGGCGACCACCCCATGAGTAGGACTGTCCAAACAAAGTTCTTTGTCGTCCAGTGCGATTTAGCATACAACGCCATAATCGCCCGGCCAACTTTGAACAGGCTTGGAGCGATCGCCTCTACGCCCCATCTATGCGTGAAGTTCCTCTCGATCAGCCTCCAAGTCTGCACAGTAAAAGGAGTCTAGCACTCGGCTCGTAGTTGCTACCAGGTGAGCCTCCGCCCCCACTTCAACAAACAGCACGTCCCCCCTCCAAAAGATCTCGGGGCGTGCACATGGTAGAATTGGACGTCCGGGCGGACGAAGGAGACTTTCGACCACAACAAGAAGGGGAAAAAACAACTCTACAGTTGGGCCAATCCCCAGGACAGGTAGTGTACCTTAGCAGTTCCCTTCTGCCAAGCCAAAGGTTGCGACTGGAGACATCTTTGAAGGCAAACCAGGACCTCTTCGCCTGGTCAGCGGCAGATATGCCTGGTATAGACCCTTCATTTTCCTGCCATCGACTGACAACAAAACAAGGTGCTAAACCAGTGGCGCAAAGAAGGCGAAAAATGGGGGCGGACAGGACCAAGGAAGTCGCTTTGAAAGTGGCCGAGTTGCTAGAGGCGGGTTTCATCCGCGAAATCACCTACACCACGTGGTTGGCAAATGTTGTGTTGGTGAAGAAACCATCAGGGAAGTGGCGGATGTGCGTGGACTACACGGATCTCAATAAGGTATGCCCTAAAGACCCTTATCCTCTTCCAAACATTGACCATTTGGTGGATAATTCTTCAGGCTATCAGTACCTGTCCTTCATGGACGCATACTCCGGTTACAATCA
Source organism: Lupinus angustifolius (assembly GCF_001865875.1). Lineage (NCBI taxonomy): Eukaryota > Viridiplantae > Streptophyta > Magnoliopsida > Fabales > Fabaceae > Lupinus > Lupinus angustifolius. The sequence goes on from NC_032014.1 coordinate 21,269,877, forward strand.
GATCCCGATGTACCCTCCCGACCAAGAAAAAACAGCGTTCATCACTGATCAGGCCGCCTACTGCTACACTGTCATGCCCTTTGGTTTGAAAAACGTTGGGGCGACTTATCAAAGGATGATGAGTAAGGTGTTTACCGGCCAAACTGGAGAGCACATGGAGGTCTACATGCATGATATGATCTCCAAAAGCCTCCCCGGCGAAGATCATGTATCCGTTTTGGAAAGCATTTTTCAGCAACTCCGCAAGTACAACATGTGGCTAAACCCCGAAAAATGCACTTTCGGAGTGGAGGCGGGCAAATTCCTCGGTTTTCTTCTGACTAGTCGAGGGATTGAGGCAAATCC
>NC_032014.1:21270321-21270691 GCF_001865875.1 Lupinus angustifolius
GCACTTTCGGAGTGGAGGCGGGCAAATTCCTCGGTTTTCTTCTGACTAGTCGAGGGATTGAGGCAAATCCGTCCAAATGCCAGGCAATCATCGACATGAGAAGTCCACACACAGTCAAGGAGGTCCAACAATTAAATGGGCGACTAGCTGCGTTGTCTAGGTTTCTCCCGTCCGCTGCCAAGCATTCACTCCCCTTGTTTCAGTTATTGAAGAAGAGCAAGAAGTTTGAGTGGTCTGAGAGTTGTGAAGCGGCGTTCAACACTTTCAAACAATATTTGGCCGCCCCATCTATTCTCTCCAAACCATTACCTGACGAACTTCTGTATGTATATCTGGCCGTATCCGACGGAGCAGTAGCGGCCGTGCTGAT
>NC_032014.1:21270791-21272107 GCF_001865875.1 Lupinus angustifolius
CTGTTTCTGTTAATCGATTAAAACTGTTTCTGTTTAAAACTGTTCTTTTTGTTAATCGATTAAGATTGTGCATATAATCGATTATCTTCCTTTCCTTAATCGATTAAGTAGGGTTGATTCAGCATTAAGTGTTGATTTGCGAAAAGCGGTAATTTTAACCGCGACACCTATTCAACCTCCCCCCCCCTTCTAGGTGTATTGTAACCACTGATACCTAACAGCGTATGCATTGTTGGTCGCCACATGAAGGTTGCGCCAGTACTTCCATTCTCATACAACAATTGTCAGAACCAACCAGCCAATCAGGCAAATTTTGCATAAGCCGGATTTGGCTGGGCGGATGATCACATGGTCAATAGAGCTCTCTCAATTTGACATCCGTTTCGAACCTCGCACGTCCATCAAGAGCCAGGTCCAATCTGACTTCGTGGCCGAGCTGGCCGCACTAGAGGGTGATCCAGAACAGGTATGGACTATCTTCGTCGATGGATCTTCTAACCCGAGAGGCAGCGGGACTGGGATTCTGCTGGAAGATGGACAAGGAGTAACCATTGAGCATTCCCTCACTTTCACATTTCCAACATCCAACAATCAGGCAGAATATGAGGCTTGCATCGCCGGACTACAGCTAGCAAAAGAAGTAGGCGCCCATAAGGTATTAATTTGCAGTGATTCCCAATTAGTTGTGTCTCAAATTACAGGTGCATATCAAACCAAGGACACCCTCCTCGGGAAATATATGCTCAAAGTAAAAGAGCTCATGGCCGACTTCGATGAAGCGACCATTCAGCATGTGCCCCGTGAAAGCAACGCCCGAGCAGACATCTTGTCCAAACTCACCAGTACCAAATGCCTCGGGAATAATCGGTCCATCGTCCAGGGAACAGTCTACCACCCAAGTGTCATGACGGTGGAACGAGTGGAGATCCCAGACAACTGGATGGGCCCTTTCATTCGATACATCCTCCATGGCACCATACCTCCTAACCTGAAGGAAAAGCAACGGTTCCTCAGGTGTTCCTCTTGGTACACCCTGGTCCGGGGAACACTGTATCGACGAGGATTCACCGCCCCCTTGCTCAAATGCCTTGGTCCGGATCGGGCGGACTATGTCCTCAGAGAAGTTCACGAGGGAAGTTGTGGGAATCATTTGGGCGCTGCCTCACTTGCTAAAAAGGTGTTACGTGCTGGGTACTACTGGCCCACAATGGAAAAGGACGCAACAGACCTCACTCGAAAATGCACTCGTTGCCAACTTTTCACCGATTTCCACAAAGCCCCACCAGAAGAATTAACCACAACACAAGCGCCTTGGC
>NC_032014.1:21272207-21273504 GCF_001865875.1 Lupinus angustifolius
CTATAGGTGGGGTATGGACATTCTAGGACCTTTCCCTCAAGCAAGGGGGCAGCTGAAATTTTTGATAGTCGCCATAGATTACTTCACCAAATGGATAGAAGCAGAAGCATTGGCTACCATCACTTCAGCAAATATCCAGAAGTTCACGTGGCGAAGCATAATCACTCTTTTTGGCATCCCGTCCGCCATAGTAACGGATAATGGCACCCAATTTGCCGATCGGAGATACCAAGAATTGGTATCAGGTCTCCGCATCAAACAACACTTCACTTCAGTAGAGCATCCACAGACTAATGGGCAGGTCGAAGCAGCAAACAAGGACATATTGAAAGGGATAAAGAAAAGGCTAGACGAGTCAAAGGCAAATTGGCCGGATCAACTCCATCACGTACTGTGGGCGTATCGAACCACTCCCCACTCTACGACCGGCGAGTCACCATTCAACTTAGCATACGGCGCAGAGGCCATGATCCCGGTCGAGATAGGAGAACCTACCTGGCGAACAATTCAATTCAACGAGCGATAACCAATCTCTCCTCAGAAACAACCTTGATGAAGTGGAAGAAATCCGAGAAAGGGCCCGTCTCAGAGAAGAAAACATCAAAAAGAAAACCGCAGCGAAATTCAACTCTTCAATCATTCCCCGCCAATATCCGGAAGGAACTCTGGTATTAAGGAGAGCAGACATAGGACGGGTGAGAGCAAGCTAGGACCTAATTGGGAAGGACCTTATCGCGTAATCAGCAAGATCGGCAAAGGAGCACACAAGCTTCAAGATTTGGCAGGAAAAAGCATCCCTAGGACTTGGAACGCCACCAACCTCTGGATATTCTATGCCGTACCGACAACCCCATGCGCGGTTTGTCGATCTTTTGTAATCCTTTCCACTTATATGTGATTGAGAAATTATACTCTGCAATTGTTTTGATGGATCATTTCCCAGTCTTGGTTTCTTACTTTCACCCAAGGGGCCGGGCTTCGCCCCTCTTGCCCGGTTCAAACTCACAATGGTTTTTTACTTTCACTCAAGGGGTCGGTCTTCGCCCCCCTTGCCTAGTGCAAACTCACAATGGTTTTTTACTTTCACCCAAGGGGCCGGTCTTCGCCCCCCTTGCCTGGTGCAAACTCAAACGGTTCTTTACTTTCACCCAAGGGGTCGGGCTTCACCCCCCTTGCCTGGTGCAAACTCACAATGGCTGTTTACTTTCACCCAAGGGGCCGGTCTTCGCCCCCCTTGCCTGGTGCCACCTCACAATGGTTCTTTACATTCACCCAAGGGGCCGGTCTTCGCCCCCCT
>NC_032014.1:21273604-21275191 GCF_001865875.1 Lupinus angustifolius
GTTTCTTACCTTCACTCAAGGGGCTGGTCTTCGCCCCCCCTTTACCCGGCGCCATTTCACTTAATGATTTTCTACAATCACCAAGGGGCCGTTTTGCACTTACGTTCGCCTGGCTGAAGGCGTTCAAATTTAGAATTAAATCCATCACACTCAAAATGTTAATAAACACAAGATTGTCCAGCAGTTGCATAAAGTTATGTACAGAATTGAAATAAAGAGATTATCGCAACAAGTGTTCATTCATTCAAGGGAAGTATATTACAAGGTACTTAAAAACAAAAAAAATTATTACAAAGTTCCCCCACCCTGACCAGGAAAAAACATCGAGACTGGATCGCCGTTGTCATCCCCCACCAACAGGCGCCCATCTTCCACATAGGCTCCCAGCTGCATCCAAGACCAGTCTTTGTTTGGAAAAGCCAGAGCTAGTTGGGATTGGGCACTCTCCCAAGCATCCACAGCGGCTTCACCCACACCGGCTTCACCCACATCCTTCTCCAACTGCTCTTTTTCAGCCTCAACGGCCACTCGTCCCTCCTCCAATGCCCGTACCCGAGTTTCCAGGGACGCCTTCTCCTCCCCTAATGCCTGCACCTGCCCTAGAAGTGCGGCTTTTCTCGCTCGACAGCCTCAGCACGGGCTTTCCAAGCTACGACCTCCTCTTTTCACCAACGAAGCGCTTCATCTTTGGCACGGACCGCCCCCTCGTATTCCATCACCTGGGCGGTGAGTTTCAACTTGTCACTTTCCAAAAACCCCACGCGAGTGGATAGATCCGCCGCCTGGGGACACTAATAGGAGAAATACGGTCCTGACTCCCCCTAGCACCTTTCTTCTTGCTTGGCTCAGAGGAACGACCGACATCCTCTCCAGCTGTCTGCCTAGAGGAAGGGGGCGCCGATGTACCAGCTTCTTCCCTCGTCGATGCGGACGGGGGATTTCTAGTAGGATCAGCAGGAAGAACCGTTTCAGTAGGCGCAGCAAGGGGCGTATCAGCAACCCTTTGGACCAGCTCTTGATCCATCAAATTCTCAGGCTGCCCCCCAATCTCTGAAGAAGGCGGCACAATTGTTTGACTGGGGGACCCCTCAGTAGGACTGGGAACGGGGGATGACGTTCTCTAACGCTTGGAAGAAGCAGCGTCTTTCTTAACCAGGGCGGCGGTCCTTTTCAGAAGCAGGCTCTTCCTTAGCTTCTCACATATTTTGGCTTTTAGTTCGACTGCACAAAGAGGAAGAAAAACGTTAGTAACAGGATAAACAGATACATGAAGACAAAGCAGTAAAAGAAGTCGAAATCTGGTCCACCCATCAACAAGGTCCACTAAAGCCCCACCCCCGTCACGTATCGCCGAGCAAGGAAGAATTCCCCCCTCATCTATCCAGTAAGTTATGAGTTGGGCAGCTTCCGCCTCTTCCGGAGATAAGTCTTCGGTCTCCACTAAAAAGCCCTTGGAAGGGCGTTGATGGATGTCCCCCTTCCAGGCATAGGGGAATCGCGGCTCGCCAGATTTGCTGAGGCACCAGTCATTCCACGCCCGCCTGACGTTCACCTTGAAGTACCCGCCCTTCCATTTTTTCTCATTTG
>NC_032014.1:21275291-21278191 GCF_001865875.1 Lupinus angustifolius
TCCTCATCAGGGCCGTAGAAAAACACTCAAGTGCAATCCAATGGAAACCCGAAAAACAAGGAAAATTCGGCGGAAACCAAAGGTCGTGCCACGTGCTGGCAGTTGAATGACCAGCGGTCACTCCCATGACACGACAAAGTTCGGCGGACATTAAGGGTCACAGTAGGTAATGATGAAACGTCCCACTCCAGCTGATACGTTACCCAAGGTCATTAATACCTACCACGTGGCGCGGAGAACCAAAGAGACACGTCATAAAATCTCAAGAAGCAACTAGTTGCACAAGATAGATCAATACGCCCAGTTAGACAATCACCGCGTCGAAGAGCATCTCTAACAGTCCTCGCCCGGCGCCCTAGCCAGCTCAATCAACGCCCCTTCAATCTCAGGTCGCAAAATCTCATACGGTCAGACCGCCTTGAAAGAGATAGAGTCTCCCAATATGCTCGCCCATCATCCTGGCAGACTGGGGGCAACTGTTCCTACCCGGCAAACCGAAGAGACACATGCCTGGTCGCCGAGGTGGGTCATGCATCCAAATCAAGCAAAGCTCGTGTAGAGTCTCCCAACATGCTCGCCCAGCATCCTGGCAGACTGGGGGCAACTGTTCCTACCCGGCGAACCGAAGAGTCACATACTTGGTCGCCGAGGTGGGCCCCGCGTGTTGGGACTACAAAATTTTTCCTTAGAGACAGCATGCCTTCAGTACCTCACCAACCCACGTGCCAGCACGGCAGACGGACTACAGAACGGCTACCAAACCAAACACAGGCTAAAAGACAAGAGTGGCACAATGTACGGTCCTGGCAGACCACCTGACACGGGAAAAGCAACCCCCGACAATACCTTTGGTCGGCCACGCATCGCACCACTTGCCAAGAGCCCAAAGTCAACTCTCCCTTCTATAAATAGGGATCTCTACCAACAGGAAGTATCTTAACCTCTTTACTCTTTAGCATTACTCACTCTACAATTCTCCTTTGAAATTTTCTAAAACGCTTTCTAACTCATTTTCTCTTCAAAACCGAAAATTGTGATGTTCTTGAACTTATGAAAATATTTTGTTGAAACAATGAACAACTTGTGTTCATGAAGTTATTATAATGTTTTATTACATGTATTTTGTTGTTTTAGCCAAAGCGGATGATGATGAAATCAAAGGAACCTTTAGGAAGTGTTTTGGAAAAATGAGAATGTATGTAAATATTTTCGAAAATGAATTTCTGGAAATTTTCGGTAAAGAATTAGACAAAACTCTGGTTGAGTTTTTGTCTTTTAATTCTATTTCCAATGTGTTGGTAAAGTTTCATGATTTTCAGAGACAGTCGGTTTCGGACCGCTGTCGGACCGAATCTCACCCGGTACGGCTAAAAAAGTGGTTTTTTGAGTTCCGTAACTCGACATCTAATTCCGATCGTGCTATTGGCTTCGTAATCACATTTCTAGTCAAATTAGACCTTGAGTTGGTCAATAACTATTTTCTAAAATATTTTCACTCGTAATGCCGAAATTCGAAGTTCCAACCGTAAAGTAAAATCGGACGATCATTTTTGGCGACTCGAATATTGGCTGAAAATACTCGAGCATGGTTTTAATCGCACGCGTTTCGCCGAAGTCGTCACGTCACATGAGTCACTTCACAAAAACTACCTACTAAATGTCATGGATTTCACTCATTAATGCCTTGATTTACTACCAACAAATCCCCTAAATCACTCACTTAACCCATGATTCACTCACCCTCTTGGATTTGCTAGATTGCCTTGGGAAATGGGTTTAGAAATCAGATTTCTCCCACCCCGTGACTCTATAAATACCCATGTATCCTCATGCGCTAACACTTTGCAAAAATAAGTTACTTTCATCATCTTTTCTTCTTCATTTTCTTATTGTTTCAATTCTTGATCTCTCAACATTCAACCAATGGATGGTGATGAGATTTAAGTATGTTGTTCATGAGCATGTCAAGAACATATTGAACCGTTGAAATTTTCTAAAACGCTTTCTAACTCATTTTCTCCTCAAAACCGAAAATGGTGATGTTCTTGAACATATGAAAATATTGTGATGAAACCATGAACAATATTTGTTCATGGAGTTGTTATAATGTTTTATTACGTGTATTTTGTTGTTTTAGCCAAAGGGGATGATGATGAAATCAAAGGAACCTTTAGGAAGTGTTTTGGAAAAATGAGAATGTTTGTAAATATTTTCGAAAATGAATTTCTGGGAATTTTCGGTAATTAATTAGACAAAACACTAGTTGAGTGTTAGTCTTGTAATTCTATTTCTAATTGGGTGGGAAATTTTCATGATTTTCGGAGACAGCCGGTTTCGGACCGCTGTCGGGTCGAATCTCACCCGGTACGGCTCAAAAATTGGTTTTTTGAGTTCCAAAACTCGGAATGAAATTCCGATCGTTCCATTTGCTTCGTAATCACATTTCGAGTCAAGATAGACCCTGAGTTGGTCCATAACTATTTTCTAAAATATTTTCACTCGGAATGCCGAAATTCCTAGTTCCAACCGTAAAGTAAAATCGGGCGATCATTTTTTGCTACTCGAATATTGGCCGACAATACTCGAGTACGGTTTGAATCGTGCGCGTTTTGCCGAAGTCATCGCGTCACATGAGTCACTTCACAAAATCTACCTACTAAATGTTATAGATTTCACTCAGTAATAATGCCTTGATTTAATACCACCAAATCCCCTAAATCACTCACTTAACCCATGATTCACTCACCCTCTTGGATTTGCTAGATTGCCGTGGGAAATGGGTTTAGAAATCAGATTTCTCCCACCCTGCAACTCTATAAATACCCATTTATCCTCATGCGCTAACACTTTGCAAAAATTTGGCAATATGAAGATTTGAGAGCAAGTTACTTTCATCATCT
>NC_032014.1:21278291-21278611 GCF_001865875.1 Lupinus angustifolius
ATTTATGTATGCTGTTCATGAGCATGTCGAGAACATATTCAACCGTTGAAATTTTCTAAAACGCTTTCTAACTCATTTTCTCGTCAAAACCGAAAATGGTGATGTTCTTGAACTTATTAAAATATTTTGTTGAAACCATGAACAAATTGTGTTCATGGAGTTGTTATAATGTGTTATTACATGTATTTTTTTGTTTTAGCCTAAGGGGATGATGATGAAATCAAAGGAACCTTTAGGAAGTGTTTTGGAAAAATGAGAATGTATGTAAATATTTTCGAAAATGAATTTCAAGGAATTTTCAGTAAAGAATTAGACAAAAT
>NC_032014.1:21278711-21284505 GCF_001865875.1 Lupinus angustifolius
TGGTGGTAAATTTTCATGATTTTTGGAGACAGTCGGTTTCGGAACGCTGTCAGGCCTAATCTCACCCAATACGGCTCAAAAAGTGGTTTTTTGAGTTCCGTAACTCGGAATCAAATTCCGATCGTGCCGTTGGCTTCGTGATCACATTTCGAGTCAAGATAGACCTGAGTTGGTCCATAACTATTTTCTAAAATAATTTCATTCGGAATGCCGAAATTCGAAGTGCTAACCGTAAAGTAAAATCAGGCGATCATTTTTGGCTACTCGAATATTGGCCGACAATAATCGATCATGGTTTGAATCGCGCGCGTTTCGCCGAAGTTGTCGCATCACATGAGTCACTTCACATAATCTACCTAATAAATGTTATAGATTTCACTCATTAATGCCTTGATTTACTACCACCAAATCCCCTAAATCTCTCACTTAACCCATGATGCACTCACCCTCTTGGATTTGTTAGATTGCCTTGGGAAATGGGTTTAGATATCAGATTTCTCCCACCCCGCAACCCTATAAATACCCATTTATCCTCATGCGCTAACACTTTGCAAAAATTTGGCAATTTGAAGATTTGTGAGCAAGTTACTTTCATAATCTTTTCTTCTTCATTTTCTTCTTCTTTCAATCCTTGATCTCTCAACATTCAACCAATGGATGGTGAGGAGATTTAAGTATGTTGTTCATGAGCATGTCAAGAACATATTCAACCGTTGAAATTTTCTAAAACGCTTTCTAACTCATTTTCTCCTCAAAACCGAAAATGGTGATGTTCTTGAACTTATGAAAATATTTTGGTAAAACCATGAACAACTTGTGTTCATTGAGTTGTGATAATGTTTTATTATTTTTATTACATGTATTTTGTTGTTTTTGCCAAAGCGGATAATGATGAAATCTAAGGAACCTTTAGGAAGTGCTTTGGAAAAATGAGAATGTTTGTAAATATTTTCGAAAATGAATTTCTTGGAATTTTCGGTAAATTATTAGACAAAACACTAGTAGAGTTTTAGTCTTGTAATTCTATTTCCAATTTTGTGGTAAATTTTCATGATTTTCGGAAACAGTCTGTTTCGGACCGCTGTCGGACTGAATCTCACCTGGTACGGCTCAAAAAGTGGTTTTTTGACTTCCGTAACTCGGAATCGAATTCTGATCATGCCGTTGGCTTCGTAATGACATTTCTAGCCAAGATAGACCCTGAGTTGGTCCATTACTATTTTCTAAAATATTTTCACTCAGAATGCCAAGAAAAATCAGCATTCATCACTGATCAGGCTGCCTACTGCTACACTGTCATGCCCTTTGGTTTGAAAAATGTTGGGACGACTTATCAAAGGATGATGAGCAAGGTGTTTGCCGGCCAAACTAGAGAGCACATGGAGGTCTACATGGATGATATGATCTCCAAAAGCCTCCCCGGCGAATATCATGTATCCGTTTTGGAAAGCATTTTTCAGCAACTCCGCAAGTACAACATGTGGCTAAACCCCGAAAAATGCACTTTCGAAGTGGAGGCGGGCAAATTCCTCGGTTTTCTTCTGACTAGTCGAGGGATTGTGGCAAATTCGTCCAAATTCCAGGCAATCATCGACATGAGAAGTTCCCGCACGGTCAAGGAGGTCCAACAATTAAATAGGCGACTAGTTGCGCTGTCTAGGTTTCTCCCATCCGCTGCCAAACATTCACTCCCCTTGTTTCAGTTATTGAAGAAGAGCAAGAAGTTTGAGTGGTCTGAGAGTTACGAAGCGGCGTTCAACACTTTCAAACAATATTTGGCCGCCCCACCTATTCTCTCCAAGCCATTACCTGACGAACTTTTGTATGTATATCTGGCCGTATCCGACGGAGCAGTAGCGGCCGTGCTGATACGAGAAACGGTAGAAGGTCAAAACCCGGTTTATTTCACAAGCAAGGCCCTGAAAGGCCCGGAAGTGAGGTATCAGAAGATGGAGAAAGTGGCGTATGCATTGTTGGTCGCCACACGAAGGTTGCGCCAGTACTTCCAATCTCATACAACAATTGTCAGAATCAACCAGCCAATCTGGCAAATTTTGCATTAGCCGGAGTTGGCTGGGTGGATGATCACATGGTCAATAGAGCTCTCTCAATTTGACATCCGTTTTGAACCTCGCACGACCATCAAGAGCCAGGTCCTATCTGACATCGTGGCCGAGCTGGCCGCACCAGAGGGCGATTCAGAACAGGTATGGACTATCTTCGTCGATGGATCTTCTAACCCGAGAGGCAACGGGGCTAGAATTCTGCTGGAAGATGGACAAGGAGTAACCATTGAGCATTCCCTCACTTTCACATTTCCAACATCCAACAATCAGGCAGAATATGAGGCTTGCATCGCCGGACTACAGCTAGCAAAAGAAGTGGGCGCCCATAAGGTATTAATTTGCAGCGATTCCCAATTAGTTGTGTCTCAAATTACAGAGCATTCAACATGTGCCCCGTGAAAGCAACGCCCGAGCAGACATCTTGTCCAAACTCGCTAGTACCAATTGCCTCGGGAATAATCGGTCCATCGTCCAGGGAACAGTCTACCACCCAAGTGTAATGACGGTGGAACGAGTGGAGATCCCAGACAACTGGATGGGCCCTTTCATCCGATACATCCTCCATGGCACCATACCTCCCAACATGAAGGAAAAGCAACGGTTCCTCAGGTGTTCCTCTTGGTACACCCTGGTCCGGGGAACACTGTATCGACGAGGATTCACCGCCCCCTTGCTCAAATGCCTTGGTCTATCGATGAGGATTCACTGCCCCTTGCTCAAATGCCTTGGTCCGGATCGGGCGGACTACGTCCTCAAAGAAGTTCACGAGGGAAGTTGTGGGCATCACTTGGGCGCCGCCTCACTTGCTATGAAGGTGTTACGTGTTGGGTACTACTGGCCCACAATGGAAAAGGACGCAACAAACCTCACTCAAAAATACACTCGTTGCCAACTTTTCGTCGATTTCCACAAAGCCCCACTAGAAGAATTAACCACAACACAAGCGCCTTGGCCTTTCTGTAGGTGGGGTATGGACATTCTGGGACCTTTCCCTCAAGCAAGGGGGCAGCTGAAATTTTTGATAGTCGCCATAGATTACTTCACCAAATGGATAGAAGTAGAAGCATTGGCTACCATCAAATCACTCGTTTCGGCATCCCGTCCGCCATAGTAACGGATAACAGCACCCAATTTGCCGATCGGAGATTCCAAGAATTGTTATCAGGCCTCCGCATCAAACAACACTTCACTTCAGTAGAGCATCCACAGACTAATGGGCAGGCCGAAGCAGCAAACAAGGTCATACTGAAAGGGATAAAGAAAAGGCTGGACGAGTCAAAGGCAAATTGGCCGGATCAACTCCATCACGTATTGTGGGTGTATCGAACCACTCCCCACTCTACGACCGGCGAGTCACCATTCAACTTAGCATACGGCGCAGAGGCCATGATTCCGGTCGAGATAGGAGAACCTACCTGGCGAACAATTCAATTCAACGAGGGTGATAACCAATCTCTCCTCAGAAACAACCTTGTTTAAGTGGAAGAAATCCGAGAAAGGGCCCGTCTCAGAGAAGAAAACATCAAAAAGAAAACCGCGGCGAAATTCAACTCTTCAGTCATTCCCCGCCAATTTCCCGAAGGAACTCTGGTATTAAGGAGACCAGACATAGGACGGGTGAGAGGCAAGCTATGACCTAACCACGTAATCAACAAGATCGGCAAAGGAGCACACAAGCTTCAAGATTTGGCAGGAAAAAACATCCCCAGGACTTGGAACGCCACCAACCTCTGGATATTCTATGCCTAACCGACAACCCCATGCGCGGTTGGTCGATCTTTTGTAATCCTTTCCACTTATATGTGATTGAGATATTATACTCTGCAATTGTTTTGATGGATCATTTCCCAGTCTTGGTTTCTTACTTTCACCCAAGGGGCCGGTTTTCGCCCCCTTGCCTGGTGCAAGTTTTCGCCCCCCTTGCCTCGTGCAAACTCAAACGGTTCTTTACTTTCACCCAAGGGGTCGGGCTTCGCCCCCCTTACCCGGTGCAAACTCACAATGGTTTTTTACTTTCACCCAAGGGGCCGGTCTTCGCCCCCCTTGCCTGGTGCCACCTCACAATGGTTCTTTACATTCACGGAAAGAATTCAGGGGTTTTTGAAAGTACGTAAATGAGAAACAATCACAAGACCCTCTATTTATAGAGGAACCTGGACCATGGGCCCAACGACCAAGCCCATGCACATCCATGGGAAAAATGAGAATGTATGTAAATATTTTCGAAAATGAATTTATGGGAATTAGACAAAACTGTAGTTGAGTTTTAGTCTTGTAATTATATTTCCAATTTGGTGGTAAATTTTCATGATTTTCAAAGACAGTCGGTTTCGGACCGCTGTCGAGCCGAATCTCACCCGGTACGGCTCAAAAAGTGGTTTTTTGAGTACCATAACTCATAATCAAATTCCGATCGTGCCGTTGGCTTCGTAATCACATTTCGAGTCAAGATAGATCCTGAGTTGGTCTATAACTATTCTATAAAATATTTTCACTCCGAATGCCAAAATTCGAAGTTCCAACCGTAAAGTAAAATCGGGCGATCATTTTTTGCTACTCGAATATTGGCCGAAATACTCGAACATGGTTTTAATCACGCCCGTTTCGCCGAAGTCGTCGCGTCACATGAGTCACTTCAAAAAATCTACCTACTAAATGTTATAGATTTCACTCATTAATGCCTTGATTTACTACCACCAAATCCCCTAAATCACTCACTTAACCCATGATTCACTCACCCTCTTGGCTTTGATAGATTTCCTTGGGAAATGGGTTTACAAATCAGATTTCTCCAACCCCGCAACACTATAAATACCCATGTATCCTCATGCGCTAACACTTTGCAAAAATTTGGCAATTTCAAGATTTTAGAGTAAGTTACTTTCATCATCTTTTCTTCTTCATTTTCCTCTTCTTTCAATCCTTGATCCCTCAACATTCAACCAATGTATGGTGATGAGATTTAAGTATGTTGTTCATGAGCATGTCAAGAACATATTCAACCTTTTAAATTTTCTAAAACACTTTCTAACTCATTTTCTCCTCAAATCCGAAAATGGTGATGTTCTTGACCTTATGTAAATATTTCGTTGAAACCATGAACAACTTGTATTCATGGAGTTGTTATAATTTTTTATTACATGTATTTTGTTGTTTTACCCAAAGTGGATGATGATGAAATCAAAGGAACCTTTAGGAAGTGTTTTGGAAAAATGAGAATGTATGTAAATATTTTCGAAAATGAATTTCTGGGAATTAGACAAAACTTTAGTTGAGTTTTAGTCTTGTAATTCTATGTCAAATTTGGTAGTAAATTTTCATGATTTTCGGAGACTGTCGGTTTTGGACCGCTGTCGGGCCGACTCTCACCTAGTACGGCTCAAAATTGGTTTTTTGAGTTCCGTAACTCGTAATCGAATTCCGATCGTGCCGTTGGCTTCGTTATCACATTTCGAGTCAAGATAGACCCTGAGTTGGTCCATAACTATTTTCTATAATATTTTCACTCGGAATGCCGAAATTCGAAATTCCAACCGTAAAGTAAAATCGGGCGATCATTTTTTGCTACTCGAATATTGGCCGACAATACTCGAGCATGGTTTTAATCGCTTGCATTTTGCCGAAGTCCTCGCGTCACATGAGTAACTTCACAAAATCTACCTTTTAAATGTTATAGATTTCACTCATTAATGCCTTGATTTACTACCACCAAATCCCCTAAATCACTC
>NC_032014.1:21284605-21285488 GCF_001865875.1 Lupinus angustifolius
TTTCTAACTCATTTTATCCTCAAAACCGAAAATGGTGATGTTCTTGAACTTATGAAAATATTTTGTTGAAACCATGAACAACTTGTGTTCATGGAGTTGTTATAATGTTTTATTACATGTATTTTGTTGTTTTAGCCAAAGCGGATGATGATGAAATCAAAGGAACCTTTAGGAAGTGTTTTGGGAAAATGAGAATGTATGTAAATATTTTCGAAAATGAATTTCTGGGAATTTTAGGTAAAGAATTAGACAAAACTCTAGTTGAGATTTAGTCTTCTAATTCGATTTCCAATTTGGTGGTAAATGTTCAAGATTTTCGGAGACAGTCGGTTTCGTACCGCTGTTGGGCCGAATCTCACCCGGTACGGATCAAAAACTGGTTTTTTGAGTTCCTTAACTCGGAATCGAATTCTGATCTTTTCGTTGGCTTCGTTTTCACATTTCGAGTCAAGATAGACCCTGAGTTGGTCCATAACTATTTTCTAAAATATTTCCACTTGGAATGCCGGAATTCGAAGTTCCAACCATAAAGTAAAATCGGGCGGTCATTTTTGGCTACTAGAATATTGGCCGACAATACTCGAGCATATTTTTAATCGCGCACGTTTCGCCGAAGTCGTCGCGTCACATGAGTCACTTCACAAAATCTACCTACTAAATGTTATAGATTTCACTCATTAATGCCTTGATTTACTACCACCAAATCCCCTAAATCACTCTCTTAGCCCATGATTCACTCACCCTCTTGGATTTGCTAGATTGCCTTGGGAAATGGGTTTAGAAATCAGATTTCTCCCACCCCGCATCTCTAAAAATACCCATGTATCCTCATGCGCTAACACTTTGCAAAAATTTGGCAATTTGAAGATTTGAGAGCAAGTTA
>NC_032014.1:21285588-21286239 GCF_001865875.1 Lupinus angustifolius
CTAACTCATTTTCTCCTCAAAACCGAAAATGGTGATGTTCTTGAACTTATGAAAATATTTTGTTGAAACCATGAACAACTTGTGTTCATGGAGTTGTTATAATGTTTTATTACATGTCTTCCTACCCGGTGAACTGAAGAGTCACATACTTGGTCGCCGAGGTGGGCCCCGCGTGTTGGGACCACCAGAGTTGACCTTAGAGACAGCATGCCTTCAGTACCTAACCAACCCACCTGCCAGCATGGCAGACAGACTGCAGAATAGCTACCAAACCAACCACAGGCTAAAAGACAAGAGTGGCACAGTGCACGGTCCTGGCAGACCGCCTGACACGTGAAAAGCAACCCCCGACAATACCTTTGGTCGGCCACGCGTCGCACCACCTGCCAAGAGCCCAAAGTCAACTCTCCCTTCTATAAATAGGGATCTCTACCAACAGGAAGTATCTTAACCTCTTTACTCTTTAGCATTACTCACTCTACAATTCTCTGCCTTCACTATTCTCATATTTCCCACTCACTTAGTTCATACACTGACTTGATCGTCGGAGAACCTTTTCAGGTACCTCCACCGGCGGGTCCAACTCTCCTACCTCATCTTGCTACTTTGACGACTACTCTCTTCTCCTTCCTCAGCAGCTGATCAATCATT
>NC_032014.1:21286339-21289257 GCF_001865875.1 Lupinus angustifolius
CCCAAGTACTCTTCCCCCACCAAGACAACCATCCCATCAAGCCAGCCGAAGCCACCATACCACTCCAGAACAACAACCAACCACCCAACACCTTCTCCAGATGCTGGAACGCCAGGAGCGGCTCTTCTAGCAACAGGCCGACGTAATACAAGAACTTCGCCAATCCAAAATAAACCCTGAAGATCACTCGGAACGCCCTATTCACGAAAGTAACCGTGAAGAGTCAGCGAGCGAGTCCCTCCCACCATCCCAACCAACCCCGCACCACTCTTATGGTGCTAGACATCCTTTTACACCTGCCATCATGGCTTACCCATTACCCTCCCATTTCAACCGCCCCACAAACATGGACCAATATGATGGAATGGCGGACCCACAAGATCACCTTGATGCCTTCGAGGCTTCTATGTTATTCCATGGGGCGACCGACCCCATCATGTGCAGGGCCTTCCCCCTGACTCTTAAAAAGGCGGCCCTCCAATGGTTCACCTGCCTGGCTCCAAATAGCATCAACACTTGGGGAACTCTAGCTTCGGCCTTCAACATAAGGTTCACGGCAAGCAAGAAGCAACCAAGGTCATCATACACATTGTTGGCATTCGCCAAGGATCCAATGAATCCATCCGGGCATATCTAGATCGGTTTAATACCAAGGCCATGAAGGTGCGTACCCTAAGCCTCGAAGTAGTAGTGCATGTCCTCGTTATGGGACTTCAGGAAGGTCTTTTCCACACAGAATTGGCCAAATACACCGACCTTACCATGGAGGACCTCCGTTCCAAGGCCCAACAATTCATCAATCTAGAAGAAACTTCCAAGGCCCAAAAATTCATCAATCTAGAAGTAACCCACCATATCCACACTCATACCGAGCGCCAAACACATCACCCCTCACGGGAAACCAAACGACCAAGACCCCACGACCTACCCTCACTAACCAAAAAGGCCAAATACTCCACCTATACCCCCCTGAACGCCAGCTGTTCACGAATTCTGCAAGAGGTCCTCTCCACTCCCCTCGTCCAACTCCCACGCCCTACCAAGCCAGGCTCGCAAGACCGATCCAAATATTATGACTATCACAGTATGTTCGGCCACTTGACCAATGATTGCACCCAACTCCGGGATACCATCGAAGATCTCACACAGGCTGGTCATTTACAGCGATTCATCGCAGGCCTGGAGCAACGTCGGCGATCACCACAACATCGTCGACCAGAACCTCCAAGAAGGCGGTCCCCCCCACAATTTCAACAACGGTGCCCTACCCCACGGGCAGACAACCGAAGGCCAAGGAGTCTAGTTGATATCAACACTATCTCAGGAGGTTTTGCTGCCGGGGGTACCTCTAGGACCGCCCAGAAAAAGTATGTGCGGGAGGTAATGCACGTCGCTGCCAGAAACTCCCAGCAGAGATAGAACTAGAGATCTGCTCCCCCATTACTTTCGACGACCGTGATTATGAAGGTGTCGTCCGAGGGCATGATGTTCCCCTCGTCATCACCGCCAAACTCAACAACAAAAAGGTTAGTCGCCTATTCATTGATCAGGGTAGCTCGGCTAACGTTATTTTTCAGGATCTGTTTGAAAAAATGGAGCTCAGGGACCGCTACCTCCTACCTTGTGATGGACAACTGGTCGGGTTTTCCGGTCAGGGAATCACCCCCAGGGGATATCTAGAGATTTGGCTAACAATCGGCGACCACCCCATGAGTAGGACTGTCCAAACAAAGTTCTTGGTCGTCCAGTGCGATTCAGCTTGGAGCGATCAGCCTCCATCTATGCATGAAGTTCCTCTCGATCTATGCATGAAGTTCCTCTCGATCTACGCCCCATCTATGCATGAAGTTCCTCTCGATCAGCCTCCAAGTCTGCATAGTAAAAGGAGACCAGCACTCGGCTCGCAGTTGCTACCAGATGAGCCTCCGCCCCCACTTCAACAAACAGCACGTCCCCCCGTCCAAAAGATCTCGGGGCGTGCACATGGTAGAATTGGAAGTCCGGGCGGACGAAGGAGACTCGGACGAAGGAGACTTTTGATCACAACCAGAAGGGGAAAAAACAACTCTACAGTTGGGCCAATCCCCACGACAGGTAGTGTACCTTAGTAGTTCCCTTCTGCCAAACCAAAGGTTGCGACTACAGACATCTTTGAAGGCAAACCAGGACCTTTTTGCCTAGTCAACGGCAGATATGCCCGGTATAGACCCTTCATTTGCCTGCCATCGACTGACAACAAAACAAGGTGCTAAACCAGTAGCGCAAAGAAGGCGAAAAATGGGGGCGGACAGGACCAAGGAAGTCGCTTTGAAAATGGCCGAGTTGCTAGAGGCGGGTTTCATCCGCGAAATCACCTACACCACGTGGTTGGCAAATGTTGTGTTGGTGAAGAAACCATCAGGGAAGTGGCGGATGTGCGTGGACTACACGGATCTCAATAAGGTATGCCCTAAAGACCCTTATCCTCTTCCAAACATTGACCATTTGGTGGATAATTCTTCAGGCTATCAGTACTTGTCCTTCATGGACGCATACTCCGGTTACAATCAGATCCCGATGTACCCTCCCGACCAAGAAAAAACAGCGTTCATCAGTGATCAGGCTGCCTACTGCTACACTGTCATGCCCTTTGGTTGAAAAACGTTGGGGCGACTTATCAAAGGATGATGAGCAAGGTGTTTGCCGGCCAAACTGGAGAGCACATGGAGTTCTACATGGATGATATGATCTCCAAAAGCCTCCCTGGCGAAGATCATGTATCCGTTTTGGAAAGCATTTTTCAGCAACTCCGCAAGTAAAACATGTGGCTAAACCCCGAAAAATGCACTTTCGGAGTGAAGGCGGGAAAATTCCTCGGTTTTCTTCTGACTAGTCGAGGGATTGAGGCAAATCCGTCCAAATGCCAGGCAATCATCGAC
>NC_032014.1:21289357-21296427 GCF_001865875.1 Lupinus angustifolius
CTTCTGTATGTATATCTGGCCTTATCCGACGGAGCAGTAGCGGCCGTGCTGATACGAGAAACGGTAGAAGGTCAAAACCCGGTTTATTTCACAAGCAAGGCCCGGAATTGAGGTATCAGAAGCTGGAGAAAGCGGCGTATGCATTGTTGGTCGCCACACGAAGGTTGCGCCAGTACTTCCAATCTCATACAACAATTGTCAGAACCAACCAGCCAATCAGGCAAATTTTGCATAAGCCGGAGTTGGCTGGGCGGCTGATCACATGGTCAATAGAGCTCTCTCAATTTGACATCCGTTTCGAACCTCGCACGTCCATCAAGAGCCAGGTCCTATCTGACTTCGTGGTCGAGCTTGCCGCACTAGAGGGCGATCCAGAACAGATATGGACTATCTTCGTCGATGGATCTTCTAACCCGAGAGGCAGCGGGGCTGGAATTCTGCTGGAAGATGGACAAGGAGTAACCATTGAGCATTCCCTCACTTTCACATTTCCAACATCCAACAATCAGGCAGAATATGAGGCTTGCATCGCCGGACTACAGCTAGCAAAAGAAGTGGGCGCCCATAAGGTATTAATTTGCAGCGATTCCCAATTAGTTGTGTCTCAAATTACAGGTGCATATCAAACCAAGGACACCCTCCTCGGGAAATATCTGCTCAAAGTAAAAGAGCTCATGGCCGACTTCGATGAAGCGACCATTCAGCATGTGCCCCGTGAAAGCAACGCCCGAGCAGACATCTTGTCCAAACTCGCCAGTACTAAATGCCTCGGGAATAATCAGTCCATCGTCCAGGGAACAGTCTACCACCCAAGTGTCATGACGGTCGATCAAGTGGAGATCCCAGACAACTGGATGGGCCCTTTCATCCGATACATCCTCCATGGCACCATACCTCCTGACCTGAAGGAAAAGCAACGGTTCCTCAGGTGTTCCTCTTGGTACACCCTGGTCCGGGGAACACTGTATCGACGAGGATTCACCGCCCCCTTGCTCAAATGCCTTGGTCCGGATCGGGCGGACTACGTCCTCAGAGAAGTTCACGAGGGAAGTTGTCGACATCATTTGGGCGCCGCCTCACTTTCTAAGAAGGTGTTACGTGCTGGGTACTACTGGCCCACAATGGAAAAGGACGCAACAGAACTCACTTGAAAATGCACTCATTGCCAACTTTTCGCCGATTTCCACAAAGCCCCACTAGAAGAATTAACCACAACACAAGCGACTTGGCCTTTCTGTAGGTGGGGTATGGACATTCTTGGACCTTTCCCTCAAGCAAGGGGGCAGCTGAAATTTTTGATAGTCGCCATAGATTACTTCACCAAATGGATAGAAGTAGAAGCATTGGCTACCATCACTTCAGCAAATATCCAGAAGTTCACGTGGCGAAGCATAATCACTCGTTTCGGCATCCCGTCTGCCATAGTAACAGATAACGGCACCCAATTTGCCGATCGGAGATTCCAAGAATTGTTATCAGGCCTCCGCATCAAACAACACTTCACTTCAGTAGAGCATCCATAGACTAATGGGCAGGCCGAAGCAACAAACAAGGACATACTGAAAGGGATAAAGAAAAGGTTGGACGAGTCAAAGGCAAATTGGTCGGATCAACTCCATCACGTACTGTGGGCGTATCGAACCACTCCCCACTCTACGACCGGCGAGTCACCATTCAACTTAGCATACGGCACAGAGGCCATGATCCCGGTGGAGATAGGAGAACCTACCTGGCGAACAATTTAATTCAACGAGGGCGATAACCAATCTCTCCTCAGAAACAACCTTGATGAAGTGGAAGAAATCCGAGAAAGGGCCCGTCTCAGAGAAGAAAACATCAAAAAGAAAACCGTGGCGAAATTCAACTCTTCAGTCATTCCCCGCCAATTTCCCGAAGGAACTCTAGTATTAAGGAGAGCAGACATAGGACGGGTGAGAGGCAAGCTAGGACCTAATTGGGAAGGACCTTACCGCGTAATCAGCAAGATCGACAAAGGAGCACACAAGCTTCAAGATTTGGCAGGAAAAAACATCCCCAGGACTTGGAACGCCACCAACCTCTGGATATTCTATGCCTATCCGACAACCCCATGCGCGGTTGGTCGATCTTTTGTAATCCTTTCCACTTATATGTGATTGAGATATTATACTCTGCAATTGTTTTGATGGATCATTTCCCAGTCTTGGTTTCTTACTTTCACCCAAGGGGCCGGTTTTCGCCCCCCTTGCCTGGTGCAAACTCAAATGGTTCTTTACTTTCACCCAAGGGGCCGGGCTTCGCCCCCCTTGCCCAGTTCAAACTCACAATGGTTTTTTATTTTCACTCAAGGGGCCGGTCTTCGCCCCCCTTACCTAGTGTAAACTCACAATGGTTTTTTACTTTCACCCAAGGGGCCAGTCTTTGCCCCCTTGCCTGGTGCAAACTCAAACGGTTCTTTAATTTCACCCAAGGGGTCGGGCTTCGCCCCCCTTGCCTGGTGCAAACTCACAATGGTTTTTTACTTTCACCCAAGGGGCCGGTCTTCACCCCCTTGCCTGGTGCCACCTCACAATGGTTCTTTACATTCACCCAAGGGGCCGGTCTTCGCTCCCCTTGCCTGGTGCAAACCCATAATGGTTTTTTACTCACCCAAGGGGCCGGTCTTCGCCCCCCTTGCCCGGTGCCACCTCATAATGGTTTTTTACTCACCCAAGGGGCCGGTCTTGACCCCCTTGCCCGGTGCCACCTCACAGTGGTTTTTTACTCACCCAAGGGGCTGGTCTTCGCCCCCCTTGCCTGGTGCAAACTCATAATGGTTTCTTACCTTCACTCAAGGGACTGGTCTTCGCCCCCTTTACCCGGCGCCATTTCACTTAATGATTTTCTACAATCACCAAGGGGCCGTTTTGCACTTACGTTCGCCTGACTGAAGGCGTTCAAATTCAGAATTAAATCCATCACACTCAAAATGTTCATAAACACAAGATTGTCCAGCAGTTGCATAAAGTTATGTACAGAATTTAAATAAAGAGATTATCGCAACAAGTGTTCATTCATAAGGGAAGTATATTACAAGGTACTTAAAAACAAAAAAAATTATTACAAAGTTCCCCCACCCTGATCAGGAAAAAACATCGAGACTGGAACCCCATTGTCATTCCCCACCAACAGGCGCCCATCTTCCACATAGGCTCCCAGCTGCATCCAAGACCAGTCTTTGTTTGGAAAAGCCAGAGCTAGTTGGGATTGGACACTCTCCCAAGCATCCACAGCGGCTTCACCCACAGCCTTCTCCAACTGCTCTTTTTCAGCCTCAACGGCCGCCCGTCCCTCCTCCAATGCCCGTACCCGAGTTTCCAGGGACGCCTTCTCCTCCCCTAATGCCTGCTCCTGCCCCAAAAGTGCGGCTTTTTCTCGCTCGACAGACTCAGCACAGGCTTTCCAAGCTACGGCCTCCTCTTTTCGCCAACGAAGCGCTTCATCTTTGGCCCGGACCGCCCCCTCGGATTCCATCACCTGGGCGGTGAGTTTCAACTTGTCACTTTCGAAAAACCCCACGTGAGTGGATAGATCCGCCGCCTGGGGACACTAAAAGGAGAAAAACGGTCCTGACTCCCCCTAGCACCTTTCTTCCTGCTTGGCTCAGAGGAACGACCGACATCCTCTCCAGTTGTCTGCCCAAAGGAAGGGGGCGCCGATGTACCAGCTTCTTCCCCCGTCGATGCGGACGGGGGATTTCCAGTAGGATCAGCAGGAAGAACCGTTTCAGTAGGCGCAGCAAGGGGCGTATCAGCAGCCCTTTGGACCACCTCTTGATCCATCAAATTCTCAAGCTGCCCCCCACTCTCTGAAGAAGGCGGCACAATTGTTTGACTGGGGGATCCCTCAGTAGGACAAGGAATGGGGGATGACGTTCTCTGACGCTTGGAAGAAGCAGCGTCTTTCTTAACCAGGGCGGCGGTCCTTTTCAGAAGCAGGCTCTTCCTCAGCTTCTCACTCATTTTGGCTTTTAGTTCGACTGCACAAAGAGAAAGAAAAACGTTAGTAACAGGATAAACAGATACATGAAGACAAAGCAGTAAAAGTAGTCAAAATCCGGTCCACCCACCAACAAGGTCCACTAAAGCCCCGCCCCCGTCACAGATCACCGAGCAAGGAAGAATTCCCCCCTCATCGATCTAGTAAGTTATGAGTTGGGCAGCTTTCGCCTCTTCCATAGATAAGTCTTTGGTCTCCACTAAAAAGCCCTTGGAAGGGCGTTGATGGATGTCCCCCTTCCAGGAAAAGGGGAATCGCGGCTCGCCAGATTTGCTGAGGCACTAGTCATTCCACGCCCGCCTGACGTTCACCGTGAAGTACCCGCCCTTCCATTTTTTCTCATTTGAAGAGAACGGCGTGAATAGCCCCCGTTTGGGCCGAGATTGCAGACTCGTCCACTCGTGGCGCCCCTCCTTATCTTCATCGGAATTGGTGCGGTGGCCGACCCGGAACATCCAAAAGAACAGCTTTAGAGTGCAAGGGATGCCCGCCGCCTGGCACATTATCTCGAACGACGATGAACCCCCATGAGTTTGGGGTCAGTTGGCTCGGTGCAATATGTAGATGCACCAGAATTTGCATATCCCACTCCTCCAGGGGGAGACGAAGCCCCAAGCGCCGGATGTACGCCTCGTACAGGAAGAAGGTGTACTTGTCCTTTTTCTCCTCGGCAAAGTCATAGCAGACCCTGTCCCCTGACCTAGGGGTGCTGGCCTTGAAACCATGAAAATTTGTCTGGCAACAGGTATGTTGAGGGGAGTCCTATAGGGGAACGTGCTGGGAGTCCCGGGCACCTCTCTGTCCACCCACCAATAGCGGGAATCCTCCCCGGCCAGCTCCGCCGGAACGGACAGTTGAGGAGCCTTTGCCTTATATGTCCTCATCGTCATGAACCTGCCATCACAAGAGTCATCAGACTCAGACTCAGACCCAGACTCAGACTCAGACTCAGACTCGGAACTGTCACTCAAATTGAACCCATACTTGGCACGCAGTGAGGCCAAATAATCGTCGGCTCCCCTCTAGTGAAACCCTACACCTCCACCTTTGGGAGGAGGAGGGACGACGCTCAGGGGTTCAAGAACCTCCACCAATGCGTAAGACGAAGGCGGCGATTGTTGGAAACTCGATGGAGGTCCAGGAAGGATCTCCACGTCGGAATCAGGCTCGTAATCACAAATGAAAACCATGAGAAACGAGTGTTACATGGGTTTGTGAAGAAGTTGAAAATAGGAAGAATCCAGAAGAAGATCACGCTGGAAGCAAGAAGTCACGGAAAGAAGTCACAAGACCCTCTATTTATAGAGGAACCTGAACCATGGGCCCAATGACCAGGCCCATCCACATCCTCATCAGGGTCGTAGAAAAACACTCAAGTGCAATCCAATGGAAACCCGAAAAACAAGGAAAATTCGGCGGAAACCAAAGGTCGTGCCACGTGCTGGCAGTTGAATGACCAGCGATCACTCCCATGACACGACAAAGTTCGGCGGACATTAAGGGTCACAGTAGGTAATGATGAAACGTCCCACTCCAGCTGATTCGTTACCCAAGGTCATTAATACCTACCACGTGGCATGGGGAACCAAAGAGACACGTCATAAAATCTCAAGAAGCAACTAGCTGCTCAAGATAGATCAATACGCCCAGTTAGTAAATCACCGGGTCGAAGAGCATCTCTAACAGTCCACGCTCAGCGCCCTAGCCATCTCTAACAGTCCTCATACGGTCAGACCGCCTTGAAAGAGATAGAGTCTCCCAACATGCTAGCCCAGCATCCTGGCAGACTGGGGGCAACTGTTCTTACCCGGCGAACCGAAGAGACACATGCCTAGTCGCCGAGGTGGGTCATGCATCCAAATCAAGCAAAGCTCGTGTAGAGTCTCCCAACATGCTCGCCCAGCATCCTGGCAGACTGGGGGCAACTGTTCCTACCCGGCGAACCAAAGAGTCACATACTTGGTCGCCGAGGTGGGCCCCGTGTGTTGGGACCACCAGAGTTGACCTTAGAGACAACATGCCTTCAGACAGACTGCAGAACGGCTACCAAACCAACCACAGGCTAAAAGACAAGAGTGGCATAATGTACGGTCCTGGCAGACCACCTGACACGGGAAAAGCAACCCCTGACAATACCTTTGGTCGGCCACGCGTCGCACCACCTGCCAAGAGCCCAAAGTGAACTCTCCCTTCTATAAATAGGGATCTCTACCAATAGCAAGTATCTTAACCTCTTTACTCTTTAGCATTACTCACTCTACAATAATGGATGTTGATGAGATTTAAGTATGTTGTTCACGAGCATGTCGAGAACATATTCAACCGTTGAAATTTTCTAAAACGCTTTCTAACTCATTTTCTCCTCAAAACCGAAAATGGTGATGTTCTTGAACTTATGAAAATATTTTGTTGAAAACATGAACAACTTGTGTTCATGGAGTTGTTATAATGTTTTATTACATGTATTTTGTTGTTTTAGCCAAAGGGGATGATGATGAAATCAAAGGAACCTTTAGGAAGTGTTTCGGAAAAATGAGAACGTATGTAAATATTTTCGAAAATGAATTTCTGGGAATTTTCCGTAAACAATTAGACAAAACTCTGGTTGAGTTTTAGTCTTGTAATTCTATTTCTAATTTGGTGGTAAATTTTCAAGATTTTCGGAGACAGTCGGTTTCGGACCGTTGTAGGCCGAATCTCACCCGGTACGGCTCAAAAGGTGGTTTTTTGAGTTCCGTAACTCGGAATCGAATTCTGATCGTGCCGTTGGCTTCATAATCACATTTCGAGTCGAGAGAGACCCTGAGTTGGTCCTAACTATTTTCTAAAATATTTTCACTCGGAATGCCGAAATTCGAAGTTCCAACCATAAAGTAAAATCGGGCGATCATTTTTGGCTACTCGAATATTGGTCGACAATAATCGAGCATGGTTTTAATCGCGTGCGTTTTGCCGAAGTCGTAGCGTCACATGAGTCACTTCACAAAATCTACCTACTAAATGTTATAGATTTCTCTCATTAATGCCTTGATTTACTACGACCAAATCCCCTA
>NC_032014.1:21296527-21298402 GCF_001865875.1 Lupinus angustifolius
TTTCCTTCTCTCCTTAAACCCTCACACTTCACACTTCACTCTCTCACTCTTGCATTTTCAAAGAGAAGGTAAATCCTCTCTTCATCTTTTCCTCTCATTTTTCATTTGTTTCTTCCATCTTCATCATTGATCTCTCAACATTCAATCAATGGATGTTGATGAAATTTAAGTATGTTGTTCATGAGCATGTCGAGAACATATTCAACCGTTGAAATTTTCTAAAACGCTTTCTAACTCATTTTCTCCTCAAAACCGAAAATGGTGATGTTCTTGAACTTATGAAAATATTTTGTTGAAACCATGAACAACTTGTGTTCATGGAGTTGTTATAATGTTTTATTACATGTATTTTGTTGTTTTAGCCAAAGCGGATGATGATGAAATCAAAGGAACCTTTAGGAAGTGTTTTGGAAAAATGAGATTGTAGGCAAATATTTTCGAAAATGAATTTATGGGAATTAGACAAAACTGTAGATGAGTTTTAGTCTTGTAATTCTATTTCCAATTTGGTGGTAAATTTTCATGATTTTCGGAGACAGTCGATTTCAGACAGCTGTCGGGCCGAATCTCACCCGGTACGACACAAAAAGTGGTTTTTTGAGTTCCGTAACTCGGAATCGAATTCCGATCATGTCATTGGCTTTGTAATCACATTTCGAGTCAAGGTAGACCCTGAGTTGGTCTATAACTATTTTCTAAAATATTTTCACTCGGAATGCTAAAATTCGAAGTTCTAACCGTAAAGTAAAATCGGGCGATCATTTTTGGCTTCTCGAATATTGGCCGACAATACTCGAGAATGGTTTTAATCGCACGCGTTTCGCTGAAGTCGTCGCGTCACATGAGACACGTCACAAAATCTACCTACTAAATGGTATAAATTTCACTCATTAATGCCTTGATTTACTACCACCAAATCCCCTAAATCACTCACGTAACCCATGATTCACTCCCCCTCTTGGATTTGCTAGATTGCCTTGGGAAATGGGTTTAGAAATCAGATTTCTCCCACCCCGCAACTCCATAAATATCCATGTATCCTCATGCGCTAACACTTTGCAAAAATTTGGCAATTTGAAGATTTGAGAGCAAGTTACTTTCATCATCTTTTCTTCTTCTTTCAATCCTTGATCTCTCAACATTCAACCAATGGATGGTGATGAGATTTAAGTATGTTGTTCATGAGCATGTCAAGAACATATTCAACCGTTGAAATTATCTAAAACGCTTTCTAACTCATTTTATCCTCAAAACCGAAAATGGTGATGTTCTTGAACTTATGAAAATATTTTGTTGAAACCATGAACAAATTGTGTTCATGGAGTTTTTATAATGTTTTATTACATGTCTTTTGTTGTTTTAGCGAAAGCGGATGATGATGAAATCAAAGGAACCTTTAGGAAGTGTTTTAGAAAAATGAGAATGAATGTAAATATTTTCGAAAATGAATTTATGGGAATTACAGAAAACTCTAGTTGAGTTTTAGTCTTGTAACTCTATTTCCAAATTTTTGGTAAATTTTTGGAGACAGTCGGTTTCGGACCGCTGTCAGGCCGAATCTCACCGTGTACGACTCAAAAAGTGGTTTTTTGAGTTCCGTAACTCGGAATCGAATTCCGATCGTGCCGTTGGGTTCGTAATCACATTTCAAGTCGAGATTCACCTTGATTTTTTCCATAACTATTTTGTAACATATTTTCACTCGGAATGCTGAAATTCGAAGTTCCAACCGTAAAGTAAAATCGGGCGATCATTTTTTGCTACTCGAATATTGTCCGACAATACTCGAGCATTGTTTTAATCGCGCGCGTTTCATCAAAGTCGTCGCGTCACATGAGTCACTTCACAAAATCTACCTACTAAATGTTATAGATT
>NC_032014.1:21298502-21304154 GCF_001865875.1 Lupinus angustifolius
TGGTGATGTTCTTGAACTTATGAAAATATTTTGTTGAAAACATGAACAACTTTTGTTCATGGAGTTGTTATAATGTTTTATTACATGTATTTTGTTTTTTTAGACAAAGGGCATGATGATGAAATCAAAGGAACCTTTCGGAAGTGTTTTGGAAACATGAGAATGTATGTAAATATTTTCGAAAATGATTTTCTGGGAATTTCAGGTAAAGAATTAGACTAAACTCTAGTTGAGTTTTAGTCTTGTAATTCTATTTCCTATTTGGTGGTAAATTTTCATGATTTTCGGAGACAATCTGTTTCGGACCGCTTTCGGGCCGAATCTCACCCGATACGGCTCAAAAAGTCATTTTTTGAGTTCCGTAACTCGGAATCGAATTCCGATCGTGTCGTTGGGGTCGTAATCACATTTCGAGTCGAGATAGACCCTGAGTTGGTCCATAACTATTTTCTATAATGTTTTCACTCGGAATGCCGAAATTCGAAGCTCCAACCATAAAGTAAAATCGGGCGATCATTTTTGACTACTCGAATATTGGACGACAATACTCGAGCATGGTTTTAATCGCACGCGTTTCACCGTAGTCGTCGCGTCAAATGAGTCACTTCACAAAATCTACCTACTAAATGTTATAGATTTCACTCATTAATGCCTTGATTTACTACCACCAAATCCCCTAAATCACTCACTTAACCCATGATTCACTCACCCTCTTGGATGTGCTAGATTGCCATGGGAAATGGGTTTAGAAATCAGATTTCTCCCACCCTGCGACTCTATAAGTACCCATGTATCCTCATGCGCTAACACATTGCAAAAATTTGGCATTTTGAAGATTTGAGAGCAAGTTACTTTCATCATATTTTCTTCTTCATTTTATTCTTCTTTGAATCCTTGATCTCTCAAAATTCAACCAATGGATGGTGATGAGATTTAAGTATGTTGTTCATGAGCATGTCGAGAACATATTCAACCGTTGAAATTTTCTAAAACACTTTCTAGCTCATTTTGGAAGCAAAACCGAAAATGAGTGTTCTTGAACTCATGAAAAATGTGTTTTGAAACTATGAACAAGTTGTTTTCAAGAAGTTATTACATTGTGTTAATATAGGAACTTTTACTTGTTTAAGCCTTTAACCATGGCTTTGGACAAGTTGGAAAATAGAGGGATGAAAGAGTTTTAAGTATTTTTTCTAAATATTTTTGACAATGAATTTCTGGAAATTTTCGGTAAAGAATTAGACAAAACACTAGTAGAGTTTTAGTCTTGTAATTATATTTCCAATTTGAAGATTTGAGAGTAGGTTACTTTCATCATCTGTTCTCCTTCATTTTCTTCTTCTTCCAATCCTTGATCTCTCAAAATTCAAACAATGGATGGTGATGAGATTTAAGTATGTTGTTCATGAGCATGTCAAGAACATATACAACCGCTGAAATTTTCAAAAACGTTTTCTAACTCATTTTCTCCTCAAAACCGAAAATGGTGATGTTGTTCCACTTATGACAATATTTTGTTGAAACCATGAACAACTTGTGTTTATGGAGTTGTTATAATGTTTTATTACATGTATTTTTTTTGTTTTAGCTAAAGCGGATGATGATGAAATCAAAGGAACCTTTAGGAAGTGTTTTGAAAAAATGAGAATGTATGTAAATATTTTCGAAAATGAATTTATGGGAATTTTCGAAAACCATCCATTAATGATTTTCGGAGACAGTCGGTTCCGCACCTCTGTCGGGTCGAATCTCACCCGATACGGCTCAAAAAGTGGTTTTTTGAGTTTCGTTACACGGAATCGAATTCTGATCGTGCCGTCGGCTTTGTAATCACATTTCGAGTCAAGTTGGACCCTGATTTGGTCCATAACTATTTGCTAAAATATTTTCACTCGGAAAGCCGAAATTTGAAGTTCCAACCGTAAAGTAAAATCGGGCGATCATTTTTGGCTACTCGAATATTGGCCGACAATACTCATGCCTGGTTTTAATCGCGCGCGTTTCGCCGAAGTCGTCGCGTCACATGAGTCACTTCACCAAATCTACCTACTAAATGTTATAGATTTCACTCATTAATGCCTTGATTTACTACCACCAAATCCCCTAAATCACTCACTTAACCCATGATTCACTCACCCTCTTGGATATGCTAGATGCCTTGGGAAATGGGTTTAGAAATCAGATTTCTCCCACCCAACCGAACCATATTGAGAAACAATGATGGATACACAACTATGTGTTTCATTAATTTTCTTAATCTCCCAAACATCACGATATACATTAACAGATGCATGAATTAGTCATTGACATGTTGTACCAAAATGCTTATATTGATCAACGTATCTATCTTACCTTGACTATACGACAATATAGTCAAATGAGTTGTTAATATGAAAATGTTTAATTGTGTTTATTGTGACTTCTTTAGACTTAAATTGCATGCTAACAAACAAATCATTATGATTCATTAAAGTGGTTGGTCGAGGTCAATAGTCAAGACCAACCTCAAAATAAATGTCACGAAAGATAAAGACGGAATAATATATGTTATGCTATCAGGTTGACTACTAACAATCTCAACTACCTCCTCCTCATCATCACATAACTCAATATCATCCTCATCACCGAAATCACTAACAATATATCTTATAATAGCCTTCTACATCAAAGAAACAATTATCGATATTTAATAATACTAATAATAATAGTAAATATTTTCGAAAATGAATTTCTGGAAATTTTTGGTAAAGAATTATACAAAACTCTAGTTGAGTTTTAGTCTTGGAATTCTATTTCCAATTTGGTGGTAAATTTGTAAGATTTTCGGAGACAGTCGGTTTCGGACCGCTGTCGGGCCGAATCTCACCTGGTACGGCTCAAAAAGTGGTTTTTTGAGTTCTGTAATTCCGAATCAAATTCTGTTCGTGCCGATGGCTTCGTAATCACATTTCGAGTCAAGATAGACCCTGAGTTGGTCCATAACTATTTTCTAAAATATTTTCACTCGGAATGCCGAAATTCGAAGTTACAACCGTAAAGTAAAATCGGGCGATCATTTTTGGCTACTCGAATATTGGCCGACAATACTCGAGCATGGTTTTAATCGCGCGCGTTTCGCTGAAGTCGTCGCGTCACATGAGTCAATTCACAAAATCTACCTATTAAATGTTAAAGATTTCACTCATTAATGCCTTGATTTACTGCCACCAAATCCCCTAAATCACTCACTGAACCCATGATTCACTCTCCCTCTTGGATTTGCTAGATTGCCTTGGGAAATAAGTTTAGAAATCAGATTTCTCCCACCCCGCAACTCTATAAATACCCATGTACCCTCATGCGCTAACAATTTGCAAAAATTTGGCAATTTGAAGATTTGAGAGCAAGTTACTTTCATCATCTTTTCTTCTTCATTTTCTTCTTCTTTCAATCCTTGACCTCTCAACATTCAACCAATGGATGGTGATGAGATTTAATAATGTTTTTCATGACCATGTCAACCATTGAAATTTTCTAACACGCTTTCTAACTCATTTTCTCCTCAAAACCGAAAATGTTGATGTTCTTGAACTTATGAAAATATTTTGTTGAAACCATGAACAACTTGTGTTCATGGAGTTGTTATAATGTTTTATTACATGTATTTTGTTGTTTTAGCAAAAGCGTATGATGATGAAATCAAAGGAACCTTTAGGAAGTGTTTTTGAAAAATGAGGATGTATGTAAATAATTTCGAAAATGAATTTCTGGGAATTTTCAGAAAAGAATTAATCAAAACTCTAGTTGATTTTTGTCTTGTAATTTTATTTCCAATTTGATGGTAAATTTTCATGATTTACGGAGACAGTCGATTTTGGACCGCGGTCGGGCTGAATCTCACTCGCACGGCTCAAAAAGTGGTTATTTGAGTTCCGTAACTCGGAATCGAATTCCGATCGTGCCGTTGGCTTCGTAATCACATTTCGAGACCAGATAGACCCTGAGTTGGTCGATAACTATTTTCTAAAATATTTTAACTCGGAATGCCGAAATTCGAAGTTCCAACCGTAAAGTAAAATCGGGCGATCATTTTTGGCTACTCGAATATTGGCCGACAATACTCGAGCATTGTTCTAATTGCGCGTTTCGTCGAAGTCGTCGCGTCACATGAGTCATTTCACAAAATCTACCTACTAAATGTTATAGATTTCACTCATTAATGCCTTGATTTACTACCACCAAATCCCCTAAATCACTCACTTAACCCATGATTCACTCCCCCTCTTGGATTTTCTAGATTGCCTTCGGAAATGGGTTAAGAAATCAGATTTCTCCCACCCCGCAACTCTATAAATAACCATGTATCCTCATGCGCTAACACTTTGCAAAAATTTGGCAATTTGAAGATTTGAGAGGAAGTTAATTTCATCATCTTTACTTCCTCATTTTCTTCTTCTTTCAATCCTTGATCTGTCAACATTCAACCAATAGATAGTGACGAGATTTAAGTATGTTGTTCATGAGCATGTCAAGAACATATTCAACCGTTGAAATTTTCTAAAACGCTTTCTACCTCATTTTCTCCTCAAAACCGAAAATGGTGATGTTCTTGAACTTATGAAAATATTTTGTTGAAACCATGAACAACTTGTGTTCATGGAGTTGTTATAATGTTTTATTACATGTATTTTGTTGTTTTAGCCAAAGCGGATGATGATAAAATCAAAGGAACCTTTAAGAAGTGTTTTGGAAAAATGAGAAGGTGTGTACATATTTTCGAAAATGAATTTCTGGAAATTTACGGTCAAGAATTAGACAAAACTCTAGTTGAGTTTAGTCTTGTAATTCTATTTCCAGTTTGGTGGTGAAGTTTCATGACTTTCGGAGACAGTTGGTTTCGGACCGCTGTCGGGCCGAATCTCACCGGTAGGCTCAAAAAGTGGTTTTTTGAGTTCCGTAAATCATAATCGAATTCCGATCGTGCCGTTGGCTTCGTAATCAAATTTCGAGGCAAGATAGACCCTGAGTTGGTCCATAACTATTTTCTAAAATATTTTCATTCGGAATGCAAAAATTCGAAGTTCCAACCGTAAAGTAAAATCGAGCAATCATTTTTGGCTAATCGAATATTTCCCGACAATACTCGAGCAAGGTTTTAATCGTGCGTGGTTCGCCGAAGTCATCGCGTCACATGAGTCATTTCACAAAATCTACCTACTAAATGTTATAGATTTCACTCAGTAATAATGCCTTGATTTAATACCACCAAATCCCCTAAATCACTCACTTAACCCATGATTCAGTCACCCTCTTGGATTTGCTAGATTTCCTTGGGAAATGTGTTTAGAAATCAGATTTCCCCCACCCCGCAACTCTATAAATACCCATGTATCCTCATGCGCTAACACTTTGCAAAAATTTGGCAATTTGAAGATTTGAGAGGATGTTTGTTTCATCATCTTTACTTCCTCATTTTCTTCTACTTTCAATCCTTGATCTGTCAACATTCAACCAATGGTTGGTGACGAGATTTAAGATGTTGTTCATGAGCATGTCAAGAACATATTCAACCGTTGAAATTTTCTAAAACGCTTTCTAACTCATTTTCTCCTCAAAACCGAAAATGGTGATGTTCTTGAACTTATGAAAATATTTTGTTGAAACCATGAACAA
>NC_032014.1:21304254-21305362 GCF_001865875.1 Lupinus angustifolius
TGCTAGATTGCCTTGGGAAATGGGTTTAGAAATCAGATTTCTCCCACCCAGCAACTCTATAAATACCCATGTATCCTCATGCGCTAACACTTTGCAAAAATTTGGCAATTTGAAGATTTGAGAGGATGTTTGTTTCATCATCTTTACTTCCTCATTTTCTTCTACTTTCAATCCTTGATCTGTCAACATTCAACCAATGGTTGGTGACGAGATTTAAGATGTTGTTCATGAGCATGTCAAGAACATATTCAACCGTTGAAATTTTCTAAAACGCTTTCTAACTCATTTTCTCCTCAAAACCGAAAATGGTGATGTTCTTGAACTTATGAAAATATTTTTTTGAAACAATGAACAACTTGTGTTCATTGAGTTGTTATAATATTTTATTACATGTATTTTGTTGTTTTAGCCAAAGGGAATGATGATGAAATTAAAGGAACCTTTAGGAAGTGTTTTGGAAAAATGAGAATGTATTTACATATTTTCGAAAATGAATTTCTGGGAATTTTCGGTAAAGAATTCGAAAAAACTCTGCGTGACTTTTATTCTTGTAATTCTATTTCCAATTTGGTAGTAAATGTTAATGATTTTTGGAGACAGTCGGTATCGGACCGCTGTCGGGCCGAATCTCACCCAGTACGGCTCAAAAAGTGGTTTTCTGAGTTCCGTAACACGGAATCGAATTCCGTTCATGACGTTGGCATTGTAATCACATTTCGAGTCAAGATAGACCGAGTTGGTCCATAACTATTTGTAAAAATATTTTCACTCGGAATGCCGAAATTTGACGTTCCAACCGTAAAGTAAAATCGGGCGATCATTTTTGGCTACTCGAATATTGGCCGACAATACTCGAGCATGGTTTTAATCGCGCGTTTCGTCGAAGTCGTCGCGTCACATGAGTCACTTCACCAAATCTACCTACTAAATGTTATAGATTTCACTCATTAATGTCTTGATTTACTACCACCAAATCCCTTAAATCACTCACTTAACCCATGATTCACTCACCCTCTTGGATATGCTAGATGCCTTGGGAAATGGGTTTAGAAATCAGATTTCTCCCACCCCGCAACTCTATAAATACCCATGTATCCTCATGCGCTAA
>NC_032014.1:21305462-21307294 GCF_001865875.1 Lupinus angustifolius
GATGATGAAATCAAAGGAACCTTTAGGAAGTGTTTTAGAAAAATGAGAATGTGTGTAAATATTTTCGAAAATGAATTTCTGGGAATTTTCGTTAAAGAATTAGACAAAACTCTAGTTGAGTTTTAGTCTTGTAATTCTATTTTGAATTTTTTTGGTAAATGTTCATTATTTTTGGATAGAGTCGGTTTCGGACCGCTGTCGGGCCGAATCTCGCCCGGTACGACTCATAAAGTGGTTTTTTGAATTCCGTAACTCGAAATCGAATTCCGATCATGCCGTTGGCTTCGTAATCACATTTCGAATGGAGGTAGACCCTGAGTTGGTCCATAACTATTTTCTAAAATATTTTCACTCGGAATGCCGAAATTCGAAGTTCCAACCGTAAAGTAAAATCGGGCGATCATTTTTGGCTACTCGAATATTGGCCAACAATACTCGAGCATGGTTTTAATCGCAACCGTAAAGTAAAATCGGGCGATCATTTTTGGCTACTCGAATATTGGCCGACAATACTCGAGCATGGTTTTAATCGCTTGCATTTTGCCGAAGTCCTCGCGTCACATGAGTAACTTCACAAAATCTACCTTTTAAATGTTATAGATTTCACTCATTAATGCCTTGATTTACTACCACCAAATCCCTTAAACCACTCACTTAACCCATGATTCACTCACCCTCTTGGATTTGCTAGATTGCCTTGGGAAATGGATTTAGAAATAAGATTTCTCCCACTCCGCAACTCTATAAATACCCGTATATCCTCATGCGCTAACACTTTGCAAAAATTTGGCAATTTAAAGATTTTAGAGCAAGTTACTTTCATCATCTTTTCTTCTTCATTTTTTTCTTCTTTCAATCCTTGATCTATCAACATTCAACCAATGGATGGTGATGAGATTAAAGTATGTTGTTCATTAGCATGTCAAGAACATATGCAACCGTTGAAATTTTCGAAAACGCTTTCTAACTCATTTTCTCCTCAAAACCGAAAATGGTAATGTTCTTGAACTTGTGAAAATATTTTGTTGAAACCATGAACAACTTGTGTTCATGGAGTTGTCATAATGTTTTATTACATGTATTTTGTTGTTTTAGCCAAAGGGGATGATGATGAAATGAAAGTAACCTTTAGGAAGTGTTTTGGAAAAATAAGGTGTGTAAATATTTTTGAAAATGATTTTCTGGGAATTTTCGGTAAAGAATTAGACAAAACTCTAGTTGAGTTTTAGTCTTGTAATTGTATTTCCAATTTGGTCGTAAAGTTTCATGATTTTAGGAGACAATCGGTTTCGTTCTGCGGTCGGGCCGAATCTCACCCGGTAGGGCTCAAAAATGGTTTTGAGTTCCGTAACTCGGAATGGAATTCCAATCGTGCCGTTGGCTTCGTAATCACATTTCGAGTCAAGATAAACCCTGAGTTGGTCCATAACTATTTTCTAAAATATTTTTACTCGGAATGCCGAAATTCGAAGTTCCAACTGTAAAGTAAAATCGGGCAATCATTTTTGGCTACTCGAATATTGTCCGACAATACTCGAGCATGGTTTTAATCACGCGCGTTTCGCCATAGTCGTCGCGTCACATGAGTCACTTCACAAAATCTACCTACTAAATGTTACAAATTTCACTCATTAATGCCTTGATTTACTACCACCAAATCCCATAAATCACTCACTTAACCCATGATTCACTCACCCTCTTGGATTTGCTAGATTGCCATGGGAAATGGGTTTAGAAATCAGATTTCTCCCACCCAGCAACTCTATAAATACCCATGTATCCTCATGCGCTAACACTTTGCAAAAATTTGGCAATTTGAAGATTTGAGAGCA
>NC_032014.1:21307394-21308264 GCF_001865875.1 Lupinus angustifolius
CTTATTCTTTCAATCCTTGATCTCTCAACATTCAACCAATGGATGGTGATGAGATTTAAGTATGTTGTTCATGAGCATGTCAAGAACATATTCAACCGTTGAAATTTTCTAAAACGCTTTCTAACTCATTTTCTCCTCAAAATCGAAAATGGTGATGTTCTTGAACTTATGAAAATATTTTGTTGAAACCATGAACAACTTGTGTTCTTGGAGTTGTTATAATGTTTTATTACGTGTATTTTGTTGTTTTAGCGAAAGGGGAAGATGATGAAATCAAAGGAACCTTTAGGAAGTGTTTTCGAAAAATGAGAATGTGTGTAAATATTTTCGAAAATGAATTTATGGGAATTACAAAAAACTCTAGTTGAGTTTTAGTCTTGTAATTCTATTTTCAATTTGGTGGTAAAGTTTCATGATTTTCTGAGAGAGTCGGTTTCGGACCGCTTTCGGGCCGAATCTCACCCGGTACGGCTCAAAAAGTGGGTTTTTGAGTGCCGTAACTCGGAATCGAATTCCGATCGTGCCGTTGGCTTCGTAATCACATTTCGAGACAAGATAGACCCTGAGTTGGTGCATAACTATTTTCTAAAGTATTTTCACTCGGAATGCTGAAATTCGACGTTCCAACCGTAAAGTAAAATCGGGCGATCATTTTTGGCTACTAGAAAATTGGCCGACAATACTCGAGCATGGTTATAATCGCGCGCGTTTCGCCGATGTCGTCACGTCACATGAGTCACTTCACAAAATCTACCTACTAAATGTTATAGATTTCACTCATTAATGCCTTCATTTACTACCACCAAATCCCCTAAATCACTCACTTAACCCATGATTCACTCACCCTCTTGGATTTGCTAGATTGCCTTG
>NC_032014.1:21308364-21309452 GCF_001865875.1 Lupinus angustifolius
TTGTTGAAACCATGAACAACTTGTGTTCATGGAGTTGTAAAAATGTTTTCTTATATGTATTTTGTTGTTTTAGCCAAAGCGGATGATGATGAAATCAAAGAAACCTTTAGGAAGTGTTTTGAAAAAATGAGAATGTGTGTAAATATTCCAAAAATGAATTTCTGGGAATTTTCGGGAAAGAATTAGACAAAACTCTAGTCGAGTTTTAGTCTTGTAATTCTATTTCCAATTTGGTGGTAAATTTTCATGATTTTCGGAGACAGTCGGTTTCGGACCGCTGTAGGGCCGAATCAAACCCGGTACGACTCAAAAAGTGGTTTTTGAGTTCAGTAACTCGGAATCAAATTCCGATCAGGCCTTTGGCTTTGTAATCACATTTTGAGTCAAGATAGACCCTG
This sequence comes from Lupinus angustifolius, assembly GCF_001865875.1. Classification (NCBI taxonomy): domain Eukaryota; kingdom Viridiplantae; phylum Streptophyta; class Magnoliopsida; order Fabales; family Fabaceae; genus Lupinus; species Lupinus angustifolius. The sequence goes on from NC_032014.1 coordinate 21,308,763, forward strand.
AGTTGGTCCATAACTATTTTCTAAAATATTTTCACTCGGAATGCCGAAATTCGAAGTTCCAACCGTAAAGTAAAATCGGGCGATCATTTTTGCTACTCGAATATTGGCCGACAATACTCGAGCATGGTTTCAATCGCGCACGTTTCGTCGAAATCGTCGCGTCACATGAGTCACTTCACAAAATCTACCTACTAAATGTTATAGATTTCACTCATTCATGCCTTGATTTACTACCACCAAATACCCTAAATCACTCACTTAACCCATGATTCACTCACCCTCTTGGATTTGCTAGACTTCCTTGGGAAATGGGTTTAGAAATCAGATTTCTCCCACACCGCAACTCTATAAATACCCATGTATCCTCATGCGCTAACACTTTGCAAAAATTTGGCAATTTGAAGATTTGAGAGCAACTTACTTTTATCATCTTTTCTTCTTCATTTTCTTCTTCTTTAAATCCTTGATCTCTCAACATTCAACCAATGCATGGTTATTAGATTTAAGTATGTTATTCATGAGCATGTCAAGAACATATTAAACCGTTGAAATTTTCTAAAATGCTTTCTAACACATTTTCTCCTCAAAACCGAAAATGGTGATGTTCTTGAACTTATTAAAATATTTTGTTGAAACCATGAACAACTTGTGTTCATGGAGTTGTTATAATGTTTTATTACATGTACTTTG
>NC_032014.1:21309552-21316112 GCF_001865875.1 Lupinus angustifolius
TTCGAAAATGAATTTATGGGAATTACAAAAAACTCTAGTTGAGTTTTACTGTTGTAATTCTATTTCCAATTTGGTGGTAAATTGTGATGATTTCCGGAGACACACGGTTTCGGACCGCTGTCGGGCCGAATCTCAACCGGTACGGCTCAAAGAGTAGTTTTTTGAGTTCTGTAACTCGGGACCGAATTCCGATCGTGCCGTTGGCTTCGTAATCACATTTTGAGCCAAGATAGACCCTGAGTTGGACCATAACTATTTTCTAAAATATTTTCACTCGAAATGCCGCAATTTGAATTTCCAACCATAAAGTAAAATCGGGCGATCATTTTTGGCTACTTGAATATTGGCCGACAATACTCCAACATGGTTTTAATCGTGCGCATTTCGCCGATGTCGTCGCGTCACATGAGTCACTTCACAAAATCTACCTACTCAATGTTATAGATTTCACTCATTAATGCCTTGATTTACTACCACCAAATCCCCTAAATCACTCACTTAACCCCTGATTCACTAACCCTCTTGGATTTGCTAGATTGCCTTGGGAAATGGTTTAAGAAATCAGATTTCTCCCACCCCGCAACTCTATAAATACCCACGTCTCCTCATGCGCTAACACTTTGCAAAAATTTGGCAATTTGAAGATTTGAGAGCAAGTTACTTTCATCATTTTTTCTTCTTCATTTTCTTCTTCTTTCAATCCTTGATGGTGATGATATTTAAGTATGTTGTTCATGAGCATGTCAAGAATATATTCAACCTTTGAAATTTTCTAAAACGCTTTCTAACTCATTTTCTCCTCAAAACCGAAAATGGCGATGTTCTTGAACTTATGAAAATATTTTGTTGAAACCATGAACAACTTGTGTTCATGAAGTTGTTATAATGTTTTATTACAGGTATTTTGTTGTTTTAGCCAAAGGTGATGATGATGAAATCAATGGAACCTTTAGGAAGTGTTTTGACTAAATAAGAATGTATGTAAATATTTTCGATAATGAATTTCTGGGAATTTTCGGTAAATAATTACACAAAACTCTAGTTGAGTTTTAGTCTTGTAATTCTATTTCCAATTTGGTGGTAAAGTTTCATGATTTTCTCAGAGAGTCGGTTTCGGACCGTTGTCGGGCCGAATCTCACCCGGTACGGCTCAAAAAGTGGTTTTTTGAGTTCCCTAACTCAGAATCGAATTCCAATCGTGCCGTTGGCTTCGTAATCACATCTCGAGCCAAGCTAGACCCTAAGTTAGTCCATAACTATTTTCAAATTATTTTCACTCGGAATGCCGAAATTCGAAGTTCCAACTGTAAAGTAAAATCGGGCGATAATTTTTGGCTCCTCGAATATTGGCCAACAATACTCGAGCATGGTTTTAATCCCGCGCGTTTCCCCGTAGTCGTTGCATCACATGAGTCACTTCACAAAATCTACCTACTAAATTTATGGATTTCACTCATTAATGCCTTGATTTACTACCACCAAATCCCCTAAATCATTCACTTAACCCATGATTCACTCACCCTCTTGGATTTTCTAGAATGCCTTTGGAAATGCGTTTTGAAATCAGATTTCTCCCACCCCGCAACTCTATAAATACCCAGGTATCCTCATGCGCTAACACTTTGCAAAAATTTGGCAATTTGAAGATTTGAGAGCAGTTACTTTCATCATCTTTTCTTCTTCATTTCTTCTTCATTTCTTCTTCTTTCAATCCTCGATCTCTCAAAATTCAACCAATGGATGGTGATGAGATTTAAGTATGTTGTTCATGAGCATGTCAAGAACATATTCAACCGTTGTTTTATTACATGTATTTTGTTGTTTTAGCCAAAGCGGATGATGATGAAATCAAAGGAACCTTTAGGAAGTGTTTTGAAAAAATGAGAATGTGTGTAAATATTTTCGAAAATTAATTTATGGGAATTTTCGGTAAATAATTAGACAAAACTCTAGTTGAGTTTTAGTCTTGTAATTCTATTTCCAATTTGGTTTTTTACTCACCCAAGGTGCCGGTCTTCGCCCCCCTTGCCCGTTGCCACCTCATAATGGTTTTTTACTCACCCAAGGGGCCGGTCTTGACCCCCTTGCCCGGTGCCACCTCACAATGGTTTTTTACTCACCCAAGGGGCTGGTCTTCGCCCCCCTTGCCTGGTGCAAACTCATAATGGTTTCTTACCTTCACTCAAGGGGCTGGTCTTCGCCCCCCTTTACCCGGCGCCATTTCACTTAATGATTTTCTACAATCACCAAGGGGCCGTTTTGCACTTACATTCGCCTGGCTGAAGGCGTTCAAATTCAGAATTAAATCCATCACACTCAAAATGTTCATAAACACAAGATTGTCCAGCAGTTGCATAAAGTTATGTACAGAATTTAAATAAAGAGATTATCGCAACAAGTGTTCATTCATTCAAGGGAAGTATATTACAAGGTACTTAAAAACAAAAAAAATTATTACAAAGTTCCCCCACCCTGACCAGGAAAAAACATCGAGACTGGATCGCCGTTGTCATCCCCCACCAATAGGCGCCCATCTTCCACATAGGCTCCCAACTGCATCCAAGACTAGTCTTTGTTTGGAAAAGCCAGAGATAGTTGGGATTGGGCACTCTCCCAAGCATACACAGCGGCTTCACCCACAGCCTTCTCCAGCCGCTTTTTACAGCCTCAACGGCCGCCCGTCCCTCCTCAAGTGCCCGTACCTGAGTTTCCAGGGACGCCTTCTCCTCCCCTAATGCATGCACCTGCCCCAGAAGTGCGGCTTTTTCTCGCTCGGCAACCTCAGCACGGGCTTTCCAAGCTACGGCCTCCTCTTTTCGCCGACGAAGCTCTTCATCTTTGGCACGGACCGCCCCCTCGGATTCCATCACCTGGGCGGTGAGTTTCAACTTGTCACTTTCCAAAAACCCCACGCGAGTGGATAGATCCGCCGCCTTGGGACACTAACAGGAGAAATACGGTCCAGACTCCCCCTAGCACCTTTCTTCCTGCTTGGCTCAGAGGAACGACCGATATCCTCTCCAGCTGTCTACCCAGAGGAAGGGGGCGCCGATGTACCAACTTCTTCCCCCGTCGATGCGGAAGGGGGATTTCCAGTAGGATCAGCAGGAAGAACCGTTTCAGTAGGCGCAGCAAGGAGCGTATCAACAGCCCTTTGGACCAGCTCTTGATCCATCAAATTCTCAGGCTGCCCCCCACTCTCTGAAGAAGGCGACACAATTGTTTGACTGGGGGACCCCTCAGTAGGACAGGGAACGTAGGATGACGTTCTCTGACGCTTGGAAGAAGCAGCGTCTTTCTTAACCAGGGCAGCGGTCCTTTTCAGAAGCAAGCTCTTCCTCAGCTTCTCACTCATTTTGGCTTTTAGTTCAACTGCACAAAGAGGAAGAAAAACGTTAGTAACAGGATAAACAGATACATGAAGACAAAGCAGTAAAAGAAGTCGAAATCCGGTCCACCCACCAACAAGGTCCAATAAAGCCCCGCCCCCGTCACGGAGCGCTGATCAAGGAAGAATTCCCCCCTCATCGATCCAGTAAGTTATGAGTTGGGCAGCTTTCGCCTCTTCCGGAGATAAGTCTTCGGTCTCCACTAAAAAGCCCTTGGAAGGGCGTTGATGGATGTCCCCCTTCCAGGCAAAGGGGAATCGCGGCTCGCCAGATTTGCTGAGGCACCAGTCATTCCACGCCCGCCTTGAAGTACCTGCCCTTCCATTTTTTCTCATTTGAAGAGAACGGCGTGAATAGCCCCCGTTTGGGCCGAGATTGTAGACTCGTCTACCCGTGGCGCCCCTCCTTATCTTCATCGGAATTGGTGCGGTGGCCGACCCGGAACATCCAATAGAACAGCTTTAGAGTGCAAGGGATGCCCGCTGCCTGGCACATTATCTCGAACGCCTGGATGAACCCCCACGAGTTTGGGGTCAATTGGCTCGATGCAATCTGCAGATGCACCAGAATTTGCATATCCCACTCCTCTAGGGGAAGACGAAGCCCCAAGCGCCGAATGTACGCCTCGTACAGGAAGAAGGTGTACTTGTCTTTTTTCTCCTTGGCAAAGTCATAGCAGACCCTCTCCCATGACCTAGGGGCGCTGGCCTCGAAACCATGAAAAGTTTCTTTGGCCACAGGTATGTTGAGGGGAGTCCCATAGGGGAACGTGCTGGGAGTCCCGAGCACCTCTCTGTCCACCCACCAATAGCGGGAATCCTCCACGGCCAGCTCCGCCAGAACGGACAATTGAGGAGCCTTTGCCTTATATGTCCTCATCGTCATGAACCTGCCATCACAAGAGTCATCAGACTCAGACTCAAACCCAGACTCAGACTCAGAATCAGACTCGGAACTGTCACTCCAATTGAACCCATACTTGGCACGTAGTGAGGCCAAATAATCGTCTGCTCCCCGCTAGTGAAACCCCGCACCTCCACCTCTAGGAGGAGGAGGGACGACGCTCAGCGTTTCAAGAACCTCCACCAATGCGTAAGACGAAGGCGGCGATTTTTGGAAACACGGTGGAGGTCGAGGAAGGATCTCCACGTTGGAATCAGACTCGTAATCACAAATGAAAACCATGAGAAACGAGTGTTACCTGGGTTTTTGAAGAAGTTGAAAATAGGAAGAATCCAGAAGAAGATCACGCTGGAAGCAAGAAGTCACGGAAAAAATTCAGGGGTTTTTGAAAATACGTAAAAGAGAAAAAATCACAAGACCCTCTATTTATAGAGGAACCTGAACCATGGGCCCGATGACCAGGCCCATCCACATCCTCATTAGGGCCGTAGAAAAACACTCAAGTGCAATCCAATGGAAACCCGAAAAACAAGGAAAATTCAGCGAAAAACAAAGGTCGTGCCACGTGTTGGCAGTTGAATAACCAGCGGTCACTCCCATGACACGACAAAGTTCGGTGGACATTAAGGGTCACAATAGGTAATTAATACCTAACAGTCCTCGCCCGGCGCCCTAGCTAGCTCAATCAACGCCCCTTCAATCTTAGGTCGCAAAATCTCATACGGTCAGACCGCCTTGAAAGAGATAGAGTCTCCCAACATGCTCGCCCAACATCCTGGCAGACTGGGGGCAACTGTTCCTACCCGGCGAACCGAAGAGACACATGCCTGGTCGCCGAGGTGGGTCATGCATCCAAATCAAGCAAAGCTCGTGTAGAGTCTCCCAACATGCTCGCCCAGCATCCTGGCAGACTAGGGGCAACTGTTCCTACCCGGCGAACCGAAGAGTCACATACTTGGTCGCCGAGGTGGGCCCCACGTGTTGGGACCACCAGAGTTGACCTTAGAGACAACATCCCTTCAGTACCTCGCCAACCCACCTGCCAGCACGGCAGACAAACTATAGAACGGCTACCAAACCAACCACAGGCTAAAAGACAAGAGTGGCACAATGTATGGTCCTGGCAGACCACCTGACACAGGAAAAGCAACCCTCGACAATACCTTTGGTCAGCCACGCATCGCACCACCTGCCAAGATCCCAAAGTCAACTCTCCCTTTTATAAATAGGGATCTCTACCAACAGGAAGTATCTTAACCTCTTTACTCTTTAGCATTACTCACTCTGCAATTCTCTGCCTTCACTATTGACATATTTCCCGCTCACTTAGTTCATACACTGACTTGATCGTCGGAGAACATTATCAGGTACCTCCACCGGTGGGTCCAACTCTCCTACCTCATCTTGCTACTTTGACGACTACTCTCTTCTCCTTCCTCAGCAGCTGATCAATCACTATCCATACCTTTGTGTTCTAGGAAAGAACAACATGTACTTTGTTGTTTTAGCCAAAGCGGATGATGATGAAATCAAAGGAACCTTTAGGAAGTGTTTCAGAAAAATGAGAATGTGTGTGAATATTTTCCAAAATGAATTTCTGGGAATTTTCCGCAAAGAATTAGACAAAAATCTAGTTGAGTTTTAGTCTTGTAATTATATTTCAAATTTGGAGGTAAATTTTCATGATTTTCGGAGACAGTCGGTTTCAGACCGCTATCGGGCCGAATCTCACCCGCTACGGCTCAAAAAGTGGTTTTTTGAGTTCCGTAACTCGGAATCGAATTTCGATCATGCCGTTGGCTTCGTAATCACATTTCGAGTCGAGATAGACCCTGAGTTGGTCCTAACTATTTTCTAAAATATTTTCACTTGGAATGCCGAAATTCGAAGTTCCAACAGTAAAGTAAAATCGGGCGATCATTTTTGTATTCGAATATTGGCTGACAATAATCGAGCATGGTTTTAATCGCGCGCATTTTGCCGAAGTCGTCGCGTCACATGAGTCACTTCACAAAATCTACCTACTAAATCTTATAGATTTCACTCATTAATGCCTTGATTTACTACGACCAAATCCCCTAAATCTCTCACTTAAGCCATGATTCACTCTCCCTCTTGGATTTGCCAGATTGCCTTGGGAAATGGGTTTAGAAATCAGATTTCTCCTACCCCGCAAATCTATAAATACCCATGTATACTCATGCGCTAACACTTTGCAAAAATTTGGCAATTCGAAGATTTGAGAGTAAGTTAATTTCAACATCTTTT
>NC_032014.1:21316212-21318341 GCF_001865875.1 Lupinus angustifolius
CATCTTTTCTTCTTCATTTTCTTCTTCTTTCAATCCTTGATCTCTCAACATTCAACCAATGGATGGTGATGAGATTTAAATATGTTGTTCCTGAGCATGTCAAGAACATATTCAACCATTGAAATTATCTAAAACGCTTTCTAACTCATTTTCTCCTCAAAACCGAAAATGGTGATGTTCTTGAACTTATGAAAATATTTTGTTGAAGCACGAACAACTTGTGTTTATGGAGTTGTTATAAAGATTTATTACATGTATTTTTTTGTTTTAGCCAAAACGGATGATGATGAAATCAAAGGAACCTTTACGGAGTGTTTTGCAAAAATGAGAATGTGTGTAAATATTTTCGAAAATGAATTTCTGGGAATTTTCGGTAAAGAATTAGACAAAACTCTAGTTGAGTTTTAGTCTTGTAATTCTATTTCCAATTTGGTGGTAAATGTTCATGATTTTAGGAGACAGTCGATTTCGGACCACAGTCGGGCCGAATCTCACCCGTTACGACTCAAAAAGTGGTTTTTTGAGTTCCATAAATCGGAATCCAATACCGATCATGCCGTTGGCTTCGTAATCACATTTCGAGTCAAGATAGACCCTGAGTTGGTCCATAACTATTTTCTAAAATATTTTCACTCGGAATGCCAAAATTCGAAGTTCCAACCGTAAAGTAAAATCGGGCGATCATTTTTGGCTACTCGAATATTGGCCGACAATACTCGAGCATGGTTTTAATCGCGCGCGTTTTGCCGTATTATTCAATATTGGTTCATAATAAAATAATGTCTAATATAGATCATATTGGAAAATATTGATTTAGAGGGTTAGAACACATATTCAAAAACAAAGAGTTTTACACTTTATTGAGAAGATCTAAAGCCCAAACTTTCATATCGGGGAAATGCGTTTAAAAATCAGATTTTTCCTACCCCGCAACTCTATAAATATCCACGTATCTTCATGCGTTAACACTTTGCAAAAATTTGGCAATTTGAAGATTTGAGAGCAAGTTACTTTCATCATCGTTTCTTCTTCATTTTCTTCTTCTTCTTTCAATCCTTGATCTCTCAACATTCAACCAATGGATGGTGATGAGATTTAAGTATGTTGAAAATGGTGATGTTCTTGAACTTATGAAAATATTTTGTTGAAACAATGAACAACTTGTGTTCATGGAGTTATTATAATGTTTTATTACATGTATATTGTTGTTTTAGCCAAAGCGGATGATGATGTAATCAAAGGAACCTTTCGGAAGTGTTTTGGAAAAATGAGAATGTATGTAAATATTTTCGAAAATGAATTTCTGGGAATTTTCGGTAAAGAATTAGACAAAACACTAGGAGAGTTTTAGTCTTGTAATTATATTTCCAATTTGGTGGTAAATTTGCGTGATTTTCGGCGACAGTCGGTTTCGGACCGCTGTCGGACCGAATCTCACCTGGTACGGCTCAAAAAGTGGTTTTTGAGTTCCGTAACTCGGAATCGAATTCCGATCGTGTTGTTGGCTTCGTAATCACATTTCGAGTCGAGTTAGACACTGAGTTGGTCCATAACTATTTTCTATAATTGGGTGATCATTTTTGGCTACTCGAATATTGGAGGACAATACTCGAGCATGGTTTTAATTGTGCGCGTTTCGCCATAGTCGTTGCATCACATGAGTCACTTCACAAAATCTACCTACTAAATGTTTTAGATTTCACTCATTAATGCCTTGATTTACTACCACTAAATCCCCTAAATCACTCACTTAACCCACGATTCATTCACCCACTTGGATTTGCTAGAATGCATTGGGAAACTCTTGGATTTGCTAGATTGCCTTGGGAAATGCGTTTAGAAATCAGATTTCTCTCACCCCGCAACTCTATAAATACCCATTTATCCTCATGCGCTAACACTTTGCAAAAATTTGGCAATTTGAAGATTTGAGAGCAAGTTACTTTCATCATCTTTTCTTCCTCATTTTCTTCTTCTTTCAATCCTTGATCTCTCAACATTCAACCAATGGATGGTGATGATATTTAACTATGTTGTTCATGAGCATTTCAAGAACATATTCAACCGTTGAAATTTTCTAAAACGCTTTCTAACTCATTTTCTCCTCAAAACCGAAAATGGTGATGTTC
>NC_032014.1:21318441-21318938 GCF_001865875.1 Lupinus angustifolius
TGTTTTAGCCAAAGCGGATGATGATGAAATCAAAGGAACCTTTAGGAAATGTTTTGGAAAAATGAGAATGTATGTAAATATTTTCGAAAATGAATTTCTGGGAATGTTCGATAAAGAATTACACAAAACTCTAGTTGAGTTTTAGTCTCGTAATTATATTTCCAATTTGGTGGTAACTTTTCATGATTTTCGGAGACAGTCGGTTTGGGACCGCTGCCGGACCGAATCTCACCCGGTCCGACTCAAAAAGTGGTTTTTTGAGTTCCGTAACTAGGAATCGAATTCCGATCGAGTCGTTGGCTTCGTAATCACATTTTGAGTCGAGATAGACCATGAGTTGGTCCATAACTATTTTCTATAATATTTTCACTCGGAATGCCGAAATTCGAAGTTCCAATCGTAAAGTAAAATCGGGCGATCATTTTTGGCTACTCGAATATTGGCCGACAATACTCGAGCATGGTTTTAATCGCGCGCGTTTCGCCGAAGTCGTCGCG
>NC_032014.1:21319038-21321928 GCF_001865875.1 Lupinus angustifolius
GTTTCTTCCATCTTCAATCCTTGATCTCTCAACATTCAACCAATGGATGTTGATGAGATTTAAGTATGTTGTTCATGAGTATGTCAAGAACATATTCAACCGTTGAAATTTTCTAAAACGCTTTCTAACTCATTTTCTCCTCAAAACCGAAAATGGTGATGTTCTTGAACTTATGAAAATATTTTGTTGAAACCATGAACAACTTGTGTTCATGGAGTTGTTATAATGTTTTATTACATGTATTTTGTTGTTTTAGTTAAAGGGGATGATGATGAAATCAAAGGAACCTTTAGGAAGTGTTTTGGAAAAATGAGAATGTATGTAAATATTTTCGAAAATGAATTTCTGGGAATTTTCGGTAAAGAATTAGACAAAACTCTAGTTGAGTTTTAGTCTTCTAATTATATTTCCAATTTGGTGGTAAATGTTCATGATTTTCGGACACAGTCGGTTTCGGACCACTGTTGCGCCGAATCTCACCCTGTACGGCTGAAAAAGTGGTTTGTTGAGTTCCTTAACTCATAATCGAATTCCGATCGTGCCGTTGGCTTCGTGATCACATTTCAAGTCAAGATAGACCCTGAGTTGGTCCATAATTATTTTCTAAAACATTTTCACTCGGAATGCCGAAAATCGAAGTTCCAACCGTAAAGTAAAATCGAGCTATCATTTTTGGCTACTCGAATATTGGCCGAAAATACTCGAGCATGGTTTCAATCGCGCACGTTTTGCTGAAGTCGTCGCGTCACATGAGTCACTTCACAAAATCTACCTACTAAATGTTATAGATTTCACTCATTCATGCTTTGATTTACCACCACCAAATCCCCTAAATCACCCACTTAACCCATGATTCAGTCACCCTTTTGGATTTTCTAGATTACCTTGGGAAATGGGTTTAGAAATCAGATTTCTCCCACCCTGCAACTCTATAAATACCCATGTATCCTCATGCGCTAACACTTTGCAAAAATTTGGCAATTTGAAGATTTGGGAGCACGTTACTTTCATCATATTTTCTTCTGCATTTTCATCTTCCTTCAATCCTTGATCTCTCAACATTCAAGCAATGGATGGTGATGAGATTTATGTACGTTGTTCGTGAGCATGTCAAGAACATATTCAACCGTTGAAATTTTCTAAAACGCTTTCTAACTCATTTTCTCCTCAAAACCGAAAATGGTGATGTTCTTGAACTTTTGAAAATATTTTGTTGAAACCATGAACAACATGTGTTCATGAAGTTGTTATAATGTTTTATTACATGTATTTTGTTGAGTTTTAGTCTTCTAATTATATTTCCAATTTGGTGGTAAATTTTCATGATTTTCGGACACAGTCGGTTTCGGACAGCTGTTGGGCCGAATCTCACCCGTTACGGCTCAAAAAATGGTTATTTGAGTTCCGTAACTCGGAATCGAATTCCGATCATGCCGTTGGCTTCGCAATCACATTTCGAGTCTGGATAGACCCTGTGTTGGTTGATAACTATTTTCTAAAATATTTTCACTCGGAATGCCGAAATTCGAAGTTCCCACGGTAAAGTAAAATCGGGCGATCATTTTTGGCTACTCGAATATTGTCCGACAATAATTGAGCATGGTTTTAATCGCACCCGTTTCGCTATAGTCGTCGTGTTGCATGAGTCACTTCACAAAATCTACCTACTAAATGTTGTAGATTTCACTCATTAATGCCTTGATTTACTACCGCCAAATCACTCAGTTAACCCATGATTCACACAACCTCTTTAATTTGCTAGATTGCCATGGGAAATGGGTTTAGAAATCAGATTTCTCCCACCTTGCAACTCTATAAATACCCATGTATCCTCATGCGCTAACACTTTGCAAAAATTTGGCAATTTGAAGATTTGAGAGCAAGTTACTTTCGTCATATTTTCTTCTTCATTTTCATCTTCTTTCAATCCTTGATCTCTCAAAATTCAACCAATGGATGGTGATGAGATTTATGTATGTTGTTCGTGAGCATGTCAAGAACATATTCAACCGTTGAAATTTTCTAAAACGCTTTCTAACTCATTTTCTCCTCAAAACCGAAAATGGTGATGTNCTCATTTGCTTCTTCCATCTTCAATTCTTGATCTCTCAACATTCAACCAATGGATGTTGATGAGATTTAAGTATGTTGTTCATGAAGATGTCAAGAACATATTCAACCGTTGAAATTTTCTAAAACGCTTTCTAACTCATTTTCTCCTCAAAACCGAAAATGGTGATGTTCTTGAACTTATGAAAATATTTTGTTGAAACCATGAACAACTTGTGTTCATGGAGTTGTTATAATGTTTTATTACATGTATTTTGTTGTTTTAGCCAAAGCGGATGATGATGAAATCAAAGAAACCTTTAGGAAGTGTTTTGGAAAAATGAGAAGGTATGTAAATATTTTCGAAAATGAATTTCTGGGAATTTTTGGTAAAGAATTAGACAAAACTCTAGTTGAGTTTTACTCTTGTAATTATATTTCCAATTTGGTGGTAAAGTTTCATGATTTTCGGAGACAGTCGGTTTCGTTCCGCAGTCGGGCCGAATCTCACCCGTTACGGCTAAAAAAATGGTTTTTTGAGTTCCGTAACTCGGAATCGAATTCCAATCGTGTTGTTGGCTTCGTAATCATATTTTGAGTTTGGATAAACCCTGAGTTGGTTCATAACTATTTTCTAAAATATTTTCACTCGGAATGCCGAAATTCGAAGTTCCAACCGTAAAGTAAAATCGGGCGATCATTTTTGGCTACTCGAATATTGTCCGACAATACTCGAGCATGGTTTTAATCGCGCGCGTTTTGCAGAAGTCGTCGTGTCACATGAGTCACTTCACAAAATCTATGTACTAAATGTTATAGATTTCACTCATTAATGCCTTGA
>NC_032014.1:21322028-21323094 GCF_001865875.1 Lupinus angustifolius
AAAATGGTGATGTTCTTGAACTTATGAAAATATTTTGTTGAAACCATGAACAAGTTGTGTTCATGGAGTTATTATAATGTTTTATTACATGTGTTCCTACCCGGCGAACCGAAGAGTCACATACTTGGTCGCCGAGGTGGGCCATGCGTGTTGGGACCACCAGAGTTGACCTTAGAAACAGCATGCCTTCAGTACCTCACCAACCCACCTGCCAATACGGCAGACAGAGTGCAGAACGGCTACCAAACCAACCATAGGCTAAAAGACAAGAGTGGCACAGTGCACGGTCCTGGCAGACCGCCTGACACGTGAAAAGCAACCCCCGACAATACCTTTGGTCGGCCACGCGCCGCACCACCTGCCAAGAGCCCAAAGTCAACTCTCCCTTCTATAAATAGGGATCTCTACCAACAGGAAGTATCTTAACCTCTTTACTCTTTAGCATTACTCACTCTACAATTCTCTGCCTTCACTATTCTCATATTTCCCACTCACTTAGTTCAAACACTGACTTTATCGTCGGAGAACCTTTTCAGGTACCTCCACCGGCGGGTCCAACTCTCCTACCTCATCTTGCTACTTTGACGACTACTCTCTTCTCCTTCCTCAGCAGCTGATCAATCACTATCCGTACCTTTGTGTTCTAGGAAAGAACATTGGCGTCGTTTGTGCTTTCAACTCACACCATGGTAACCACCAGAAACCGAGCTCTATCTACCAGCCAAGTCGACCATGCCCCAAGTACGCTTCCTCCACCAAGACAACCATTCCATCAAGCCAGCCGAAGCCACCATACCACTCCAGAACAACAACCAACCACCCAACACCTTCTTAGGAGCGGCTCTTCCAGCAACAGGCCGACGTAATACAAGAACTCCGCCAATCCAAAATAAACCATGAAGATCACTCGGAACGCCCTATTCACGAAAGTAACCGTGAAGAGTCAGCGAGCGAGTCTCGCCCACCATCCCAACCCACCCCGCACCACTCTTGTGGTGCTAGAAATCCTTTTACACCTGCCATCATGGCTTACCCATTACCCTCCCATTTCAACCGCCCCACAAAC
>NC_032014.1:21323194-21324318 GCF_001865875.1 Lupinus angustifolius
CACTAACCAAAAAGGCCAAATACTCCACCTATACCCCCCTGAACGCTAGTTGTTCATGAATTCTGCAAGAGGTCCTCTCCACTCACCTCGTCCAACTCCCACGCCCGTGCCCTACCAAGCCAGGCCCGGAAGACCGATCCAAATATTGTGACTATCACAATATGTTCGGCCACTTGACCAATGACTGCACCCAACTCCGGGATACAATCGAAGATCTCATACAGGCTGGTCATTTACAGCGATTCATCGCAGGCCTGGAGCAACGTCGGGGATCACCACAACATCGTCGACCAGAACCTCCAAGAAGGCGGTCCCCCCCACAATTTCAACAACGGCGCCCTACCCCACGACCTCAGGCGGATAGGCACCGGACAGACAACCGGAGGCCAAGGAGCCCAGTTGATATCAACACTATCTCAGGAGGTTTTGCTTCCGGGGGTACCTCTAGGACCGCCCAGAAAAGTATGTGCAGGAGGTAATGCACGTCGCTGCCAGAAATTCCCAATAGAGATAGAACTACAGATCCGCTCCCCCAATTACTTTCGACGACCATGATTATGAAGGTGTCGTCCAAGGGCATGATGACCCCCTCGTCATCACCGCCAAACTCAACAACAAAAAGGTTAGTCGCCTGTTCATTGATCTCGGCTGACGTTATTTTTCAGGATCTGTTTGAAAAAATGGAGCTCAGGGACCGCGACCTCCTACATTATGATGGACAGCTGGTCGGGTTTTCCGGTCAGGGAATCACCCCCAGGGGATATCTAGAGATTTGGCTAACAATCGGCGACCACCCCATGAGTAGGACTGTCCAAACAAAGTTCTTGGTCGTCCAGTGCGATTAAGCATACAACGCCATAATCGCCCGACCAACTTTGAACAGGCTTGGAGCGATCGTCTCTACGCCCCATCTATGCATGAATTTCCTCTCGATCAGCCTCCAAGTCTGCATAGTAAAAGGAGACCAGCACTCGGCTCGCAGTTGCTACTATATGAGCCTCCGCCCCCACTTCAACAAACAGCACGACCCCCCTCCAAAAGATCTCGGGGCGTGCACATGGTAGAATTGGACGTCCGGGCGGACGAAGGAGACTTTCGACCACAACCAGAAGGGGAAAAAACAA
>NC_032014.1:21324418-21324691 GCF_001865875.1 Lupinus angustifolius
ATAAGGTATGCCCTAAAGACCCTTATCCTCTTCCAAACATTGACCATTCGGTGGATAATTCTTCAGGCTATCAGTACCTGTCCTTCATGGACTCATACTCCGGTTACAATCAGATCCCGATGTACCCTCCCGACCAAGAAAAAACAGCATTCATCACTAATCAGGCCGCCTACTGCTACACTGTCATGCCCTTTGGTTTGAAAAACGTTGGGGCGACTTATCAAAGGATGATGAGCAAGGTGTTTGCCGGCCAAACTGGAGAGCACATGGAGG
>NC_032014.1:21324791-21325654 GCF_001865875.1 Lupinus angustifolius
AGGTCTACATGGATGATATGATCTCCAAAAGCCTCCCCGGCGAAGATCATGTATCCGTTTTGGAAAGCATTTTTCAGCAACTCCGCAAGTACAACATGTGGCTAAACCCCGAAAAATGCACTTTCGGAGTGGAGGCGGGCAAATTCCTCGGTTTTCTTCTGACTAGTCGAGGGATTGAGGCAAATCCGTGCAAATGTTTGGCAATCATCGACATGAGAAGTCCCCGCACGGTCAAGGAGGTCCAACAATTAAATGGGCGACTAGCTGCACTGTCTAGGTTTCTCTCGTCCGCTGCCAAGAATTCACTCCCCTTGTTTCAGTTATTGAAGAAGAGCAAGAAGTTTGAGTGGTCTGAGAGTTGTGAAGCAGCGTTCAACACTTTCAAACAATATTTGGCCACCCCACGTATTCTCTCCAAACCATTACCTGACGAACTTCTGTATGTATATTTGGCCGTATCCGACGGAGCAGTAGCGGCCGTGCTGATACGAGAAATGGTAGAAGGTCAAAACCCAGTTTATTTCACAAGCAAGGCCCTGCAAGGCCCGGATTTGAGGTATCAGAAGCTGGAGAAAGTGGCGTATGCATTGTTGGTTGCCACACGAAGGTTGCACCAGTACTTCCAATCTCATACAACAATTGTCAGAACCAACCAGCAAATCAGGCAAATTTTGCATAAGCCGGAGTTGGCTGGGCGGATGATCACATGGTCAATAGAGCTCTCTCAATTTGACATCCGTTTCGAACCTCGCACGTCCATCAAGAGTCAGGTCCAATCTGACTTCGTGGCCGAGCTGGCCGCACTAGAGGGCGATCCAGAACAGGTATGGACTATCTTCGTCGATGGATCTTCTAACCCGAGA
>NC_032014.1:21325754-21331172 GCF_001865875.1 Lupinus angustifolius
GGTCCATCGTCCAGGGAACAGTGTACCACCCAAGTGTAATGACGGTGGAACGAGTGGAGATCCCAGACAACTGGATGGGCCCTTTCATTCGATACATCCTCCATGGCACCATACCTCCTAACCTGAAGGAAAAGCAACGGTTCCTCAGGTGTTCCTCTTGGTACACCCTGGTCCGGGGAACACTGTATCGACGAGGATTCACCGCCCCCTTGCTCAAATGCCTTGGTCCGGATCGGGCGGACTATGTCCTCAGAGAAGTTCACGAGGGAAGTTGTGGGCATCATTTGGGCGCCGCCTCACTTGCTAAGAAGGTGTTACGTGCTGGGTACTACTGGCCCACAATGGAAAAGGACGCAACATACCTCACTCGAAAATGCACTCTTTGCCAACTTTTCGCCGATTACCACAAAGCCCCACTAGAAGAATTAACCACAACACAAGCGCCTTGGCCTTTCTATAGGTGGGGTATGGACATTCTAGGACCTTTCCCTCGAGCAAGGGGGCAGCTGAAATTTTTGATAGTCGCCATAGATTACTTCACCATATGGATAGAAGCAGAAGCATTGGCTACCATTACTTCAGCAAATATCCAGAAGTTCACGTGGCGAAGCATAATCACTCGTTTCGGCATCCCGTCCGCCATAGTAATGGATAACGGCACCAAATTTGCCGATCGGAGATTCCAAGAATTGTTATCAGGTCTCCGCATCAAACAACACTTCACTTCAGTAGAGCATCCATAGACTAATGGGCAGGCCGAAGCAGCAAACAAGGACATACTGAAAGGGATAAAGAAAAGGCTGGACGAGTCAAAGGCAAATTGGCCGGATCAACTCCATCACGTACTGTGGGCATATCAAACCACTCCCCACTCTACGACCGGCGAGTCACCATTCAACTTAGCATACGGCGCAGAGGCCATGATCCCGGTCGAGATAGGAGAACCTACCTAGCGAACAATTCAATTAAACGAGAGCGATAACCAATCTCTCCTCAGAAACAACCTTGATGAAGTGGAAGAAATCCGAGAAAGGGCCCGTCTCAGAGAAGAAAACATCAAAAAGAAAACCGCGGCGAAATTCAACTCTTCAGTCATTCCCCGCCAATTTCCCGAAGGAACTCTGGTATTAAGGAGAGCAGACATAGGACGGGTGAGAGGCAAGATAGGACCTAATGGGAAGGACCTTACCGTGTAATCAGCAAGATCGGCAAAGGAGCACACAAGCTTCAAGATTTGGCAGGAAAAAGCATCCCTAGGACTTGGAACACCACCAACCTCTGGATATTATATGCCTAACCGACAACCCCATGCGCGGTTTGTCGATCTTTTGTAATCCTTTGCACTTATATGTGATTGAGATATTATACTCTGCAATTGTTTTGATGGATCATTTCCCAGTCTTGGTTTCTTACTTTCACCCAAGGGGCCGGTTTTCGCCCCCCTTGCCTGGTGCAAACTCAAACGGTTCTTTACTTTCACCCAAGAGGCCGGGCTTCGCCCCCCTTACCTGGTGCAAACTCACAATGGTTTTTTACTTTCACCCAAGGGGCCAGTCTTCGCCCCCCTTGCCTGGTGCCACCTCACAATGGTTCTTTACATTCACCCAAGGGGCCGGTCTTCGCCCCCCTTACCTAGTGCAAACCCATAATGGTTTTTTTCTCACCCAAGGGGCCGGTCTTCACCCCCCTTGCCCGGTGCCACCTCATAATGGTTTTTTACTCACCCAAGGGGCTGGTCTTCGCCCCCCTACTTGGTGCAAACTCATAATGGTTTCTTACCTTCACTCAAGGGGCTGGTCTTCGCCCCCCTTTACCCGGCGCCATTTCACTTAATGATTTTCTACAATCACCAAGGAGCCGTTTTGCACTTACGTTCACCTGGCTGAAGGCGTTCAAATTCAGAATTAAATCCATCACACTCAAAATGTTCATAAACACAAGATTGTCCAGCAGTTGCATAAAGTTATGTACAGAATTTAAATAAAGAGATTATCGCAACAAGTGTTCATTCATTCAAGGGAAGTATATTACAAGGTACTTAAAAACAAAAAAAAATTATTACAAAGTTCCCCCACCCTAACCAGGAAAAATCATCGAGACTGGATCGCCGTTGTCATCCCCCACCAACAGGCGCCCATCTTCCACATAGGCTCCCAGCTGCATCCAAGACCAGTCTTTGTTTGGAAAAGCCAGAGCTAGTTGGGATTGGGCACTCTCCCAAGCATCCACACCGGCTTCACCCACATCCTTCTCCAACTGCTCTTTTTCAGCCTCAACGGCCACTCGTCCCTCCTCCAATGCCCGTACCCGAGTTTCCAGGGACGCCTTCTCCTCCCCTAATGCCTGCACCTGCCCCAGAAGTGCAGCTTTTTCTCGCTCGGTAGACTCAGCACGGGCTTTCTAAGCTACGGCCTGCTCTTTTCGCCGACGAAGCGCTTCATCTTTGGCACGGACCGCCCCCTCGGATTCCATCACCTGGGCGGTGAGTTTCAACTTGTCACTTTCCAAAAACCCCACGCGAGTGGATAGAACCGCCGCCTGGGGACACTAATAGGAGAAATACGGTCCTGACTCCCACTAGCACCTTTCTTCCTGCTTGGCTCAGAGGAACGACCGACATCCTCTCTAGCTGTCTGCCCAGAGGAAGGGGGCGCCGATGTACCAGCTTCTTCCCTCGTCGATGCGGACGGGGGATTTCTAGTAGGATCAGCAGGAAGAACCGTTTCAGTAGGCGTAGCAAGGGGCGTATCAGCAACCCTTTGGACCAGCTCTTGATCTATCAAATTCTCAGGCTGCCCCCCACTCTCTGAAGAAGGCGGCACAATTTTTTGACTGGGGGACCCCTCAGTAGGACAGGGAACGAGGGATGACGTTCTCTGACGCTTGGAAGAAGCAGCGTCTTTCTTAACCAGGGCGGCGGTCCTTTTCAGAAGCAGGCTCTTCCTCAGCTTCTCACTCATTTTGGCTTTTAGTTCGACTGCACAAAGAGGAAGAAAAACGTTAGTAACAGGATAAACAGATACATGAAGACAAAGCAGTAAAAGAAGTCGAAATCTGGTCCACCCACCAACAAGGTCCACTAAAGCCCCGCCCCCGTCACGGATCGCCGAGCAAGGAAGAATTCCCCCCTCATCGATCCAGTAAGTTATGAGTTGGGCAGCTTTCGCCTCTTCCGGAGATAAGTCTTCGGTCTCCATTAAAAAGCCCTTGGAAGGGCGTTGATGGATGTCCCCCTTCCAAGCAAAGGGGAATCGCGGCTCGCCAGATTTGCTGAGGCACCAGTCATTCCACGCCCGCCTGACATTCACCTTGAAGTACCCGCCCTTCCATTTTTTCTCATTTGAAGAGAACGGCGTGAATAGCCCCCGTTTGGGCCGAGATTGCAGACTCGTCCACCCGTGGCGCCCCTCCTTATCTTCATCGGAATTGGTACGGTGGCCGACCCGGAACATCCAAAAGAACAGCTTTAGAGTGCAAGGGATGCCCGCCGCCTGGCACATTATCTCGAACGACCGGATGAACCCCCACGAGTTTGGGGTCAGTTGGCTCGGTGCAATCTGCAGATGCACCAGAATTTGCATATCCCACTCCTCCAGGGGGAGACGAAGCCCCAAGCGCCGGATGTACGCCTCGTATAGGAAGAAGGTGTACTTGTCTTTTTTCTCCTCAGCAAAGTCATAGCAGACCCTCTCCCCTGACTTAGGGGCGCTAGCCTCGAAACCATGAAAAGTTTCTTTGGCCACAGGTATGCTGAGGGGAGTCCCATAGGGGAACGTGTTGGGAGTCCCGAGAACCTCTCTGTCCATCCACCAATAGCGGGAATCATCCCCGACCAACTCTGCCGGAACGGACAATTGAGGAGCCTTTGCCTTATATGTCCTCATCGTCATGAACATGCCATCACAAGAGTTATCAGACTCAGACTCAGACTCGGAACTGTCACTCAAATTGAACCCATACTTGGCACGCAGTGAGCCCAAATAATCGTCGGCTCCCCTCCAGTGAAACCCTGCACCTCCACCTCTGGGAGGAGGAAGGACGACGCTCAGTGGTTCAAGAACCTCCACCAATGCATAAGACGAAGGCGGTGATTTTTGGAAACACGGTTGAGGTCCAGGAAGGATCTCCACGTCGGAATCACACTCGTAATCACAAATGAGAACCATGAGAAACGAGTGTTACCTGGGTTTTTGAAGTAGTTGAAAACAGGAAGAATCGAGAAGATGATCACGCTAGAAGCAAGAAGTCACAGAAAGAATTCAGGGGTTTTTGAAAATACGTAAAAGAGAAAAAATCACAAGACCCTCTATTTATAGAGGAACCTGAACCACGGGCCCAATGACTAGGCCCATCCACATCCTCATCAGGGCCGTAGAAAAACACTCAAGTGCAATCCAATGGAAACCCGAAAAACAAGGAAAATCGGGTGGAAACCAAAGGTCGTGCCACGTGCTGGCAGTTGAATGACCAGCGGGCACTCCCATGACACGACAAAGTTCGGCGGGCATTAAGGGTCACAGTAGGTAATGATGAAACGTCCCACTTCAGCTGATACGTTACCCAAGGTCATTAATACCTACCACGTGGCGCAGGGAACCAAAGAGACACGTCATAAAATCTCAAGAAGCAACTAGCTGCTCAAGATAGATCAATACGCCCAGTTAGACAATCATCGGGTCGAAGAGTATCTCTAACAGTCCTCGCCCAGCGCCCTAGCCAGCTCAATCAACGCCCCTTCAATCTCAGGTCGCAACATCTCATACGGTCAGACCGCCTTGAAAGAGATAGAGTCTCCCAACATGCTCGCCCAACATCCTGGCAGACTGTGGGCAACTGTTCCTACCCGGCGAACCGAAGAGACACATGCCTGGTCGCCGAGGTGGGTCATGCATCTAAATCAAGCAAAGCTCGTGTAGAGTATCCCAACATGCTCGCTCAGCATCCTGGCAGACTGGGGGCAACTGTTCCTAACTGGCGAACCGAAGAGTCACATACTTGGTCGTCGAGGTGGGCCTCGCGTTTTGGGACCACCAGAGTTGACCTTAGAGACAGCATGCCTTCAGTACCTCACCAACCCATGTGCCAGCACGGCAGACAAACAACAGAACGGCTACCAAACCAAACACAGGCTAAAAGACAAGAGTGGCACAATGTACGGTCCTAACATACCACCTGACACGGGAAAAGCAACCCCCGACAATACCTTTGCTTGGCCACGCGTCGCACCACCTGCCAAGAGCTCAAAGTCAACTCTCCCTTCTATAAATAGGGATCTCTACCAACAGGAAGTATCTTAACCTCTTTACTCTCTAGCATTACTCACTCTACAATTCTCTGCCTTCACTATTCTCATATTTCCAACTCACTTAGTTCATACAATGACTTGATCGTCGGAGAACCTTTTCAGGTACCTCCACT
>NC_032014.1:21331272-21332692 GCF_001865875.1 Lupinus angustifolius
ATAAAATTTTATTAATATTGTTATTAATTATATTTTCGAACATGAATTTTTGGGAATTTTCGAAACTCTAGTTGAGTTTTAGTCTTGTAATTCTATTTCCAATTTGGTGGTAAAGTTTCATGATTTTAGGAAACAGTCGGTTTCGGACCGTTGTAGGCCGAATCTCACCCGCTACAGCTCAAAAGGTGGTTTTTTGAGTTCCGTAACTCTGAATCGAATTCCGATCGTGCCGTTGGCTTCGTAATCACATTTCTAGTCGTGATAGACCCTGAGCTGGTCCTAACTATTTTCTAAAATATTTTCACTCGCAATGCCGAAATTCGAAGTTCCAACAGTAAAGTAAAATCGGGCGATCATTTTTGGCTACTCGAATATTGGCCGACAATAATCGTGCATGATTTTAATCTTGCGCGTTTCGCCGAAGTCGTCGCGTCACTTGAGTCACTTCACAAAATCTACCCACTAAATGTTATAGATTTCACTCATTAATGCCTTGATTTACTACGACCAAATCCCCTAAATCACTCACTTAACCCATGATTCACTCTCCCTCTTGGATATGCTAGATTACCTTGGGAAATGGGTTTATAAATCAGATTTCTCCTAGCCCGCAACTCTATAAATACCCATGTATCCTCATGCGCTAACACTTTGCAAAAATTTGGCAATTCGAAGATTTGAGAGCAAGTTAATTTCAACATCTTTTCTTCTTCATTTTCTTCTTCTTTCAATCCTTGATCTCTCAACATTCAACCAATGGATGGTGATGATATTTAAATATGTTGTTCCTGAGCATGTCAAGAACATATTCAACCATTGAAATTTTCTAAAACGCTTTCTAACTCATTTTCTCCTCAAAACCGAAAATGGTGATGTTCTTGAACTTATGAAAATATTTTGTTGAAGCAATGAACAACTTGTGTTTATGGAGTTGTTATAATATTTTATTACATGTATTTTGTGTTTTAGCCAAAGCGGGGGATGATGAAATCAAAGGAACCTTTAGGAAGTGTTTTGGAAAAATGAGAATATATGTAAATATTTTCGAGAATGAATTTCTGGAAATTTTCGGTAAAGAATTAGACAAAAGTCTAGTTGAGTTTTAGTCTTTTAATTCTATTTCCAATGTGTTGGTAAAGTTCATGATTTTCAGAGACAGTCGGTTCGGACCGCTGTCGGACCGAATCTCACCCGATACGGCTCAAAAAGTGGTTTTTTGAGTTCCGTAACTCCGAATAGAATTCCGATCATGCTGTTGGCTTCGTAATCACATTTCGAGTCAAGATAGACCCTGAGTTGGTCCAAAACTATTATCTAAAATATTTTCACTCGGAATGCCAAAATTCGAAGTTCCAACCGTGAAGTAAAATTGGGCGAACATTTTTTGCTACTCGAATATTGGCCGACAATACTCGAGCAT
>NC_032014.1:21332792-21334044 GCF_001865875.1 Lupinus angustifolius
TTCACCGAAGTCGTCGCGTCACATGAGTCACTTCACAAAATCTACCTACTAAATGTTATAGATTTCACTCATTAATGCCTTGATTTACTACCACCAAATCCCCTAAATCACTCACTTAACCCATGATTCACTCACCCTCTTGGATTTGCTATATTGCCTTGGGAAATGGGTTTAGAAATCAGATTTCTCCCACCCCGCAACTCTATAAATACCCATGAATCCTCTTGTGCTAACACTTTGCAAAAATTGGGCAAATTGAAGATTTGAGAGCAAGTTACTTTCATCATCTTTCTTCTTCATTTTCTTCTTCTTCCAATCCTTGATCTCTCAACATTCAACCAATGGATGGTGATGAGATTTAAGTATGTTGTTCATGAGCATGTCAAGAACATATTCAACCGTTGAAATTTTCTAAAACGCTTTCTAACTCATTTTCTCCTCAAAACCGAAAATGGTGATGTTCTTGAACTTATGAAAATATTTTGTTGAAACCATGAACAACTTGTGTTCATGGAGTTGTTATAATGTATTACTACATGTATTTTGTTGTATTTGTTTTAGCCAAAGGGGATGATGCTGGGAATTTTCGGTAAAGAATTAAACAAAACTGTAGTTGAGTTTTAGTCTTTTAATTCTATTTCCAATTTGGTGGTAAATTTTCATGATTTTCGGAGACAGTCGGTTTTGGACCTCTGTCGAGCCGAATCACACCCGGTACGGTTCAAAAAGTGGTTTTTTGAGTTCCGTAACTCGGAATTGAATTCCGATCATGCCGTTGGCTTCGTAATCACCTTTCGAGTCAAGATAGACCTTGAGTTGGTCCATAACTATTTTCTAAAATATTTTCACTCGAAATGCCTAAATTCGAAGTTCCAATCGTAAAGTAAAATCGGGCGATCATTTTTGGCTACTCGAATATTGGACGACAATACTCGAGCATGGTTTTCATCGCGCGCGTTTCGTCATAGTCGTCGCGTCACATGAGTCACTTCACAAAATCTACTTACTAAATATTATAGATTTCACTCATTAACGCCTTGATTTACAACCACCAAATCCCCTAAGTCACTCATTTAACCCATGATTCACTCACCCTCTTGGATTTGCTAGAATGCCTTGGGAAACTCTTGGATTTGCTACATTGCCTTGGGAAATGGGTTTAGAAATCAGATTTCTCCCACCCCGCAACTCTATAAATACCCATGTATCCTCATGCGCTAACACTTTGCAAAAGTTTGGCAATTTGAAGATT
>NC_032014.1:21334144-21338151 GCF_001865875.1 Lupinus angustifolius
ATGGTGATGAGATTTAAGTATGTTGTTCATGAGCATGTCAAGAACATATTCAGCCGTTGAAATTTTCTAAAACGCTTTCTAACTCATTTTCTCCTCAAAACCGAAAATGGTGATGTTCTTGAACTTATGAAAATATTTTGTTGAAACCATGAACAACTTGTGTTCATGGAGTTGTTATAATGTTTTATTACATGTATTTTTTTGTTTTAGCCAAAGGGGATGATGATGAAATCAAAGGAACCTTTAGGAAGTGTTTTGGAAAAAAGATAATGCATGTAAATATTTTCGAAAAGTAATTGCTGCTAATTTTCGGTAAAGAATTAGACAAAACTGTAGTTGAGTTTTAGTCTTTTAATTCAATTTCCAATTTGGTGGTAAATTTTCATGATTTTCGGAGACAGTCGGTTTTGGACCGCTGTCGGGCCGAATCTCACCCGGTACGGTTCAAAAAGTGGTTTTTTGAGTTCTGTAACTCGGAATCGAATTCCAATCGTGCCGTTAGCTTCGTAATCACCTTTCGAGTCAAGATAGACCTTGAGTTGGTCCATAACTATTTTCTTAAATATTTTCACTCGAAATGCCGAAATTCGAAGTTCCAATCGTAAAGTAAAATCGGGCGATCATTTTTGGCTACTCGAATATTGGCCGACAATACTCGAGCATGGTTTTAATCGCGTGCATTTCGCCAAAGTCGTCGCGTCACATGAGTTACTTCACAAAATCTACCTACTAAATATTATAGATTTCACTCATTAACGCATTGATTTACTACCACCAAATCCCCTAAGTCACTCACTTAACCCATGATTCACTCACCCTCTTGAATTTGCTAGATTGCCTTGGGAAATGCGTTTAGAAATCAGATTTCCCCCACCCTGCAACTCTTTAAATACCCATGTATCCTCATGCGCTAAAACTTTGCAAATGTTTGGCAATTTGAAGATTTGAGAGCAAGTTACTTTCATCAACTTTTCTTCTTCATTTT
This sequence comes from Lupinus angustifolius, assembly GCF_001865875.1. NCBI lineage: Eukaryota > Viridiplantae > Streptophyta > Magnoliopsida > Fabales > Fabaceae > Lupinus > Lupinus angustifolius. The sequence goes on from NC_032014.1 coordinate 21,335,130, forward strand.
CTTCTTCTATCAATCCTTGATCTCTCAACATTCAAACAATGGATGGTGATGAGATTTAAGTATGTTGTTGATGAGCATGTTAAGAACATATTCAACCGTTGAAATTTTCTAAAACGCTTTCTAACTCATTTTCTCCTCAAAACCGAAAATGGTGATGTTCTTGAACTTATGAAAATATTTTGTTGAAACCATGAACAACTTGTGTTCATGGAGTTGTTATAATGTTTTATTACATGTATTTTGTTGTTTTAGCCACTGCGGATGATGATGAAATCAAAGGTACCTTTAGGAAGTATTTAGGAAAAATGAGAATGTATGTAAATATTTTCGAAAATGAATTTCTGGGAATTTTAGGTAAAGAATTAGACAAAACTCTAGTTGAGTATTAGTCTTGTAATTCAATTTCCAATTTGGTGGTAAATGTTCAAGCTTTTCGGAGACAGTCGGTTTCGTACCGCTGTCGGGCCGTATCTCACCCGGTACGGCTCAAAAACTGGTTTTTTGAGTTCCTTAACTCGGAATCGAATTCTGATCGTGTCGTTGGCTTCGTTATGACATTTCGAGTCAAGATAGACCCTGAGTTGGTCCATAACTATATTTGTAAAATATTTTCACTCGGAATGCCGAAATTCGAAGTTCAAACCGTAAAGTAAAATCAGGCGATCATTTTTGGCTACTCGAATATTGGCCGACAATACTCGAGCATGTTTTTAATCGCACACGTTTCGCCGAAGTCGTCGCGTCACATGAGTCACTTCACAAAATCTACCTACTAAATGTTATAGATTTCATTCATTAATGCCTTGATTTACTACCACCAAATCCCCTAAATCACTCACTTAACCCTTGATTCACTCACCCTCTTGGATTTGATAGATTGCCTTGGGAAATGGGTTTGGAAATCAGATTTCTCCCACCCTGCAACTCTATAAATACCCATGTATCCTCATGCGCTTATACTTTGCAAAAATTTGGCAATTCGAAGATTTGAGAGCAAGTTACTTTCAACATCTTTTCTTCTTCATTTGCTTCTTCTTTCAATCCTTGATCTCTCAACATTCAACCAATGGATGGTGATAAGATTTAAGTATGTTGTTCATGAGCATGTCAACAACATATTGAACCGTCGAAATTTTCTAAAACACTTTCTAACTCATTTTCTCCTCAAAACCGAAAATGGTGATGTTCTTGAACTTATGAAAATATTTTGTTGAAACCATGAACAACTTGTGTTCTTGGAGTTGTTTTAATATTTTATTACATGTGTTCCTACCCGGCGAACCGAAGAGTCACATACTTGGTCGCCGAGGTGGGCCCTGCGTGTTGGGACCCCCAGAGTTGACCTTAGAGACAGAGCATGCCTTCAGTACCTCACCAACCCACCTTCCACCACGGCAGACAGACTACAGAACGGTTACCAAACCAACCGCAGGCTTAAAGACAAGAGTGGCACAGTGCACGGTCCTGGCAGACCGCCTGACACGTGAAAAGCAACCCCCGACAATACCTTTGGTCGGCCACGCGCCGCACCACCTTCCAAGAGCCCAAAGTCAACTATCCCTTCTATAAATAGGGATCTCTACTAACAGGAAGTATCTTAACCTCTTTACTCTTTAGCATTTCTCACTCTACAATTCTCTGCCTTCACTATTCTCATATTTCCCACTCACTTAGTTCATACATTGACTTGATCGTCGGAGTATCTTTTCAGGCACCTCCACCGGCGGGTCCAACTCTCCTACCTCATCTTGCTACTTTGAGGACTACTCTCTTCTCCTTCCTCAGCAGCTGATCAATCAATATCCATACCTTTGTGTTCTAGGAAAGAACATTGGCGCCGTTTGTGCTTCCAACTCGAACCATGGTAACCACCAGAAACCGAGCTCTATTTACTAGCCAAGTCGACCCTGCCCCAAGTAATCTTGCCCCACCAAGACAACCATCCCATCAAGTCAGCTGAAGCCACCATACCACTCCAGAACAACAACCAACCACCCAACACCTTCTCCAGATGCTGGAACGCCAGGAGCGACTCTTCTAGCAACAGGCCAACATAATACAAGAACTCCGCCAATCCAAAATAAATCCTGAAGATCGCTCGGAACGCCCTATTCACGAAAGTAATCGTGAAGAGTCAGCGAGAGAGTCCCGCCCACCATCCCAACCAACCCCGCACCACTCTTGTGGTGCTAGACATCCTTTTACACCTGCCATCATGGCTTACCCATTACCCTCCCATTTCAACCGCCCCACAAACATGGACCAATATGATGGAACGGCGGACCCACAAGATCACCTTGACGCCTTCGAGGCTTCTATGTTATTCCATGGGGCGACCGACCCCATCATGTGCAGGGCCTTCCCCCTGACTCTTAAAAAGGCGGCCCTCCAATGGTTCACCCGCCTGGCTCCAAGTAGCATCAACACTTGGGGAACTCTAGCTTCGGGCTTCAACACAAGGTTCACGGCAAGTAAGGAACAACCAAGGTCATCATACACATTGTTGGCGTTCGCCAGGGATCCAATGAATCCATCCGGGCATATCTAGATCGGTTTAATACTGAGGCCATGAAGGTGCGTACCATAAGCCTCGAAGTAGCAGTGCATGTCCTCGTTATGGGACTTCAGGAAGGTCTTTTCTGCACAGAATTGGCCAAATACACCAACCTTACCATGGAGGACCTCCGTTCCAAGGCCCAACAATTCATCAATCTAGAAGAAACCCACCATATCCACACTCATACCGAGCGCCAAACACATCACCCCTCACGGGAAACCAAACGGCCAAGACTCCACAATCTACCCCGTGACCTACCCTCACTAACCAAAAAGGCCAAATACTCCACCTCTACCCCCCTGAACGCCAACCATTCACGAATTCTGCAAGAGGTCCTCTCCACTCACCTCGTCCAACTCCCACGCCCGTGCCCTACCAAGCCAGGCCCGCAAGACCGATCCAAATATTGTGACTATCACAGTATGTTCGGCCACTTAACCAATGACTGCACCCAGCTCCGGGATA
>NC_032014.1:21338251-21342906 GCF_001865875.1 Lupinus angustifolius
ACCGGGCAGACAACCGAAGGCCAAGGAGTCCAGTTGATATCAACACTATCTCAGGAGGTTTTATTGCCGGGGTACCTCTAGGACCGCCCAGAAAAAGTATGTGCGGGAGGTAATGCATGTCGCTGCCAGAAACTCCCAGCAGAGACAGAACTAAAGATCCGCTCCCCCCATTACTTTCGATGACCGTGATTATGAAGGTGTCGTCCGAGGGCATGATGACCCCCTCGTCATCACCGCCAAACTCAACAACAAAAAGGTTAGTCGCCTGTTCATTGATGAGGGTAGCTCGGCTAACGTTATTTTTCAGGATCTGTTTGAAAAAATGGAGCTCAGGGACCGCGACCTCCTACCTTATGATGGACAGCTGGTCGGGTTTTCCGGTCAGGGAATCACCCCCAGGGGATATCTAGAGATTTGGCTAACAATCGGCGACCACCCCATGAGTAGGACTGTCCAAACAAAGTTCTTGGTCGTCCAGTGCGATTCAGCATACAACGCCATAATCGGCCGACCAACTTTGAACAGGCTTGGAGCGATCGTCTCTACGCCCCATCTATGCATGAAGTTCCTCTCGATCAGCCTCCAAGTCTGCACAGTAAAAGGAGACCAGCACTCGGCTCGCAGTTGCTACCAGATGAGCCTCCGCCCCCACTTCAACAAACACCCTCCAAAAGATCTCGGGGCGTGCACATGGTAGAATTGGACGTCCGGGCGGACGAAGGAGACTTTCGACCACAACCAGAAGGGGAAAAAACAACTCTACAGTTGGGCCAATCCCCAGGACAGGTAGTGTACCTTAGTAGTTCCCTTCCGGCAAGCCAAAGGTTGCGACTAGAGACATCATTGAAGGCAAACCAGGACCTCTTCGCCTGGTTAGCGGCAGATATGCCTGGTATAGACCCTTCATTTTCCTGCCATCGACTGACAACAAAACAAGGTGCTAAACCAGTGGCGCAAAGAAGGCGAAAAATGGGGGCGGACAGGACCAAGGAAGTCGCTTTGAAAGTGGCCGAGTTGCTAGAGGCGGGTTTCATCCGCGAAATCACCTACACCACGTGGTTGGCAAATGTTGTGTTGGTGAAGAAACCATCAGGGAAGTGGCGGATGTGCGTAGACTACACGGATTTCAATAAGGTATGCCCTAAAGACACTTATCCTCTTCCAAAAATTGACCATTTGGTGGATAATTCTTCAGGCTATCAGTACCTATCCTTCATGGATGCATACTCCGGTTACAATCAGATCCTGATGTACCCTCCCGACCAAGAAAAAACAGCGTTCATCACTGATCAGGCCGCCTACTACTACACTGTCACGCCCTTTGGTTTGAAAAACGTTGGGGCGACTTATCAAATGATGATGAGCAAGGTGTTTGCCGGCCAAACTGGAGAGCACATGGAGGTCTACATGGATGATATGATCTCCAAAAGCCTCCCCGGCGAAGATCATGTATCCGTTTTGGAAAGCATTTTTCAGCAACTCCGCAAGTACAACATGTGGCTAAACCCCGAAAAATGCACTTTCGGAGTGGAGGCAGGCAAATTCCTCGGTTTTCTTCTGACTAGTCGAGGGATTGAGGCAAATCCGTCCAAATGCCAGGCAATCATCGACATGAGAAGTCCACGCACGGTCAAGGAGGTCCAACAATTAAATGGGCGACTAGCTGCGCTGTCTAGGTTTCTCCCGTCCGCTGCCAAGCATTCACTCCCCTTGTTTCAGTTATTGAAGAAGAGCAAGAAGTTTGAGTGGTCTGAGAGTTTCGAAGCGGCGTTCAACACTTTCAAACAATATTTGGCCGCCCCACCTATTCTCTCCAAACCATTACCTGACGAACTTCTGTATGTATATCTGGCCGTATCCGACGGAGCAGTAGCGGCCGTGCTGATACGAGAAACGGTAGAAGGTCAAAACCCGGTTTATTTCACAAGCAAGGCCCTGCAAGGCCCGAAATTGAGGTATCAGAAGTTGGAGAAAGTGGCGTATGTATTGTTGGTCGCCACACGAAGGTTGCGCCAATACTTCCAATCTCATACAACAATTGTCAGATCCAACCAGCCAATAAGGCAAATTTTGCATAAGCCGGAGTTGGCAGGGCGGATGATCACATGGTCAATAGAGCTCTCTCAATTTGACATCCGTTTCGAACCTCGCACGTCCATCAAGAGCTAGGTCCTATCTGACTTCGTGGCCGAGCTGGCCGCACTAGAGGGCGATCCAGAACAGGTATGGACTATCTTCGTCGATGGATCTTCTAACCCGAGAGGCAGCGGGGCTGGAATTCTGCTGGAAGATGGACAAGGAGTAACCATTGAGCATTCCCTCACTTTCACATTTCCAACATCCAACAATCAGGCAGAATATGAGGCTTGCATCGCCGGACTACAGCTAGCAAAAGAAGTGGGCGCCCATAAGGTATTAATTTGCAGCGATTCCCAATTAGTTGTGTCTCAAATTACAGGTGCATATCAAACCAAGGACACCCTCTTCGGGAAATATCTGCTCAAAGTAAAAGAGCTCATGGCCGACTTCGATGAAGCGACCATTCAGCATGTGCCCCGTGAAAGGAACTCCCGAGCAAACATCTTGTCCAAACTCGCCAGTACCAAATGCCTCGGGAATAATCGGTCCATCGTCCAGGGAACAGTCTACCACCCAAGTGTCATGACGGTGGAACGAGTGGAGATCCCAGACAACTGGATGGGCCCTTTCATCCGATACATCCTCCATGGCACCATACCTCCTGACCTGAAGGAAAAGCAACGGTATCTCAGGTGTTCCTCTTGGTACACCCTAGTCTGGGGAACACTGTATCGACGAGGATTCACCGCCCCCTTGCTCAAATGCCTTGGTCCGGATCGGGCGGACTATGTCCTCAGAGAAGTTCACGAGGGAAGTTGTGGGCATCATTTGGCCGCCGCCTCACTTGCTAAGAAGGTGTTACTGGCCCACAATGGAAAAGGACGCAACAGACCTCACTCGAAAATGCACTCGTTGCCAACTTTTTGCCGATTTCCACAAAGCCCCACCAGAAGAATTAACCACAACACAAGCGCCTTGGCCTTTCTGTAGGTGGGGTATGGACATTCTGGGACCTTTCCCTCAAGCAAGGGGGCAGCTGAAATTTTTGAGAGTCGCCATAGATTACTTCACCAAATGGATAGAAGTAGAAGCATTGGCTACCATCACTTCAGAAAATATCCAGAAGTTCACGTGGCAAAGCATAATCACTCGTTTTGGCATCCCGTCCGCCATAGTAACGATTAAAGGCACCCAATTTGCCGATCGGAGATTCCAAGAATTGTTATCAGGTCTCCGCATCAAACAACACTTCACTTCAGTAGAGCATCCACAGACTAATGGGTAGGCCGAAGCAGCAAACAAGGACATACTGAAAGGGATAAAGAAAAGGCTGGACGAGTCAAAGGCAAATTGGTCGGATCAACTCCATCACGTACTGTGGGCGTATCGAACCACTCCCCACTCTACGACTAGCGAGTCACCATTCAACTTAGCATACAGCGCAGAGGCCATGATCCCGGTCGAGATAGGAGAACCTACCTGGCGAACAATTCAATTCAACGAGGGCGATAACCAATCTCTCCTCAGAAACAACCTTGATGAAGTGGAAGAAATCCGAGAAAGGGCCCGTCTCAGAGAAGAAAACATCAAAAAGAAAACCGCGGCGAAATTCAACTCTTCAGTCATTCCCCGCCAATTTCCCGAAGGAACTCTGGTATTAAGGAGAGCAGACATAGGACGGATGGGAGGCAAACTATGACCTAATTGGGAAGGACCTTACTGCGTAATCAGCAAGATCGGCAAATGAGCATACAAGCTTCAAGATTTGGCAGGAAAAAACATTCCCATGACTTGGAACGCCGCCAACCTCCGGATATTCTATGCCTAACCGACAACCCCATACGCAGTTGGTCGATCTTTTGTAATCCTTTCCACTTATATGTGATTGAGATATTATACTTTGCAATTGTTTTGATGGATCATTTCCCAGTATTGGTTCTTTACTTTCACCCAAGGGGCCGTTCTTCACCCCCCTTGCCTGGTGCAAACTCATAATGGTTTTTTACTTTCACCCAAGGGGCCGGTCTTCGCCCCCCTTGCCTGGTGCCACCTCACAATGGTTCTTTACTTTCACCTAAGAGGTCGGTCTTCACCCCCCTTGCCTGGTGCAAACTCATAATGGTTTTTTACTTTCACCCAAGTGGCCGGTCTTCGCCCCCCTTGCCTGGTGCCAACTCATAATGGTTTTTTACTTTCACCCAAGGGGCCGGTCTTCGCCCCCCTCGCCTGGTGCCACCTCACAATGGTTTTCTACTTTCACCCAAGGGGCCGGTCTTCGCCCCCCTCGCCTGGTGCCACCTCACAATGGTTTTCTACTTTCACCCAAGGGGCCTGTCTTCGCCCCCCTTGCCCGGTGCCACCTCACAATGGTTTTTTACTCACCCAAGGGGCGGTGCAAACCCATAATGGTTTTTTACTCACCGAAGGGGCCGGTCTTCGCCCCCCTTGCCCGGTGCCACCTCATAATGGTTTTTTACTCACCCAAGGGGCCGATATTGACCCCCCTTGCCCGGTGCCACCTCACAATGGTTTTTTACTCACCCAAGGGGCTGGTCTTCGCCCCCCTTGCCTGGTGC
>NC_032014.1:21343006-21344370 GCF_001865875.1 Lupinus angustifolius
ACAATCACCAAGGGGCCGTTTTGCACTTACATTCGCCTGGCTGAAGGCGTTCAAATTCAGAATTAAATCCATCACACTCAAAATGTTCATAAACACAAGATTGTCCAGCAGTTGCATAAAGTTATGTACAAAATTTAAATAAAGAGATTATCGCAACAAGTGTTCATTCATTCAAGGGAAGTATATTACAAGGTACTTAAAAACAAAAACAATTATTACAAAGTTCCCCCACCCTCACTAGGAAAAAACATCGAGACTAGATCGCCGTTGTCATCCCCCACCAATAGGCGCCCATCTTCCACATAGGCTCCCAGCTGCATCCAAGACCAGTCTTTGTTTGGAAAAGCCAGAGCTAGTTGGGATTGGGCACTCTCCCAAGCATCCACAGCGGCTTCACCCACAGCCTTCTCCAGCTGCTCTTTTTCAGCCTCAACGACCGCCCGTCCCTCCTCCAGTGCCCGTACCCGAGTTTCCAGGGACGCCTTCTCCTCCCCTAATGCCTGCACCTGCCCCAGAAGTGTGGCTTTTTCTCGCTCGGCAGCCTCAGCACGGGCTTTCCAAGCTACGGCCTCCTCTTTTCGCCGACGAAGCGCTTCATCTTTGGCACGGACCGCCCCCTCGGATTCCATCACCTGGGTGGTGAGTTTCTACTTGGGCGGTGAGTTTCAACTTGTCACTTTCCAAAAACACCACGCGAGTGGATAGATCCGCCGCCTGGGGACACTAACAGGAGAAATACGGTCCTGACTCCCCCTAGCACCTTTCTTCCTGCTTGGCTCAGAGGAACGACCGACATCCTCTCCACCTGTCTGCCTAGAGGAAGGGGGCACCGATGTACCAGCTTCTTCCCCTGTCAATGTGGACGGGGGATTTCCAGTAGGACCAGCAGGAAGAGCCGTTTCAGTAGGCGCAGCAAGGGGCGTATCAGCAGCCCTTTGGACCAGCTCTTGATCCATCAAATTCTCAGGCTGCCCCCCACTCTCTGAAGAAGGCGGCACAATGGTTTGACTGGGGAACCCCTCAGTAGGACAGGGAACGTAGGATGATATTCTCTGACGCTTGGAAGAAGCAACGTCTTTCTTAACCAGGGTGGCGGTCCTTTTCAGAAGCAGGCTCTTCCTCAGCTTCTCACTCATTTTGGCTTTTAGTTTGACTGCACAAAGAGGAAGAAAAACGTTAGTAACAGGATAAACAGACACATGAAGACAAAGTAGTAAAAGAAGTCGAAATCCGGTCCACCCACCAACAAGGTCCACTAAAGCCCCGCCCCAGTCACGGATCGCCGAGCAAGGAAGAATTCCCCCCTCATCGATCCAGTAAGTTATGAGTTAGGCAGCTTTCGCCTCTTCCGGAGATAAGTCTTC
>NC_032014.1:21344470-21345124 GCF_001865875.1 Lupinus angustifolius
GAGGCACCAGTCATTCCACGCCCGCCTGACGTTCACCTTGAAGTACCCGCCCTTCCATTTTTTCTCATTTGAAGAGAACGGCGTGAATAGCCCCCGTTTGGGCCGAGATTGCAGACTCGTCCACCCGTGGAGCCCCTCCTTATCTTCATCGGAATTGGTGCGGTGGCCGACCCGGAACATCCAAAAGAACAGCTTTAGAGTGCAAGGGATGCCCGCCGCCTGGCACATTATCTCGAACGCCCAGATAAACCCCCATGAGTTTGGGGTCTGTTGGCTCGGTGCAATCTACAGATGCACCAGAATTTGCATATCCCACTCCTCCAGGGGGAGACGAAGACCCAAGAGCCGGATGTACACCTCGTACAGGAAGAAGGTGCACTTTTATTTTTTCTCCTCGGCAAAGTCATAGCAGACCCTCTCCCTGACCTAGGGGCGCTGGCCTCGAAACCATGAAAAGTTTCTTTGGCCACAGGTATGCTGAGGGGAGTCCCATAGGGGAACGTGCTGGGAGTCCCGAGCACCTCTCTGTCCACCCACCAATAGCGGGAATCCTCCCCGGCCAGCTCCGCCGGAACGGACAGTTGAGGAGCCTTCGCCTTATATGTCCTCATCGTCATGAACCTGCCATCACAAGAGTCATCAGACTCAGACTCA
>NC_032014.1:21345224-21346784 GCF_001865875.1 Lupinus angustifolius
AGGAGGGACGACGCTCAGTGGTTCAAGAACCTCCACCAATGCGTAAGACGAAGGCGGCGATTATTGGAAACACGGTGGAGGTCCAGGAAGGATCTCCACGTCGGAATCAGACTCGTAATCACAAATGATAACCATGAGAAATGAGTGTTACCTGGGTTTTTGAAGAAGTTGAAAATTGGAAGAATCCAGAAGAAGATCACGCTAGAAGCAAGAAGTCACGAAAAGAATTCAGGGGTTTTTGAAAATACGTAAAAGAGAAAAAATCACAAGACCCTCTATTTATAGAGGAACCTGAACCATGGGCCCGATGACCAGGCCCATCCACATCCTCATCAGGGCCGTACAAAAACACTCAAGTGCAATCCAATGGAAACCCGAAAAACAAGGAAAATTCGGCGGAAACCAATGGTCGTGCCACGTGCTGGCAGTTGAATGACCAGCAGTCACTCCCATGACACGACAAAGTTCGGCGGACATTAAGGGTCACAGAAGGTAATGATGAAACATCCCACTCCAGCTGATACGTTACCCAAGGTAATTAATTCCTAACAGTCCTCGCCCGACACCCTAGCCAGCTCAATGAACGCCCCTTCAATCTTAGGTCGCAAAATCTCATACGGTCAGACCGCCTTGAAAGAGATAGAGTCTCCCAACATGCTCGCCCAACATCCTGGCAGACTGGGGGCAACTGTTCCTACCCGGCGAACCGAAGAGACACATGCCTGGTCGCCGAGGTGGGTCATGCATCCAAATCAAGCAAAGCTCGTGTAGAGTCTCCCAACATGCTCGCCCAGCATCCTGGCAGACTGAGAACAACCAACTGTTCCTAACATGCTCGAACCAAAGAGTCACAACATAGCCCCGCGTGTTGGGACCACCGGAGTTGACCTTAGAGACAGCATCCCTTCAGTACCTCACCAACCCACCTGCCAGCACGGCAGACAGACTACATAACGGCTACCAAACCAACCACACGCTAAAAGACAAGAGTGGCACAATGTACGGTCCTGGCAACCACCTGACACAGGAAAAGCAACCCTCGACAATACCTTTGGTCGGCCACGAGTCGCACCACCTGCCAAGAGCCCAAAGTCAACTCTCCCTTCTATAAATAGGGATCTCTACCAACAGGAAGTATCTTAACCTCTTTACTCTTTAGCATTACTCACTCTACAATTCTCTGCCTTCACTATTCTCATATTTCCCACTCACTTAGTTCATACACTGACTTGATCGTCGGAGAACCTTTTCAGGTACCTCCACCGGCGGGTCCAACTCTCCTACCTCATCTTGCTACTTTGACGACTACTCTCTTCTCCTTCCTCAGCAGCTGATCAATCACTATCCATAACTTTGTGTTCTAGGAAAGAACAACATGTATTTTGTTGTTTTAGCCAAAGCGGATGATGATGAAATCAAAGGAACCTTTAGGAAGTGTTTCGGAAAAATGAGAATGTATGTAAATATTTTCGAAAATGAATTTCTGGGAATTTTCGGTAAAGAATTAGACAAAACTCTGTTGAGTTTTAGTCTTGTAATTCTATTTCCAATTTGGTGGTA
>NC_032014.1:21346884-21347396 GCF_001865875.1 Lupinus angustifolius
ATGAGTCACTTCACGAAATCTACCTACTAAATGTTATAGATTTCACTCATTAATGCTTTGATTTACTACCACCAAATCCCCTAAATCACTCTCTTAGCCCATGATTCACTCACCCTCTTGGATTTGCTAGATTGCCTTGGGAAATGGGTTTAGAAATCAGATTTCTCCAACTCTATAAATACCCATGTATCCTCATGCGCTAACACTTTGCAAAAATTTGGCAATTTGAAGATTTCAGAGCAAGTTACTTTCATCATCTTTTCTTCTTCATTTTCTTCTTCTTTCAATCCTTGATCTCTCAACATTCAACAAATAGATGGTGATGAGATTTAAGTATATTTTTCATGAGCATGTCAAGAACATATTCAACCGTTGACATTTTCTAAAACGCTTTGTAACTCATTTTCTCCTCAAAACCGAAAAAGGTGATGTTCTTGAACTTAGGAAAATATTTTGTTGAAACCACGAACAACTTGTGTTCATGGAGTTGTTATAATGTTTTATTACATTTA
>NC_032014.1:21347496-21358802 GCF_001865875.1 Lupinus angustifolius
GGAAATGTTTTGACAAAATGAGAATGTATGTAAATATTTTCGAAAATTAATTTCCGGGAATTTTCAGTAAAGAATTACACAAAACTCTAGTTGAGTTTTAGTCTTGTAATTCTATTTCCAATTTGGTGGTAAATTTTCATTATTTTCGGAGACAGACGGTTTCGGACCGCTGTCGGGCTGAATCTCACCCGGTACGGCTCAAAAAGTGGTTTTTTGAGTTCCGTAACTCGGAATCGAATTCCGATCGTGCCTTTGGCTTCGTAATCACATTTCGAGTCGAGATAGACCCCGAGTTGGTCCATAACTATTATCTAAAATATTTTCACTCAGAATGCCGAAATTCGAAGTTTTAACCGTAAAGTAAAATCGGGGGATTAATATTGGCTACTCGAATATTAGCCGAAAATACTCGAGCATGGTTTTAATCGCGCGCATTTCGCCTAAGTCGTCGCGTCAATGACTCACTTCACAAAATCTACCTGCTAAATGTTATAGATTTTACTCATTAATGCCTTGATTTACTACCACCAAAATCCCCTAAATCACTCAACAAATCCTCTCACTCCACCATCATTAGACACATCACCTATACTAGTTGGGAAATGGGTTTAGAAATCAGATTTCACCCACCCCGCAACTCTATAAATACCTGAGTATCCTCATGCGCTATGAATTTTGCAAAAACTTTGCCCACCCCGTAACTCTATTACTTTCATCATCTTTTCTTCTTCATTTTCTTCTTCTTTCAATCCTTGATCTCTCAACATTCAACCAATGGATGGTGATGAGATTTAAGTATGTTGTTCATGAGCATGTGAAGAACATATTCAACTGTTGAAATTTTCTAAAACGCTTTCTAACTCATTTTCTGTTATGGAATTTTCTAGAGGGTAGGGGAAATAGACTGCTGGGAATTTCAACAACTAAATCAACAAGAAAATACTGAATAATCACTTCATTAATTTCTCTGCAGCAGCAACAGCTGACTATATAAACACCTTCCAAGTAATTTTTAGGGTTTCCATCCTACACTGGGCTTACATACTTGGCCCACGATTTTTAATTAAAATAAAATACTGAACATATTTCAATATCTTCAATGTAATCTGCAAGCCACTTAGACTTTTGAATGTTTCTTTTAGGCCGAGTTGGGCCTTCTTTCTCAGTTTTGCTATCATTGCCCATCTCTTCATGAAAAACCTTGTCCACAAAGTTTGTAGAGTCATCTAAAACTGTGTTGGGAATGAAAGGTGAGCAGTGAGTGGTCATTGATGAGTCACGTCCAATTAGTAAATCAGGGGGCAATTCAGTATCTTCAGTAATTGATGGTGGGATGAAATGAAATTCAAAATTCGAATATGGTATTAATGGTAGAGATTGTTTGGCCACAGCTACACGTTTCTGCGCACTGCCCAAGGGAGTGATTAAAGGCAACGGCTCAGTGTAATTAATTTATTGAGGAGAGAGAATTGTATCCGACGGCCCAGATGGAAGTAGCGTATCACACGGTTGAGATGGAGCCACATTGGGAACCTGAAGTGTTGTACTTGGGGAATTGAGTGGAGAGTTAATAAAATTATTACTTTCATTCAATTCATTTCCCCTATTTGTTGCCAAAATCCTCTCACCGTGTTCTCCCTTCTTCCTTTGTTCTTCCAAAAAATCTTCCCACATCTCCAAACCTTCTGCCTCACGCCCTTCCTCATTTCTCTTCCTTACTTCCTTGGTTTTCTTACTCATTGAATCAGCCACATGCACACCCATTAAGGGTGTTTTATTTCTAACATTTTGGAGTGAACCTTGCTCCGCCGTGGCATCTTCTTCTCTACTCTTGTTATTCCTCACCGAAGCACCCAAATGGATTTCCAGGGGTGGTTGTTTTCCTTTTCCAGCCTGTGCGGTAGTGTCTTTCATCATCGAGTCACCTCGTCCTCCATTCGGGGATGAGTCTGTTGGTCCCGAAAGGGCCATTTCTTCGTCAGAGGTGAAAGGAACAGTGGTCTCCGATGGTTGACCATAGAAACGCTTCAGAGCAGATACGTGAAAGACGGGGTGAACCCATGAGTGGTCAGGTAATGCTAATTCATATGCCACACTACCGATCCGCCGAAGAACCTTGAATGACCCAAAGAACCGTCTAGAGAGCTTTTTGGAAGGTCGTCGAAAAACTGTTTGTTGACGATAGGGTTGTAACCGCAACAACACCCAATCCCCTTGATTGAAGGTAATATCACATCTCTTTGTGTCAGCTTGTGATTTCATCCTCTTTTGTGCATGTGTTAGATGTTGTTTAAGAGTAGATAATAACTCAGCTCTCATATACAATGTATCCTGAATTTTTGAGTTTGTTGTTGTGCCGGGCAGGTAATCTTTGAGGCCTGGGCGAGCTCGGCCATACAAGGCTTCAAAAGGGGAGAGTTGAATGGAAGAATGATGACTGGTATTGTACCAGTATTCAGCCAAAGGAAGGCAGGAGAACCACTTTTTCGGATGTGAGCCTGTGAGACATCGCAGGTAAGTCTGTAACCCTCGATTTACTACCTCAGTCTGTCCATCCGATTGCGGATGATACGCTGTACTGTAGCATAGTGTAGTACCCAACAGCTTGAAAAGCTCATTCTAGAAGGTGCTTACAAATAGCTTATCACGGTCCGAGACAATAGTCTTTGGAACTCCGTGGAGCCGACAGATTTCATCAAGAAATCGGTGAGCTAAGCTCTCGACTGTAAATTTGGTTGGAAGTGCTATAAAATGTGCATATTTTGTGAGTCTATCCACAATCACCCAAATCACGGTATGGCCATGTGACTGTGGTAAATGTGTCACAAAATCCATTGACAGATCTTCCCAAACTTTTTCGGGAATTGGAAGTGGTTGTAACAGACCTTGGTATTTCTTTGGCAGGTACTTGTTAGTTTGGCAGACAACACAGTGACGAACAAAAACCTTGATCTGCTTAGCGATTCCAGGCCAGGAGCAAGAAGCAGATATTCGGGCAAGGGTGGCCTTCCAACCCGAGTGACCCGCTACCGGAGTATCATGGTATTCACTGATGAGGGACAACCTCAGGTTCTCCAAATCAGGTATAAAGATCTGCCCTTTGTAGAATAATAGGCCTTGTGAAAAATGATATTTTTTGTTCATAGTAGTATCTGATTCATGTTTGTTAATGATTGCATGCCCCTCTGGTGAAGAAAAACATTTCCTTAGACGATCTAGAAGTTGTGGAAATGTTGAAGACAAGGCTGCCATGATGGGGGTATCCTCACTACCACGTCGAGATAAGGCATCTGCAACCCGATTTGAGGTACCAATTCTATACTTGATTATATACTGAAATCCAATTAATTTGGTTGCGCATTTCTGCTGTTCTGGAGTTTGAAACCCTTGAGTCATCAAGTGTCGTAAACTTTGTTGATCAGTATAAATAGTAAACTGTTTACCTAACAAGTATTGCCTCCATTTCTTAACAGATTCGGTCACGGCAAACATCTCTCGGACGTAAGCAGATGAGTGTTGCATCTTGGAGGACATCTTCTTACTGAAGTAAGCAAGTGGATGACCCTTTTGAGATAGGACTGCGCATATGGCCACAGCGGATGCATCAGTCTCAACAGCAAAGGGTGCAGAGAAATCCGGAAGTTGCAACACTGGTGTTGTTGTCATTGATGTCTTTAGAATTGTAAAGGCGGATTGTGCCTCTGTAGACCATTTAAACTGTTGTAATTTTAATAAGTCGGTAAGGGGAGCCGCAAGAGAGGCATAGTGACGAACAAACTTTCGATAAAAACCCGTGAGGCCCAGGAAACCCCTGAGAGCCATTAGAGAACGGGGTGGAGGCCAATCCACCATTGCTTGAATCTTATCGGGGTCTGGGGTGACTCCGCCTGCTGTGATAATGTGCCCGAGATAAGTTACAGATGCCACACCGAAAGAGCACTTGGAGAGCTTGGCATAAAACTGATTAGTAATTAATAGGTCCAAAATCACACGCAAATG
This sequence comes from Lupinus angustifolius, assembly GCF_001865875.1. Classification (NCBI taxonomy): domain Eukaryota; kingdom Viridiplantae; phylum Streptophyta; class Magnoliopsida; order Fabales; family Fabaceae; genus Lupinus; species Lupinus angustifolius. Next base: position 21,351,496 of record NC_032014.1, read on the forward strand.
AACTAAATGATCATCTAAACAACTACTATAGATAAGTATATCATCAAAGAATACCAATACAAATCATCGTAGATGTGGCCTTAAGAGGTCATTCATAGCTGCCTGAAATGTGGATGGCGCATTAGTTAGCCCAAACGGCATAACTAGGAATTCATAGTGACCATCAAATGTTCGAAATGCGGTTTTGTGTGTATCCCCTGGTTGCACACGAATCTGATGGTATCCTGACCTCAGATCAATTTTAGAGAATATAGTAGCACCACCAAGTTCATCCAACAACTCCTCAATTGTTGGGATTTGAAAACGATCCTTCATTGTCAAGGCATTCAATGCCCTATAATCCACACAGAATCTCCATGTTCCATCTTTTTTTTTAAAAAGTAAAACTGGGGAAGAAAAGGGGCTGGTACTCGGAGTTATAGTGTCCTCTTGTAACATCTTATTAATCATTGTGGTCATGGCTTCTTTTTGATAGTGAGGGTATCAGTATGGTTTTAGTGAAACTGGGGTGGAGTTTGGGATAAGGGTAATATTATGGTCATGTGGTCTAGGTGGGGGTAGGCCTTGTGGTGGTTTGAATACTGGTTGGAAGGTGGAGAGGAGGGTTGAAATCTTAGGGTGTAAGTCTTCCAGGTTAGGTGTTTGTGGTGAGACAGTGTTTGTAATGGGTAAGAATGTAATTGTGTGAAGGGAGGTTATGGAATCTGTGTGTATTAGACGGTTTAGTTGGTGTAAGGTGGAGGGTGCATAGGAAGGAGTATTGTCCCCTTGGAGTGTTATAGTGTTTTCCCCGACTTTAAATGACATGGATGGAATAGCAAAATCAGATGTTACCGGCCCAAGTGTATGCAACCATTCAATCCCTAGGACGACGTCGGCTCCTTTGATGGGAAGTAGATAAAAAGGAATGTGGAATAACTGATTCTGCAACATGATCGGAGTGTTTGAACACAATCCCGTACAAAAAATGTGTGCACCATTTCCTACCATGACTGGAAATTGTGGTGTTGGGGAAACCTGCAGTTGTAAGTAATGTGCCAGTCTTGGTTGAATGACATTATGTGAGCTTCCAGTGTCTACTAAAACCATAACTGGATGTCCTGCAATAGAGCCTAGAAACCGTAGTGTTTTGGGAGAGGGTTGTCCCTCCAAGGCTTGTTCAGATAGTTGAAAATGAATAAGTTCCTCTTGAGTTTCTTGGGGTTCGATATCCACATTATCAAGACTAGATGAAAACATATCTGTTTCTGTAGGAAAATCATCTTCCAATAATAGTAGAAAACGTTGACACTTATGTCCTGCATGAAATTTCTCATTGCAGTTATAGCAGAGGCCTTGGGCCCGTCGCTCCTGCATTTGAGCAGTTGTGAGACGACGTATGGGAATTTGTGGTTATTTTGGTAGAATCGGTGGTATTTGGGGTGTGGGAGTGATCAGTCTAGTGTATGGAATTGTAGGGTTAGGCTGTGTGTAGCGAGGGTGTTTCGGGAATGATGGTTTGGAGTCCTTAATTTTTGATTCTACCAGTTTGGCTAGGCCCAATGCCTCAGCAATATTAGTGGGGCGCAAAATAGCCAATTCTTTCCTGATTTCTGATACTAGTCCAGATAGAAAACAATTTAAAATTACCTCGGGAGAGAGACCCCAAATTCTGTTACAAATCTTCTCAAACTGTTGTTGGTATTCTGCCACAGACCTAGTTTGGCGAAGTTTGAATAACGTAGCCTAGTGATTTTCATAGCATGATGGACCAAATCGAATCTCTAGGGATCTAGTAAAGCTTTCCCAGTCACTAAAATTTGTATTTAAAAATGCCCATTTGAACCAACTTAATGCTTCACCTTTCATATAAAATGAAATCATAGGCATACGTTGTTCTGGTGGAACTTGATATAGTTGGAAAAACTGTTCTGCCTGGAACAACCAATCGAGAGGCTCAAATCCATCAAAGGGGTGTAATTGTAACTTTGGGGGGCTAGGTTGTGGAGGGGAAGTGCAGGCAGGGTGGAAGTTTGGTCTGGCATATGTGGGATGAGGAGAGAAAAATGGAGGGACTGGAGAGGGCGTGTAGGGGTGGGGAACGGGTGGGGCTGGTGGTGACGGAGGTGGGAGGTTCGGGTTGGAGGAAGATGGGATGTTGTTTGGGTCAAGTGGTTGAGGTGGAACAAAAGAAATACCTGCAAGTTTTTCTGTGATGGATTTGAGGGATTCAGCAATTGCTTCATGTCTTGCATCTTGCTGGTCCTTGTTCTCTTGCAGTTTTTCTGCAAAAATTTGCAATAGTGATTCATCTATGTCTTTGGAGTTTTTAGGAGGCATGAGTCAAGAATGAAAGCACCAAAATGTTATGGAATTTTCTAGAGACTAGGGGAAATAGACTGCAGGGAATTACAACAACTAAATCAACAAGAAAATACTGAATAATTACTTCATTAATTTCTCTGCAGCAGCAACAGCTGACTATATAAACACCTTCCAAGTAGTTTTTAGGGTTTCCATCCTACACTGGGCTTACATACTTGGCCCACTATTTTTAATTAAAATAAAATACTGAACATGTTTAAATATCTTCAATGTAATCTGCAAGCCACTTAGACTTTTGAATGTTTCTTTTGGGCCGAGTTGGGCCTTCTGTCTCAGTTTTGCTATCATTTTCTGCTCAAAACAGAAAATGGTGATGTTCTTGAACTTATGAAAATATTTTGTTGAAACCATGAACAACTTGTGTTCATGGAGTTGTTATAAAGTTTTATTACATGTATTTTGTTGTTTTAGCCAAAGCGGATGATAATGAAATCAAAGGAACCTTTTGGANNNNGTGTCTTGGAAAAATGAGAATGTATGTAAATATTTTTCGAAAATGAATTTCTGGGAATTTTCGGTAAAGAATTAGAAAAAACGCTAGTTGAGTTTTAGTATTGTAATTATATTTCCAATTTGGTGGTAAAGTTTCATGATTTTTGGAGACAGTCGGTTTCAGACCGCTGTCGGGCCGAATCTCACCTGTTATGGCTCAAAAAGTGGTTTTTTGAGTTCCGTAACTCGGAATCGAATTTCAAACATGCCGTTGGCTTCGTAATCACATTTCGAGTCAAGATAGACCCTGAGTTGGTCCCTAACTATTTTCTAAGATATTTTCACTCGGAATGCCGAAATTTGAAGTTCCAACCGTAAAGTAAAGTCGGGCGATCGTTTTTGGCTACTCGAATATTGGCCGACAATACTCGAGCATGGTTTTAATCGCGTGCTTTTCGCCGATGTCGTCGCGTCACATGAGTCACTTCACAAAATCTACCTAGTAAATGTTATAGATTTCACTCATTAATGCCTTGATTTACTACCACCAAATCCCCTAAATCACTCACTTAACCCATGATTCACTCACCCTCTTGGATTTGCTAGATTCTGTAACTCTATAAATACCCAAGTATCCTCATGCGCTAACACTTTGCAAAAATTTGGCAATTTCAACATTTGAGAGCAAGTTATTTCCTTCATCTTTTCTTCTTCATTTTCTTCTTCTTTCAATCCTTGATCTCTCAACATTCAACCAATGGATGGTGATGAGATTTAAGTATGTTGTTCATGAGCATGTCGAGAACATATTCAACCGTTGAAATTTTCTAAAACGTTTTCTAACTCATTTTCTCCTCAAAACCGAAAATGGTGATGTTCTTGAACTTATGAAAATATTTTGTTGAAACCATGAACAACTTGTATTCATGGTGTTGTTATAATGTTTTATTACATGTATTTTGTAATTTTAGCCAAAGCGGATGATGATGAAATCAAAGGAACCTTTTGGAAGTGTTTGGAAAAATGAGAATGTGTGTAAATATTTTCGAAAATGAATTTCTGGGAATCTTCGGTAAAGAATTAGAAAAAACTCTAGATGAATTTTATTCTTGTAATTCTATTTCCAATTTGCTGGTAAATGTTCATGATTTTCGGAGATAGTCGATTTCGGACCGCTGTCGGGCCGAATCTCACCCGGTACGGCTGAAAAAGTGGTTTCTTGAGTTCCGTAACTCGGAATCGAATTCCGATAGTGCCGTTGGCTTCGTAATTACATTTCGAGTCAAGATAGACCCTGAGTTGGTCCATAACTATTGTCTAAAATATTTTCTCTCGGAATGCCTAAATTCGAAGTTCCAACCGTAAAGTAAAATCAGGCGATCATTTTTGGCTACTTGAATATTTCCTGACAATACACGAGCAAGGTTTTAATCGCACGCATTTCGCCGAAGTCGTTGCATCACATGAGTCACTTCACAAAATCTAGCTACTAAATGTTATAGATTTCACTCATTAATGCCTTGATTTACTACCACCAAATCCCCTAAATCACTCACTTAACCCATGATTCACTCACCCTCTTGGATTTGCTAGATTGCCTTGGGAAATGGGTTTAGAAATCAGATTCCTCCCACCCTACAACTCTATAAATACCCACGTATCCTCATGCCCTAACACTTTGCAAAATTTTGGCAATTTGAAGATTTGAGAGGAAGTTACTTTGATCATCTTTTCTGCTACATTTTCTCCTTGTTTCAATCCTTGATCTCTCAACATTCAACCAATGGATGGTGATGAGATTTAAGTATATTGTTCATGAGAATGTCAAGAACATATTCAAACGTTGAAATTTTCTAAAACGCTTTCTAACTCATTTTCTCCTCAAAACCGAAAATGGTGGGAAACCATGAATAACTTTTGTTCATGGAGTTGTTATAATGTTTTATTACATGAATTTTGTTGTTTTAGCCAAAGGGGATGATGAGGAAATCAAAGGAACCTTTAGGAAGTGTTTTGGAAAAAAGAGATTGCATGTAAATATTTTCGAAAATGAATTTCAGGGAATTTTCGGTAAAGAATTACACAAAACTCTTATTTAGTTTTAGTCTTGTAATTCTATTTCCAATTTGGTGGTAAATTTTCGTGATTTTCGAAGACAGTCGATTTCGGACCGCTGTCGGGCCGAATCTCACCCGGTAAGGCTCAAAAAGTGGTTTTTTGAGTTCTGTAACTCGGAATCGAATTCCGATTGTGTCGTTGGCTTCATAATCATATTTCGAGTCAAGATAGACCTGAATTGGTACATACCTATTTTCTAAAATATTTTCACTCGGAATGCCGAAATTATTCGAAGCTCCAACCGTAAAGTAAAATAAGGCGATCAGTTTTGGCTACTCGAATATTAGCCGAAAATACTCAAGCATAGTTTTAATTGCGCGAGTTTCGTCGAAGTCGTCGCGTCACATGAGTCACTTCACAAAATCTACCTACTAAATGTTCCCTCTTGGATTTGCTAGATTGCCTTGGGAAATGGGTTTAGAAATCACATTTCTCCCACCCTGTAACTCTATAAATACCCAAGTATCCTCATGCGCTAACACTTTGCAAAAATTTGGCAATTTGAAGATTTGAGAGCAAGTTACTTTCATCATCTTTTCTTCTTCATTTTCTTCTTCTTTCAATCCTTGATCTCTCAACATTCAACCAATGGATGGTGATGAGATTTAAGTATGTTGTTCATGCGAATGTCAAGAACATATTCAACCGTTGAAATTTTCTAAAACGCTTTCTAACTCATTTTCTCCTCAAAATCAAAAATGGTGATGTTCTTGAACTTATGAAAATATTTTGTTGAAACCGTGAACAACTTGTGTTCATGGAGTTGTTATAATGTTTTATTACTTGTATTTTGCTGTTTTAGCCAAAGCGGATGATGATGAAATCAAAGGAACCTTTAAGAAGGGTTTTGGAAAAATGAGAAGGTTTGTAAATATTTTCGAAAATGAATTTCTGGGAATTTTCGATAAATAATTAGACAAAACTCTAGCTGAGTTTTAGTCTTGGAATTCTATTTCCAATGTGTTGGTAAGGTTTCATGATTTTCGGAGACAGTCGATTTCGGACCGCTGTCGGACCGAATCTCACCCGGTACGGCTCAAAAAGTGGTTTTTTGAGTTCCGTAACTCGGAATCGAATTCCGATCGTGCCGTTGGTTTCGTAATCACATTGCGAGCCAAGATAGACCCTGAGTTGGTCCATAACTATTTTCTAATATATTTTCACTCGGAATGCCGAAATTCGAAGTTCCAACCGTAAAGTAAAATCGGGTAATCATTTTTGGCTACTCGAATATTTCCCGACAATACTCGGGCATGGTTTTAATAGCGCGCGTTTCACCGAAGTCGTCACATCACATGAGTCACTTCACAAAATCTACCTACTAAAAGTTATAGATTTCACTAATTAAGGCCTTCATTTACTACCACCAAATCCCCTAAATCACTCACTTTAACCCATGATTCACTCACCCTGTTGGATTTGCTAGATTGCCTTGGGAAATGGGTTTAGAAATCAGATTTCTCCCACCCTGCAACTCTATAAATACCCAAGTATCCTCATGCGCTAATACTTTGCAAAAATTTGGCAATTTGAAGATTTGAGAGCAAGTTACTATCATCATCTTTTCTTCTTCATTTTCTTCTTCTTTCAATCCTTGATCTCTCAACATTCAACCAATGGATGGTGATGAGATTTAAGTATGTTGTTCATGAGCATGTCAAGAACATATTCAACCGTTGAAATTTTCTAAAACGCTTTCTAACTCATTTTCTCCTCAAAACCGAAAATGGTGATGTTCTTGAACTTATGAAAATATTTTGTTGAAACCATGAACAACTTGTGTTCATGGAGTTGTTATAATGTTTTATTACATGTATTTTGTTGGTTTAGCCAAAGGGGATGATGATGAAATCAAAGGAACCTTTAGGAAGTGTTTTGGAAATATGAGAATGTGTGTAAATATTTTCGAAAATGATTTTCTGGGAATTTTGGGTAAAGAATTAGACAAAACACTATGTGAGTTTTAGTCTTATAATTCTATTTCCAATTTGGTGGAAAATTTTCATGATTTTCGGAGACAGTCGATTTCGTTCCGCGGTCGGGCCGAATATCACCCAGTCGGGCTCAAAAAATGGTTTTTTGAGTTCCGTAACTCAGAATTGAATTCCAATCGTGCCGTTAGCTTTATAATCACATTTCGAGTCCAGATAGACCCTTAGTTGGTCCATAACTATTTTCTAAAATATTTTCACTCGGAATGCCGAAATTCGAAGTTCCAACCGTAAAGTAAAATCGGGCAATCATTTTTGGCTACTCGAATATTTTCCGACAAAACTCGAGCATGGTTTTAATCGCGAGCGTTTCGCAGAAGTCGTCGTGTCACATGAGTCACTTCACAAAATCTACCTACTAAATGTTATAGATTTCACTCATTAATGCCTTGATTTACTACC
>NC_032014.1:21358902-21361873 GCF_001865875.1 Lupinus angustifolius
GTTCATGAGCATGTCAAGAACATATTCAACCGTTGAAATTTTCTAAAACGCTTTCTAACTCATTTTCTCCTCAAAACCGAAAATGGTGATGTTCTTGAACTTATGAAAATATTTTGTTGAAACCATGAACAACTTGTGTTCATGGAGTAGTTAAAATGTTTTATTACATGTATTTTGTTGTTTTACCCAAAGCAGATGATGATGAAAACAAAGGAACCTTTAGGAAGTGTTTTAGAAAAATGAAAATGTGTGTAAATATTTTCGAAAATGAATTGCTGGGAATTTTCGGTAAAGAATTAGACAAAACTCTAGACGAGGTTTAGTCTTCTAATTCTATTTCCAATTTGGTGGTAAATTTGCATGATTTTCGGAGACAGTCGGTTTCCGACCACTGTCAGGCCGAATCCCACCCGGTACAGCTCAAAAAGTAGTTTTTTGAGTTCCATAACTCGGAATCGAATTCTGATCGTGCCGTTGGCTTCGTAATCACATTCCGAGTGTAGATAGACCCTGAGTTGGTCCGTAACTATTTTCTAAAATATTTTCACTCGGAATGCCGAAATTCGAAGTTCCAACCATAAAGCAAAAATCGAGCGATCATTTTTGGCAACTCGAATATTGGCCGACAATACTCGAGCATGGTTTTAATCGCGTGTGTTTCGCCAAAGTCGTCGCGTCACATGAGTCACTTCACAAAATCTACCTAGTGAATGTTATAGATTTCACTCATTAATGCCTTCATTTACTACCACCAAATCCCCTAAATCACTCACTTAACCCATGTTTCACACACCCTCTTGGATTTCCTATATTGCCTTGAGAAATGGGTTTAGAAATCAGATTTCTCCCACCCCGCAACTCTATAAATACCCATTTATCATCATGCGCTAACACTTTGCAAAAATTTGGCAATTTGAAGATTTGAGAGCAAGTTACTTTCATCATCTTTTCTTCTTCATTTTCTTCTTCTTTCAATCATTGATCTCTCAACATTCAACCAACGGATGGTGATGAGATTTAAGTATGTTGAAAATGGTGATGTTCTTGAACTTATGAAAATATTTTGTTGAAACCATGAACAACTTGTGTTCATGGAGTTGTTATAATGTTTTATTACATGTATATTGTTGTTTTTGCCAAAGCGGATGATGATGAAATCAAAGGAAACTTTAGGAAGTGTTTTGGAAAAATGAGAATGTATGTAAATATTTTCGAAAATGAATTTATGGGAATTAGACAAAACTGTACTTGAGTTTTAGTCTTGTAATTATATTTCCAATTTGGTGGTAAATTTTCATGATTTTCGAAGACAGTCGGTTTCGGACCGCTGTCGGGCCGAATCTCACCCGGTACGGCTCAAAATGTTGTGTTTTGAGTTCAGTAACTCGGAATGGAATTTCGATCGTGCCGTTGGCTTCGTAATCACATTTTGAGTCAAGATAGACCCTGAGTTGGTCTATAACTATTTTATAAAATATTTTCACTCGGAATGCCGAAATTCGAAGTACCAACCGTAAAGTAAAATCGGGAGATCATTTTTTGCTACTCGAATATTGCCCGACAATACTCGAGCATGGTTTTAATCGCGTGCATTTCGCCAAAGTCGTCGCGTCACATGAGTCACTTCACAAAATCTACCTACTAAATGTTATAGATTTCACTCACTAATGCCTTGATTTACTACCACCAAATCCTCTAAATCACTCACTTAACCCATGATTCACACACCCTCTTGCACTTGCTAGATTGCCTTGGGAAATGGGTTTAGAAATCAGATTTCTCCCACCCCGCAACTCTATAAATATCCATGTATCCCCATGCGCTAACACTTTGCTAAAAATTTAGCAATTTGAAGATTTGAGAGCATGTTACTTTCATCATCTTTTCTTCTTCATTTTCTTCTTCTTTCAATCCTTGATCTCTCAACATTCCACCAATGGATGATGATGAGATTTAAGTATGTTGAAAATGGTGATGTTCTTGAACTTATAAAAATATTTTGTTGAAACCATGAACAACTTCTGTTCATGGAGTTGTTATGATATTTTATTACATGTATATTGTTGTTTTTGCCAAAGAATTAGACAAAAACTTTAGTTAAGTTTTAGTCTTGTAATTATATTTTCAATTTAGTGGTAAAATTTCATGATTTTCGGAGACAGTTGGTTTCCGACCGTTGTCGGGCCGAATCTCACCCAGTACAACTCAAACAGTGGTTTTTTGAGTTCCGTAACTCGGAATCGAATTCCGATCATGCCGTTGGCTTCGTAATCACATTTCGAGTCAAGATAGACCCTAAGTTGGTCCATAACTATTTTCTAAAATATTTTCACTCGGAATGCCGATATATTTCGAGTCAAACGTAATGTAAAACCAGGGGATCATTTTTGGCTACTCGAATATTTGCCGACAATACTCGAGCATGGTTTTAATTGCACGCGTTTCGCCGAAGTCGTCGCGTCTCTTGAATCACTTCACAAAATGTACCTACTAAATGTTATAGATTTCACTCATTCATGCCTCGATTTACTACCACCAAATCTCCTAAATGACTCACTTAACCCATGATTCACTCACCCTCTTGGATTTGCTAGATTTCCTTGGGAAATGGGTTTAGAAATCAGATTTCTCCCATCCTGCAACTCTATAAATACCCATGAATCCTCTTGCGCTAACACTTTGCAAAAATTTGGCAATTTGAAGATTTGAGACCAAGTTACTTTCATCATCTTTTCTTCTTCATTTCCTTATTCTTTCAATCCTTGATCGCTCAACATTCAACCAATGGATGGTGATGAGATTTAAGTATGTTGTTCATGAGCATGTCAAGAACATATTCAACCGTTGAAATTTTCTAAAACGCTATCTAACTCATTTTCTCCTCAAAACCGAAAATGGTGATGTTCTTGAACTTATGAAAATATTTTGTTCAAACCATGAACAACTTGTGTTCATGGAGTTGTTATAATGT
>NC_032014.1:21361973-21363777 GCF_001865875.1 Lupinus angustifolius
TGAGTTTTAGTCTTGAAATTCTATTTCCAACTTGTTGGTAAGTTTTCATGATTTTCGGAGACAGTCGGTTTCGGACCGCTGTCGGGCCGAATCTCACCCAGTACAGCTCAAAAAGTGGATTTTTGAGTTCCGTAACTCGGAATCAAATTCCGATCGTGTCGTTGGCTTCGTAATCACATTTCGATTGAAGATAGACCATGAGTTGGTCCAGAACTATTTTCTAAAATATTTTCACTCGGAATGTCGAAATTCAGAGTTCCAACCGTAAAGAAAAATCGGGCGATCATTTTTGGCTACTCGAATATTGGCCAACAATACTCGAGAATGGTTTTAATCGCACGCGTTTCGCTGAAGTTGTCGCGTCACATGACTCACTTCACAAAATCTACCAACTAAATGTTATAGATTGCACTCATTAATGCCTTGATTTACTACCACCAAATCCCCTAAATCACTCACGTAACCCATGATTCACCCACCCTCTTGGATTTGCTAGATTGCCTTGGGAAATGGGTTTAGAAATCACATTTCTCCCACCCTGTAACTCTATAAATACCCAAGTATCCTCATGCGCTAACACTTTGCAAAAATTTGGCAATTTGAAGATTTGAGAGCAAGTTACTTTCATCATCTTTTCTTCTTCATTTTCTTCTTCTTTCAATCCTTGATCTCTCAACATTCAACCAATGGATGGTGATGAGATTTAAGTATGTTTTTCATGCGCATGTCAACAACATCTTCAACAGTTGACATTTTCTAAAACGCTTTCTAACTCATTTTCTCCTCAAAATCAAAAATGGTGATGTTCTTGAACTTATGAAAATATTTTGTTGAAACCATGAACAACTTGTGTTCATGGAGTTGTTATAATGTTGTATTACATGCATTTTGTTGTTTTAGCCAAATTATAATGTTTTATTACTTGTATTTTGCTGTTTTAGCCAAAGCGGATGATGATGAAATCAAAGGAACCTTTAAGAAGTGTTTTGGAAAAATGAGAAGGTTTGTAAATATTTTCGAAAATGAATTTCTTGGAATTTTCGGTGAAAAACTACACAAAACTATAGTTGAGTTTTAGTCTTGTAATTCTATTTCCAATGTGGTTGTAAAGTTTCATGATTTTCGGAGACAGTCGGTTTCGGACCGCTGTCGGGCCGAATCTCACTCGGTACGGCTCAAAATGTGGTTTTTTGAGTTCCGTAACTCGGAATCGAATTCCGATCGTGCCGATAGCTTCGTAATCACATTTTAGTGAAGATAGACCATGTGTTGGTCCCTAACTATTTTCTAAAATATCTTCACTCGGAATGCCGAAATTCGAAGTTCGAACCGTAAAGTAAAATCGGGAGATCATTTTTGGCTACTCGAATATTGGCCGACAATACTCGAGCATAGTTTAAATCGTGCGTGTTTCGCCGAACTCATCGCGTCACATGAGTAACTTCACAAAATCTACCTACTAAATGTTATAGATTTCACTCATTAATGCCTTGATTTACTACCACCAAATCCCCTAAATCACTCACTTAACCCATGATTCACTCACCCTCTTGGATTTGCTAGATTGCCTTGGGAAATGGGTTTGGAAATCATATTTCTCCCACACCGCAACTCTATAAATACCCACGTATCCTCGTGCGCTAACACTTTGCAAAAATTTGGCAATTTGAAGATTTGAGAGCAAGTTACTTTCATCATCTTTTCTTCTTCATTTTCTTATTCTTTCAATCCTTGATTTCACAACATTCAACCAATGGATGGTGATGAGATTTAAGTATGTTGTTCATGAGCATGTCAAGAACAT
>NC_032014.1:21363877-21364328 GCF_001865875.1 Lupinus angustifolius
TCTATTTCCAATTTGGTGGTAAATTTTCATGATTTTCGGAGAGAGTCAGTTACGGACTGCTGCCAGGCCGAATCTCACCCGGTACGGCTCAAAAAGTGGTTTTTTGAGTTTCGTAACTCGAAATCGAATTCTGATCGTGCTGTTGGTTTCGTAATCACATTGCGAGCCAAGATAGACCGTGAGTTGGTCCATAACTATTTTCTAAAATGTTTTCACTCGGAATGCCGAAATTCAAAGTTCAAACCGTAAAGTAAAATCGGACAATTATTTTTGGCTACACGAATATTTCCCGACAATACTCGAGCAAGGTTTTAATCGCGCGTGTTTCACCGAAGTCGTCGCGTCATATGAGTACTTTCACAAAATCTACCTACTAAATGTTATAGATTTCACTCATTAATGCCTTGATTTACTACCACCAAATCCCCTAAATCACTCACTTAACCCATGA
>NC_032014.1:21364428-21365670 GCF_001865875.1 Lupinus angustifolius
ATGAGCATGTTAAGAACATATTCAACCGTTGTAATTTTCTAAAACGCTTTCTAACTCATTTTCTCCTCAAAACCGAAAATGGTGATGTTCTTGAACTTACGAGAATATTTTGTTGAAACCATGAACAACTTGTGTTCATGGAGTTGTTATAATGTTTTATTACATATATTTTGTTGTTTTAGCCAAAGCGGATGATGATGAAATCAAAGGAACCTTTAGGAAGTGTTTTGGAAAAATGAGAATGTATGTAAATATTTTCGAACATGAATTTCTGGGAGTTTTCGTTAAAGAATTAGACAAAACTCTAGATGAGTTTTAGTCTTGGAATTCTCTTTCCAATTTGGTGGTAAAATTTTATGATTTTCGGAGACAGTCGGTTTCGGACCGCTGTCGGGCCGAATCTCACCCGGTACGGCTCAAAAAGTGGTTTTTTGAGTTTCGTAACTCGGAATCGAATTTCGATCGTGCCGTTGGCTTCGTTATCACATTTCGAGTCGAGATAAACCCTGAGTTGGTCCATAACTATTTTCTAAAATATTTTCACACGGAATGCCGAAATTCGAAGTTCCAACCGTAAAGTAAAATCGGGCGATCATTTTTTGGCTCCTCGAATTTCGGCCGACAATACTCGAGCATGGTTTTAATCGCGTGCGTTTCACCGTAGTCGTCGCGTCACATGAGTCACTTCACAAATTCTACCTACTCAATGTTATAGATTTCACTCATTAATGCCATGATTTACTACCACCAAATCCCCTAAATCACTCACTTAACCCATGATTCACTCACCCTCTTGGATTTGCTATATTTCCTTGGGAAATGGGTTTAGAAATAAGATTACTCCAACCCCGCAACTCTATAAATAACCATTAATCCTTATGCGCTAACACTTAGCAAAAATTTGGCAATTTGAAGATTTGAGAGCAAGTTACTTTCATCATCTTTTCTTCTTCATTTTCTTCTTCTTTCAATCCTTGATCTCTCAACATTCAAGCAATTGATGGTGATGAGATTAAAGTATGTTGTTCATGAGCATGTCAAGAACATATTCACCCGTTGAAATTTTCTAAAACGCTTTCTACGTCATTTTCTCCTCAAAACCGAAAATGGTGATGTTCTTGAACTTAGGAAAATATTTTGTTGAAACCATGAACAACTTGTGTTCATGGAGTTGTTATAATGTTGTATTACATGCATTTTGTTGTTTTAGCCAAAGGGGATGATGATGAAATCAAAGGAACC
>NC_032014.1:21365770-21366179 GCF_001865875.1 Lupinus angustifolius
TGAGTTTTAGTCTTGTAATTCTATTACCAATTCGGTGGTAAAGTTTCATGATTTTCGGTGACAGTCGGTTTCGGACCGCTGTCGGGCCAAATCTCACGAGGTACGGCTCAAAAAGTGGTGTTTTGCGTTCTGTAACTCGGAATCGAATTACGATCATTCCGTTGGGTTCGTTATCACATTTCGAGTCCAGATATATCCTGAGTTGGTCCATAACTATTTTCTAAAATATTTTCACTCGGAATGCCGAAATTCGAAGTTCCAACCGTAAAGTAAAATCGGGCGATCATTTTTGGCTACTCGAATATTGGCCGACAAAACTCGAGCATTGTTTTAATCGCGTGCGTTTCGCTATAGTCGTCGCGTCACATGAGTCACTTCACAAAATCTACCTACTAAATGTTATAGATTT
>NC_032014.1:21366279-21367103 GCF_001865875.1 Lupinus angustifolius
GAAATTTTCTAAAACGCTTTCTAACTCATTTTCTCCTCAAAATCGAAAATGGTGATGTTCTTGAACTTATGAAAATATTTTGTTGTAACCATGAACAACTTGTGTTCATGGAGTAGTTATAATGTTTTATTACATGTATTTTGTTGTTTTAGCCGAGGGGGATGATGATGAAATCGGGCGATCATTTTTGGCTACTCGAATATTGGCCGACAATACTAGAGCATTGTTTTCATCGCGCGCATTTCGCCGATGTCGTCGCGTCACATGAGTCACTTGACAAAATCTACCTACTAAGTGTTATATATTTCACTCATTAATGCCCTGATTTACTACCACCAAATCCCCTAAATCACTCACTTAACCCATGATTCACTCACCCTCTTGGATTTGCTAGATTGCCTTGGGAAATGGGTTTAGAAATCAGATTTTTCCCACCCCGAAACTCTATAAATACCCATGTATCCGCATGCGCTAACATTTTGCAAAAATTTGGCAATTTGAAGATTTGAGAGCAAGTTACTTTCATCATCTTTTCTTCTTCATTTTCTTCTTCTTTCAATCCTTGATCTCTCAACATTCAACCAATTGATGGTGATGAGATTTAAGTATGTTGTTCATGAGCATGTCAAGAACATATTCAACCGTCAAAATCTTCTGAAACGCTTTCTAACTCATTTTGTCCTCAAAACCGAAAATGGTGATGTTCTTGAACTTATGAAAATATTTTGTTGAAACCATGAACAACTTGTGTTCATGGAGTTGTTATAATGTTTTATTACATGAATTTTGTTGTTTTAGCCAAAGGGGATGATGATGAAATCAAA
>NC_032014.1:21367203-21367923 GCF_001865875.1 Lupinus angustifolius
TCTATAAATAGGGATCTCTACCAACAGGAAGTATCTTAACCTCTTTACTCTTTAGCATTACTCACTCTACAATTCTCTGCCTTCACTATTCTCATATTTCCCACTCACTTAGTTCATACACTGACTTGATCGTGGGAGAACCTTTTCATGTACCTCCACCGACGGGTTCAACTCTCCTACATCATCTTGCTACTTTGACGACTACTCTCTTCTCCTTCCTCAGCAGCTGATCAATCATTATCCGTACCTTTGTGTTCTAGGAAAGAACATTGGCGCCGTCTGTGCTTCCAACTCACACCATGGTAACCATCAGAAACCGAGCTCTATCTACCAACCAATTCGACCCTGCCCCAAGTACTCTTCCCCCACCAAGACAACCATCCCATCAAGCCAGTCGAAGCCACCATACCACTCCAGAACAACAACCAACCACCCAACACCTTCTCCAGATGCTGGAACGCCAGGAGCGGCTCTTCCAGCAACAGGCTGACGTAATACAAGAACTCCGCCAATCCAAAATAAACCCTGAAGATCACTCGGAACGCCCTATTCACGAAAGTAACCGTGAAGAGTCAGCGAGCGAGTCCCGCCCACCATCCCAACCAACCCCGCACCACTCTTGTGGTGCTAGACATCCTTTTACACCTGCCATCATGGCTTACCCATTACCCTCCCATTTCAACCGCCCCACAAACATGGACCAATATGATGGGACGGCAG
>NC_032014.1:21368023-21371911 GCF_001865875.1 Lupinus angustifolius
TACCATCGAAGATCTCATACAGGCTAGTCATCTACAGCGGTTCATCGCAGGCCTGGAGCAACGTCGGCGATCACCACAACATCGTCGACCAGAACCTCCAAGAAGGCGGTCCCCCCCACAATTTCAACAACGGTGCCCTACCCCACGACCTCAGGCGGATAGGAATCGGGCAGACAACCGAAGGCCAAGGAGTCCAGTTGATATCAACACTATCTCAGGAGGTTTTGCTGGTGGGGGTACCTCTAGGACCGCCCAGAAAAAGTATGTGCGGGAGGTAATGCACGTCGCTGCCAGAAACTCCCAGCAGAGACAGAACTACAGATCCGCTCCCCCCATTACTTTTGACGACCGTGATTATGAAGGTGTCATCCGAGGGCATGATGACCCCCTCGTCATCACCGCCAAACTCAACAACAAAAAGGTTAGTCGCCTGTTCATTGATCAGGGTAGCTTGGCTGACGTTATTTTTCAGGATCTGTTTGAAAAAATGGAGCTCAGGGACCGCGACCTCCTACCTTATGATGGACAGCTGGTCGGGTTTTCCGGTCAGGGAATCACCCCCAGGGGATATCTAGAGATTTGGCTAACAATCGGTGACCACCCCATTAGTAGGACTGTCCAAACAAAGTTCTTTGTCGTCTAGTGCAATTCAGCATACAACGCCATAATCGGCCGGCCAACTTTGAACAGGCTTGGGGCGATCGTCTCTACACCCCATCTATGCATGAAGTTCCTCTCGATCAGCCTCCAAGTCTGCACAGTAAAAGGAGACCAGCACTCGGCTCGCAGTTGCTACCATATGAGCCTCCGCCCCCACTTCAACAAACAGCACGTCCCCCCCTCCAAAAGATCTCGGGGCGTGCACATTGTAGAATTGGACGTCCGGGCGGATGAAGGAGACTTTCGACCACAACTAGAAGGGGAAAAAACAACTCTACAGTTGGGCCAATCCCTAGGACAGGTAGTGTACCTTAGCAGTTCCTTTCCGCCAAGCCAAAGGTTGCGACTGGAGACATCTTTGAAGGCAAACCAGGACCTCTTCGCCTGGTCTGCGGCAGATATGCCTGGTATAGACCCTTCATTTGCTTGCCATCGACTGACAAAAAAACAAGGTGCTAAACCAGTGGCACAAAGAAGGCGAAAAATGGGGGCGGACAGGACCAAGGAAGTCGCTTTAAAAGTGGCCGAGTAGCTAGAGGCGGGTTTCATCCGCGAAATCACCTACACCACGTGGTTGGCAAATGTTGTGTTGGTGAAGAAACCATCAGGGAAGTGGCGGATGTGCGTGGACTACACAGATCTCAATAAGGTATGCCCTAAAGACCCTTATCCTCTTCCAAACTTTGACCATTTGGTGGATAATTCTTCAGGCTATCAGTACCTGTTCTTCATGTACGCATATTCCGGATACAATCAGATTCCGATGTACCCTCCCGACCAAGAAAAAACAGCGTTCATCACTGATCAAGCCGCCTACTACTACACTGTCATGCCCTTTGGTTTGAAAAACGTTGGGGCGACTTATCAAAGGATGATGAGCAAGGTGTTTGCCGGCTAAACTGGTGAGCACATGGAAGTCTACATGGATGATATCATCGCCAAAAGCCTCCCCGGCGAAGATCATGTATCCGTTTTGGAAAGCATTTTTCAGCAACTCCGCAAGTACAACATGTGGCTAAACCCCGAAAAATGCACTTTCAAAGTGGAGGCGGGCAAATTCCTCGGTTTTCTTCTGACTAGTCGAGGGATTGAGGCAAATCCGTCCAAATGCCAGGCAATCATCGACATGATAAGTCCCCGCATGGTCAAGGCGGTCCAACAATTAAATGGGTGACTAGCTGCGCTGTCTAGGTTTCTCCCATCCGCTGCCAAGCATTCACTCCCCTTGTTTCAGTTATTGATGAAGAGCCAGAAGTTTGAGTGGTCTGAGAGTTGCGAAGCGGCGTTCAACACTTTCAAACAATATTTGGTCGCCCCACCTATTCTCTCCAAACCATTACCTGACGAACTTCTGTATGTATATCTGGCCGTATCTGACGGAGCAGTAGCGGCTGTGCTGATATGAGAAACGGTAGAAGGTCAAAAGTGGATGATGATGAAATCAAAGGAACCTTTTGGAAGTGTTTTGGACAAATGAGAATGTATGTAAATATTTTCGACAATGAATTTCTGGGAATTTTGGGTAAAAATTAGTCAAAACTCTAGATGAGTTTATTCTTGTAATTCTATTTCCAATTTGGTGGTAAATGTCATGATTTTAGGAGACAGTCGGTTTCGGACCGCTGTGGGCCGAATCTCACCCGGTACGGCTCAAAAAGTGGTTTTTTGAGTTCCGTAACTCGGAATCGAATTCCGATCGTGTCGTTGGTTTCGTAATCACTTTGCGAGTCAAGATAGACCCTGAGTTGGTCCATAACTATTTTTAAAATATTTTCACTCGGAATGCTGAAATTCGAAGTTCCAACCGTAAAGTAAAATCGGGCAATAATTTTTGGCTACTCGAATATTTCCCGACAATACTCGAGCATGGTTTTAATCGCGCGTGTTTCGCCAAAGTCGTCGCATCACATGAGTCATTTCACAAAATCTATCTACTAAATGTTATAGATTTCACTCATAAATGTCTTGATTTACTACCACCAAATCCCCTAAATCACTCACTTAACCCATGATTCACACACCCTCTTGAATTTGCTAGATTGCCTTGGGAAATGGGTTTAGAAATCATATTTTTCCTACCCCGCAACTCTATAAATACCCATGAATCCTCTTGCGCTAAAACTTTGCAAAAATTTGGCAATTTGAAAATTTGAAGATTTGAGACCAAGTTACTATCATAATCTTTTCATCTTCATTTTCTTCTTCTTTCAATCCTTGATCTCTCAACATTCAACCAATGGATGGTGATGAGATTTAAGTATGTTGTTCATGAACATGTCAAGAACATATTCAACCTTTGAAATTTTCTAAAACGCTTTCTAACTCATTTTCTCCTCAAAACCGAAAATGGTGATGTCCTTGAACTTATGAAAATATTTGGTTGAAACCATGAACAACTTGCATTCATGGAGTTGTTATAATTTTTTATTACATGTATTTTGTTGTTTTAGCCAAAGCGGATGATGATGAAATCAAAGGAACCTTTAGGAAGTGTTTTGGAAAAATGAGAATGTATGTAAATATTTTCGAAAATGAATTTCTGGGAATTTTCGGTAAAGAATTAGACAAAACACTAGTAGAGTTTTATTCTTGTAATTNCTATTTCCAATTTGGTGGTAAATGTTCATGATTTTCGGAGACAGTCGGTTACGGACCGCTGTCGGGCCGAATCTCACCTCGTACGGCTCAAAAAGTGGTTTTTTGACTTCCGTAACTCGTAATCGAATTTCGATCGTGTCGTTGGTTTCGTAATCACATTTCGAGTCGAGATAGACCCTGAGTTGGTCCATAACTCTTTTCTAAAATATTTTCACTCAGAATGATGAAATTCGAAGTTCCAATCGTAATTTAAAATAGGGCAATCATTTTTGGCTACTCGAATATTTCTCGACAATACTCGAGCATGGTTTTAATCGCGCGTGTTTCGCCGAAGACGTCACGTCACATGAGTCATTTCACAAAATCTACCTACTAAATGTTATAGATTTCACTCATTAATGCCTTGATTTACTACCACCAAATCCCCTAAATCACTCACTTAACCCATGATTCACTCACACTCTTGGATTTGCTAGATTGCCTTGGGAAATGGGTTTAGAAACCAGATTTCTCTCACCCCGCAACTAACCCTGCAACTCTATAAATACCCACGTATCCTCATGCGCAAACACTTTGCAAAAATTTGGCAATTTGAAGATTTGAGTGCAAGTTACTCTCATCATCTTTTCT
>NC_032014.1:21372011-21376217 GCF_001865875.1 Lupinus angustifolius
TGAGCATGTCAAGAACATATTCAACCGTTGAAATTTTCTAAAATGCTTTCTTACTCATTTTGTTGAAACCATGAACAACTTGCATTCATGGAGTTGTTATAATGTTTTATTACATGTATTTTGTTGTTTTAGCCAAAGCGGATGATGATGAAATCAAAGGAACCTTTAGGAAGTGTTTTGAAAAAATGAGAATGTGTGTAAATATTTTCGAAAATGAATTTCTGGGAATCTTCGGTAAAGAATTAGAAAAAACTCTAGATGAATTTTATTCTTGTAATTCTATTTCCAATTTGCTGGTAAATGTTCATGATTTTCGGAGATAGTCGATTTCGGACCGCTGTCGGGCCGTGGCCGAATCTCACCCAGAACGACTCAAAAAGTGGTTTGTTGAGTTTCGTAACTCGGAATTGAATTCCGATCGTGCCGTTGGTTTCGTAATCACATTGCGAGCAGAGATAGACCCTGAGTTGGTCCATAACTATTTTCTAAAATATTTTCACTCGGAATGCCGAAATTCAAAGTTCCAACCGTTAAGCAAAATCGGACAATCATTTTTGGCTACTCGAATATTTCCCGACAATACTCGAGCAAGGTTTTAATCGCGCGTGTTTCGCCGAAGTCGTCGCGTCACATGAGTCACTTCACAAAATCACCTACTAAATGTTATAGATTTCACTCATTAATGCCTTGATTTACTACCACCAAATCCCCTAAATCACTCACTTAACCCATGATTCACTCACCCTCTTGGATTTGCTAGATTGCCTTGGGAAATGGGTTGTGGGAAATGGGTTTAGATATCATATTTCTCCCACCCCGAAACTCTATAAATACCCACGTATCCTCATGAGCTAAAACTTTGCAAAAATTTGGCAATTTGAAGATTTGAGAGGAAGTTACTTTCATCATCTTTTTTTCTTCATTTTCTCCATTTTTAAATCCTTGATCTCTCAACATTCAACCAATGGATGGTGATGAGATTTAAGTATGTTGTTCATGAGCATGTCAAGAACATATTCAACCGTTGAAATTTTCTAAAACGCTTTCAAACTCATTTTCTCCTCATAACCGAAAATGGTGATGTTCTTGAACTTATGAAAATATTTAGTTGAAACCATGAACAACTTGTGTTCATGGAGTTGTTATAATGTTTTATTACATGTATTTTGGTTTTTTAGCCAAAGCGTATGATGATGAAATCAAAGGAACCTTTAGGAAGTCTTTTGGAAAAATGAGAATGTAATATTTTCTAAAATGAAATATTGGGAATTTCGGTAAAGAATTAGACAAAACTCTAGTTGAGTTTCAGTCTTGTAATTCTATTTCCAATTTGGTGGTAAGGTTTCATGATTTTCGAAGACAGTCGGTTTCGGACCGCTGTCGGGCCGAATCTCACCCATTAGGGCTCAAAAAGTAGTTTTTTGAGTTCCGTAACTCGGAATCGTATTTCGATCGTCCAGTTGGCTTCGTAATCACATTTCGAGTCAAGATAGACCCTGATTTGGTCCATAACTATTTTCTAAAATATTTTCACTCGGAATGCCGAAATTCGAAGTTCCAACCGTAAAGTAAAATCGGGCGATCATTTTTGGCTTCTCGATTATTGCCCGACAATACTCGAGCATGGTTTTAATCGTGCGCATTTCGCCGAAGTCGTCGTGTCACATGATTCACTTCACAAAATCTACCTACTAAATGTTATAGATTTCACTCATTAATGTCTTGATTTACTACCACCAAATCCCCTAAATCACTCACTTAACCCATGATTCACACACCCTCTTGAATTTGCTAGATTGCCTTGGGAAATGGGTTTAGAAATTAGATTTCTCCCACCCTTCAACTCTATAAATACCCATGTATCCTCATGCGCTAACACTTTGCAAAAATATGGCAATTTGAAGATTTGAGAGCAAGTTACTTTCGTCATCTTTTCTTCTTCATTTTCTTCTTCTTTCAATCCTTGATATCTCAACATTCAACCAATGGATGGTGATGAGATTTAAGTATGTTTTTCATGAGCATGTCAAGAACATATTCAACCGTTGAAATTTTCTAAAACGCTTTCTAACTCATTTTCTCCTCAAAACCGAAAATGGTGATGTTCTTGAACTTATGAAAAATGAAAATATTTTGTTGAAACCATGAACAACTTCTGTTCATGGAGTTTTTATAATGTTTTATTACATGTATTTTGTTGTTTTAGTCAAAGGGGATGATGATGAAATCAAAGGAACCTTTAGGAAGTGTTTTGGAAAAATGAGAATGTATGTAAATATTTTCGAAAATGAATTTATGGGAATTTTCGGTGAAGAATTAGACAAAACTCTAATTGAGTTTTAGTCTTGTAATTCTATTTCAAATTTTGTGATAAATATTCACGATTTTCGGAGACAGTCGGTTTCGGACCGCTTTTGGGTCGAATCTCACCCGGTACGGCTCAAAAAGTGGTTTGTTGAGTTCCGTAACTCGGAATCGAATTCTGATCGTTCCGTTTGCTTCGTAATCACATTTCAAGTCAAGATAGACACTGAGTTGGTCCATAATTATTTTCTAAAATATTTTCACTCGGAATGCCGAAAATCGTAGTTCCAACCGTAAAGTAAAATCGGGCTATCATTTTTGGCTACTCGAATATTGGCAGAAAATACTCGAGCATGGTTTTAATCGCGCGTGTTTTTCTGAAGTCGTCGCGTCACATGAGTCACTTCACAAAATGTACCTAGTAAATGTTATAGATTTCACTCATTAATGCCTTGATTTACCACCACCAAATCCCCTAAATCACTCACTTAACCCATGATTCACACACCATGTTGAATTTTCTAGATTGCCTTGGGAAATAGGTTTAGAAATCAGATTTCTCCCACCTTGCAACTCTATAAATACCCATGTATCCTCATGTGCTAACACTTTGCAAAAATTTGGCAATTTGAAGATTTGAGAGCAGTTACTTTCATCATATTTTCTTCTTCATTTTCATCTTCTTTCAATCCTTGATCTCTCAACATTCAACCAATGGATGGTGATGAGATTTAAGTATGTTGTTGATGAGCATGTCAAGAACATATTCAATCGTTGAAATTTTCTAAAACGCTTTCTAACTCATTTTCTCCTCAAAACCGAAAATGGTGATGTTCTTGAACTTATGAAAATATTTTGTTGTAACCATGAACAACTTGTGTTCATGGAGTTGTTATAATGTTTTATTACATGTATTTTGTTGTTTTAGCCAAAGCGAATGATGATGAAATCAAAGGAACCTTTAGGAAGTGTTTTGAAAACATGAGAAGGTTTGTAAATATTTTCGAATATAAATTTCTGGGAATTTTCGGTAAAGAATTAGACAAAACTCTAGTTGAGTTTTAGTCTTGTAATTATGTTTCCAATTTGGTGGTAAAGTATCATGATTTTCGGAGACAGTCGGTTTCGTTCCACAGTCAGGCCGAATCTCACCCGGTATGGCACAAAAAATGGTTTTTTGAGTTCCATAACTCGGAATCGAATTCCGATCGTGCCGTTGGCTTCATAATGATAGTTCGAGTCTGGATAGACCCTGAGTTGGTCCATAACTATTTTCTAAAATATTTTCACTCGGAATGCTGAAATTCGAAGTTCCAACCGTAAAGTAAAATCGGGCGATCATTTTTGGCTACTCGAATATTTGCCTACAATACTCCAGCATGGTTTTAATCGCGTGCGTTTCTCCGAAGTCGTCGCGTCACATGAGTCACTTCACAAAATCTACCTACTAAATGTTATAGATTTCACTCATTAATGCCTTGATTTACAGCCACCAAATCCCCTAAATCACTCACTTAACCCATGATTCATTCACCCTCTTGGATTTGCTAGATTTCGTTGGGAAATGGGTTTAGAAATCAGATTTCTCCCACCTTGAAACTCTATAAATACTCATGTATCCTCATGTGCTAACACTTTGCAAAAATTTGGCAATTTGAAGATTTGAGAGCAAGTTACTTTCATCATATTTTCTTCTTCATTTTCATCTTCTTTCAATCCTTGATCTCTCAACATTCAACCAATGGATGGTGATGATATTTATGTACATTGTTCGTGAGCATGTCAAGAACATATTCAACCGTTAAAATTTTCTAAAACGCTTTCTAACTCATTTTCTCCTCAAAACCGAAAATTGTGATGTTCTTAAACTTATGAAAATATTTTGTTGAAACCATGAACAAC
>NC_032014.1:21376317-21376674 GCF_001865875.1 Lupinus angustifolius
TCTGGGAATTTTCGGTAAAGAATTAGACAAAACTCTAGTTGAGTTTTAGTCTAGTAATTATGTTTGAAATTTGGTGGTAAAGTTTCATGATTTTCGGAGACAGTCGGTTTCGGACCGCTGTCGGGCCGAATCTCACCCGGTACGGCTCAAAAAGTGGTTTTTTAAGTTCCATAACTCGGAATCAAATTCCGATCGTGCCGTTGGCTTTGTAATCACATTTTGAATCAAGATAGACCCTGAGTTGGGCCATAACTATTTTCTAAAATATTTTCACTCGGAATGCCGAAATTCGAAGTTCCAACCGTAAAGTAAAATCGGGCGATCATTTTTGGCTACTCGAATATTGGCCAACAATAC
>NC_032014.1:21376774-21377191 GCF_001865875.1 Lupinus angustifolius
CCTAAATCACTCACTTAACCCATGATTCACTCACCCTCTTGGATTTGCTAGATTGCCTTGGGAAATGGGTTTAGAAATCAGATTTCTCCCACCTTGCAACTCTGTAAATACCCATGTATCCTCATGTGCTAACACTTTGCAAAAATTTGGCAATTTGAAGATTTGAGAGCAAGTTACTTTCATCATATTTTCTTCTTCATTTTCATCTTCTTTCAATCCTTAATCTCTCCACATTCAACCAATGGATGGTGATGATATTTATGTACATTGTTCGTGAGCATGTCAAGAACATATTCAACCGTTGAAATTTTCTAAAACGCTTTCTAACTCATTTTGTCCTCAAAACCGAAAATGGTGATGTTCTTGAACTTATGAAAATATTTTGTTGTAACCATGAACAACTTGTGTTCATGGAGT
>NC_032014.1:21377291-21381220 GCF_001865875.1 Lupinus angustifolius
ACATGTATTTTGTTGTTTTAGCCAAAGCGGATGATGATGAAATCAAAGGAACCTTTAGGAAGTGTTTTGGAAAAATGAGAATGTATGTAAATATTTTCGAAAATGAATTTCTGGGAATTTTCGGTAAAGAATTAGACAAAACTCTGGTTGAGTTTTAGTCTTGTAATTATGTTTCCAATTTGGTGGTAAAGTTTCATGATTTTCGGAGACAGTCGGTTTCGTTCCGCAGTCGGGCCGAATGTCACCCGGTATGGCACAAAAAATGGTTTTTTGAGTTTCGTAACTCGGCATCGAATTCCGATCGTGCCGTTGGCTTCATAATTATAGTTCGAGTCTGGATAGACCCTGAGGTTGTCCAGAACTATTTTCTAAAATATTTTCACTCGGAATGCCGAAATTCGAAGTTCCGACCGTAAAGTAAAATCGGGCGATCATTTTTGGCTACTCGAATATTGGCCAACAATACTCGAGCATGGTTTTAATCGCGCGCGTTTTGCCGAAGTCCTCGCGTCACATGAGTCACTTCACAAAATGTACCTACTAAATGTTATAGATTTCACTCATTAATGGCTTGATTTACTACCACCAAATCCCCTAAATCACTCACTTAACCCTTGATTCACTCACCCTCTTGGATTTGCTGGATTGCCTTGGGAAATGGGTTTAGAAATCAGATTTCTCCCACCCCGCAACTCTATAAATACCCATGTATCCTCATGCGCTAACACTTTGAAATTTTTTGGCAATTTGAAGATTTGAGAGCAAGTTACTTTCATCATCTTTTCTTCTTCATTTTCTTCTTCTTTCAATCCTTGATCTCTCAACATTCAACCAATGGATGGTGATGAGATTTAGGTATGTTGTTCATGAGCATGTCAAGAGCATATTCAACCATTGAAATTTTATAAACGCTTTCTAACTCATTTTCTCCTCACAACCGAAAATGGAGATGTTCTTGAAGTTAAGAATATATTTTGTTGAAACAATGAACAACTTGTGTTCAGGGAGTTGTTATAATGTTTTATTATATGTATTTTGTTGTTTTAGCCAAAGCGGACGATGATGAAATCAAAGGAACCTTTAGCAAGTGTTTTGGAAAAATGAGAATGTATGTAAATATTTTTGAAAATGAATTTCTGCGAATGTTCGGCAAAGAATTACACAAAACTCTAGGTGAGTTTTAGTCTTGTAATTCTATTTGCAATTTGGTGGTAAATGTTCATGATTTTCGGAGACAGTCGGTTTCGGACCGCTGTCGGGCCGAATCTCACCCCGTACGGCTGAAAGAGTGGTTTTTTGAGTTCCGTAACTCGGAATTGAATTTCGATCGTGCCGTTGGCTTCGTAATCACATTTCGAGTCCAGGTAGACCCCGATTTGGTCCATAACTATTTTCTAAAATATTTTCACTCGGAATGGCGAAATTCGAAGTTCCGACCCTAAAGTAAAATCGGGCGATCATTTTTGGCTACTCGAATATTGGCCGACAATACTCTTGCATGGTTTTAATCCCGTGCGATTCGCAATAGTCATCGCGTCACATGAGTCACTTCACAAAGTCTACCTACTAAATGTTCTAGATTTCACTCATTAATGCCTTGATTTACTACCACCAAATCCCCTAAATCACTCACTTAACCCATGATTCACTCACCCTCTTGGATTTGCTAGATTGCCTTGGGAAATGGGTTTAGAAATCAGATTTCTCACACCCTGCAACTCTATAAATACCCATGTATCCTCATGCGCTAAGACTATGCAAAAATTTGGCAATTTGAAGATTTGAGAGGAAGTTACTTTCATCATCTTTTCTTCTTCATTTTCTTCTTCTTTCAATCCTTAATCTCTCAACATTCAACCAATGGATCGTGATGAGATTTAAGTATGTTGTTCTCGAGCATGTAAAGAAAATATTCAACCGTTGAAATCTTCTAAAACGCTTTCTAATTCATTTTCTCCTCAAAACCGAAAATGGTGATATTCTTGAACTTATGAAAATATTTTGTTGAAACCATGAACAGATTGTGTTCATGGAGTTGTTATAATGTTTTATTACATGTGTTCCGACCCTGCGAATCGAAGAGTCACATACTTGGTCGCCGAGGTGGGCCCCGCGTGTTGGGACCACAAGAGTTGNTTAGCCGAAGCGAATGATGATGAAATCAAAGGAACCTTTAGGAAGTGTTTTGGAAAAATAAGAATGTATGTAAATATTTTCGAAAATGAATTTATGGGAATTAGACAAAACTCTAGTTGAGTTTTAGTCTTCTAATTCTATTTCCAATTTGGTGGTAAACTTTCATGATTTTCGGAGATAGACTGTTTCGCACTGCTGTCGGGCCGAATCTCACCCGGTACGGCTAAAAAAGTGGTTTTTTGAGTTCCGTAACTCGGAATCGAATTCCGATCGTGCCGTTGGCTTCGTGATCACATTTCGAGTCAAGTTAAACCCTGATTTGGTCCATAACTATTTTCTCAAATATTTTCACTCGGAATGCCGAAATTCGAAGTTCCAAGTTCCCACCGTAAAGTAAAATTGAGCGATCATTTTTGGCGACTCGAATATTGGCCGACAATACTCGAGCATGGCTTTAATCGCGTGCGTTTCGCCGAAGTCGTCGCGTCACATGAGTCACTTCACAAAATCTACCTACTCAATGTTATAGATTTCACTCCTTAATGCCTTGATTTACTACCACCAAATCCCCTATATCACTCACTTAAACCATTATTCACTCACCCTCTTGGATTTGCTGGACTTAACTTGGAAATGGGTTTAGAAACCAGATTTCTCCCACCCTGCAACTCTATAAATACCCATGTATCCTCATGCGCTAACACTTTGCAAAAAATTTGGCAATTTGAAGATTTGAGAGCAAGTTACTTTCATCATCTTTTCTTCTTCATTTTCTTCTTCTTTCAATCCTTGATCTCTCAAAATTCAACAAATGGATGGTGATGAGATTTAAGTATGTTGTTCATGAGCATGACAAGAACATATTCAACCATTGAAATTGTCTAAAACACTTTCTAATTCATTTTCTCCTCAAAACCGAAAATGGTGATGTTCTTGAACTTATGAAAATATTTTGTTGAAACCATGAACAACTTGTGTTCATGGAGTTGTTACAATGTTTTATTGCATGTATTTTGTTGTTTTAGCCCAAGGGGATGATGATGAAATCAAAGGAACCTTTAGGAAGTGTTTTGGAAAAATGAGAATGTATGTAAATATTTTCGAAAATGAATTTTTGGGAATTTTAGGTAAATAATTACACAAAACTCTCGTTGAGTTTTAGTCTTGTAATTCTATTTTCAATTTGGTGGTACGTATTCATGATTTTCGGAGACAGTCGGTTTCGGACCGTTGTCGGGCCGAATCTCACCCGGTACGGATAAAAAAGTGGTTTTTTGAGTTCTGTAACACAGAATCGAATTCGGATAGTGCCGTTGGCTTCGTAATCACATTTCGAGTTGAGATAGACCATGAGTTGGTCCATAACTATTTTCTATAATATTTTCACTAGGAATGCCGAAATTCGAAGTTCAAACCGTAAAGTAAAATCGGGTGATCATTTTTGGCTACTCGAATATTGGGCGATAATACTCGAGCGTGGTTTTAATCACGCGCATTTCGTCGAAGTCGTCGCGTCACATGAGTCACTTCACAAAATCTACCTGCTCAATGTTATAGATTTCACTCATTAATGCCTTGATTTACTACCACCAAATCCCCTAAATCACTCACTTAACCCATGATTCACTCACCCTCTTGGATTTGCTAGATTGCCTTGGGAAATGGATTTAGAAATAAGATTTCTCCCACTCCGCAACTCTATAAATACCCGTATATCCTCATGCGCTAACACTTTGCAAAAACTTGGCAATTTGAAGATTTGAGAGCAAGTTACTTTCATCATCTTTTCTTCT
>NC_032014.1:21381320-21384067 GCF_001865875.1 Lupinus angustifolius
GAGAGCAAGTTACTTTCATCATCTTTTCTTCTTCATTTTCTTCTTCCTTCAATCCTTGATCTCTCAATATTCAACCAATGGATGGTGATGAGATTTAAGTATGTTGTTGATGAGCATGTCAAGAACATATTCAACCGTTGAAATTTTATAAAACGCTTTCTAACTCATTTTCTCCTCAAAACCCAAAATGGTGATGTTCTTGAACTTTTGAAAATATTTTGTTAAAACCATGAACAACTTGTGTTCATGGAGTTGTTAGAATGTTTTATTACATGTATTTTGTTGGTTTAGCCAAAGGGGATGATGATGAAATCAAAGGAACCTTTAGGAAGTGTTTTGGAAAAATGAGAATGTAGGTAAATTTTTTCGAAAATGAATTTCTGGGAATTAGACAAAACTCTAGTTGTGTTTTAGTCATGTAATTCTATTTCAAATTTGGTGGTAAATTTTCATGATTTTCGGAGACAGTCTGCTTCGGACCGCTGTCGGGCCAAATCACACCTGGTACGGCTCAAAAAGTGGTTTTTTGAGTTCCGTAACTCGGAATCGAATTCCAATCGTGCCGTTGGCTTCTTTATCACATTTCAAGTCGAGATAGACCTTGAGTTGGTCCATAACTATTTTCTAAAATATTTTCACTCGGAATGCCGAAATTGGAAATTCCAACCGTAAAGTAAAATCGGGCGATCATTTTTGGCTACTCGAGTATTGGCCGACTATACTCGAGCATGGTTTTAATCGCGCGCGTTTTGCCGAAGTCGTCGCGTAACATGAGTCACTTCACAAAATCTACCTAGTAAATGTTCTAGATTTCACTCATTAATGTCTTGATTTACTACTATCAAATCCCCTAAATCACTCACTTAACCCCTGATTCACTCACCCTCTTGGATTTGCTAGATTGCCTTTGGTTTCGTAATCACATTTCGAGTCAAGATAGACCCTATGTTGGTCCATAACTGTTTTCTAAAACATTTTCACTCGGAATGCCGAAATTCGAAGTTCCTACCGTAAAGTAAAATCGGGCGATCATCTTTGGCTACTCGAATGTTGGACGAAAATAATCGAGCATGATTTTAATCATGCGCGTGTCGCCGAAGTCCTCGCGTCACATGAGTCACTTCACAAAATCTACCTGCTAAATGTTATAGATTTCACTCATTAATGCCTTGATTTACTACCACCAAATCCCCTAAATCACTCACTTAACCCATGATTTACTCACCCTCTTGGATTTGATAGATTGCCTTGGGAAATGGGTTTAGAAATCAGATTTCTCCCACCCAGCAACTCTATAAATACCCATGTATCCTCATGCGCTTACACTTTGCAAAAATTTGGCAATTTGAATATTGGGAGTAAATTACTTTCATCATCTTTACTTCTTCAGTTTCCTCTTCTTTCAATCCATGATCTCTCAAAATTTAACTAATGTATGGTGATGATATTTAAGTATGTTGTTCATGACCATGTCAAGAACATATTCAACCTTTTAAATTTTCTAAAACACTTTCTAACTTAGTTTCTCCTCAAATCCGAAAATGGTGATGTTCTTGAACTTATGAAAATATTTTGTTAAAACCATGAACAACTTGTGTTCATGGAGTTGTTAGAATGTTTTATGACATGTATTTCTTTGTTTTAGCCAAAGGGGATGATGATGAAATAAAAGGAACCTTTAGGAAGTGTTTTGGAAAAATGAGAATGTATGTCAATATTTTCGAAAATGAATTGCTGGGAATTAGACAAAACTCTAGTTGAGTTTTAGTCTTGTAATTCTATTTCAAATATGGTGGTAAATTTTCATGATTTTCGGAGACAGTCTATTTCGGACCGATGTCGGGCCGAATCTCACCCCGTACGGCTGAAAACCTGGTTTTTTCAGTTCCGTAACTCGGAATCGAATTCCGATCGTGCCGTTGGCTTCATTCTCACATTTCGAGTCAAGATATTCCCTGAGTTGGTCCCTAACTATTTTCTAATATATTTTCACTCGGAATGCCGAAATTCGAAATTCCAACCGTAAAGTAAAATCGGGCGATCATTTTTGGCTACTCGAATATTGGCCGACAATACTAGAGCATGGTTTGAATCGCGCACATTTCGCCGAAGTCGTCGCGTCACGTGAGTCACTTCACAAAATCTACCTACTAAATGTTATAGATTTCACTCATTAATGCCTTGATTTACTACCACCAAATCCCCTAAATCACTCACTTAACCCATGATTCAGTCACCCTCTTGGATTTGCTAGATTTCCTTGGGAAATGTGTTTAGAAATCAGATTTCCCCCACCCCGCAACTCTATAAATACCCATGTATCCTCATGCACTAACACTTTGCAAAAATTTGGCAATTTGAAGATTTGAGAGCAAATTACTTTCATCATCTTTTCTTCTTCATTTTCTTCTTCTTCCAATCCTTGATCTCTCAACATTCAACATATGGATGGTGATGAGATTTAAGTATGCTGTTCATGAGCATGTAAATAACATATTCAACCGTTGAAATTTTCTAAAATGCTTTCTAACTCATTTTCTCCTCTAAACCGAAAATGGTGATGTTCTTGAACTTATGAAAATATTTTGTTGAAACCATGAACAACATGTGTTCATGGAGTTGTTATAATGTTTTATTACATGTATTTTGTTGTTTTAGTCAAAGGGGATGATGATGAAATCAAAGGAACCTTTAGGAAGTGTTTTGGAAAAATGAGAATGTATGTAATATTTTCGAAAATGAATTTC
>NC_032014.1:21384167-21384524 GCF_001865875.1 Lupinus angustifolius
TGTATCCTCATGTGCTAACACTTTGCAAAAATTTGGCAATTTGAAGATTTGAGAGCAAGTTACTTTCATCATCTTTTCTTCTTCATTTTCTTGTTCTTCCAATACTTGATCTCTCAACATTCAACGAATGGATGGTGATGAGATTTAAGTATGATGTTCATGAGCATGTCAAGAACATATTCAACCGTTGAAATTTTCTAAAACGCCTTCTAACTCATTTTCTCCTCAAAACCGAAAATGGTGATGTTCTTGAACTTACGAAAATATTTTGTTGAAACCATGAACAACTTGTGTTCATGGAGTTGTTATAATGTTTTATTACATGTATTTTTTTGTTTTAGCCAAAGCGGATGATGA
>NC_032014.1:21384624-21386063 GCF_001865875.1 Lupinus angustifolius
TGAGTTTTAGTCTTGTAATTCTATTTCAAATTTGGTGGTAAATTTTCTTGATTTTTGGAGACAGTCTGTTTCGGACCGCTGCCTGGCCGAATCTCACCCGGTACGGCTGAAAAACTGGTTTTTTAGTTCCGCAACTCGGAATCGAATTCCGATCGTGTCGTTGGCTTCGTTATTACATTTCGAGCCAAGATAGACCCTGAGTTGGTCCATAACTATTTTCTAAAATATTTTCACTCGGAATGCCGAAATTCGAAATTCCACCTGTAAAGTAAAATCGGGCGATCATTTTTGGCTACTCGAATATTGGCCGACAATACTCGAGCATGGTTTTAATCGCACGTGTTTGGCCGAAGTCATCGTGTCACATGAGTCACTTCACAACATCTACCTACTAAATGTTATAGATTTCACTCATTAATGCCTTGATTTACTACCACCAAATCCCCTAAATCACTCACTTAAGCCATGATTCGCTCACCCTCTTGGATTTCCTATATTGCCTTGGGAAATGGGTTTAGAAATCAGATTTCTCCCACCCTGCGACTCTATAAATACCCATGTATCCTCATGCACTAACACTTTGCAAAAATTTGGCAATTTGAAGATTTGAGAGCAAGTTACTTTCATCATCTTTTCTTCTTCATTTTCTTCTTCTTGCAATCTTCAATCTCTTCACATTTAACCAATGGATGTTGATGATATTGAAGTACGTTGTTCATGAGTATGTCAAGAACATATTCAACCGTTGAAATTTTCTAAAACACTTTCTAACTCATTTTGGAAGCAAAACCGAAAATGAGTGTTCTTGAACTCATGAAAAATGTGTGTTGAAACTATGAACAAGTTGTTTTCAAGAAGTTATTACATTGTTTTAATATATGAATTTTTACTTGTTTAAGCCTTTAACCATGGCTTTGGACAAGTTGGAAAATGGATGGATGAAAGAGTTTTAAATATTTTAATAGTAATGAGTTTTGAAATATCGGAAAACTAACGAGTTTGTATTATGGTAGTTAGACAGTCGGTTTCGGACCGCTGTTGGGCCGAATCTCACCCGGTACGGCTCAAAACGTGGTTTTTTGAGTTCCGTAACTCGGAATCGAATTCCGATCGTACCGTTGGCTTCATAATCACATTTCAAGTCATTATAGACCCTGATTTGGTCCATAACTATTTTCGAAAATATTTTCACTCGGAATGCCGAAATTTGAAGTTCCAACCGTACAGTAAAATCGGGCGATCATTTTTGGCTACTCGAATATTGGCCGACAATACTCGAGCATGGTTTTAATCGCGCGCGTTTCACCGAAGTCGTCACGTCACATGAGTCACTTCACAAAATCTACCTACTAAATGTTATAGATTTCACTCATTAATGCCTTGATTTACTACCACCAAATCCCCTAAATCACTCACTTAACCCATGATTCACTCACCCT
>NC_032014.1:21386163-21386614 GCF_001865875.1 Lupinus angustifolius
AGAATCAGTTACGTTTTTGAACAACGTTAATCGATTAACCAAGGCTTTAATCGATTAACTGGGCTTCAGAACTGATTCTTTATAAACTGCATTTTCAGAATTGATCTCAAAGTTGCATGTTGCATTTATTAGATAGTCAGTGCATTTTTCGTGATATTTGTTGCATCTAGTTGATAGTGCATTTGTGAGTTTAGAAAGGAGAGAATTCTATGCTTTAGGATTGAGTGGCATTTCATGATATATTTCTCATCATTCATCTCACATGTTCATGCATATTATTGATGCTTTTGTGAAGTTTTTACATTCTGTAATTTCTGTTTTGAAACTAATACATTGTCATATTGCATAAGGTTGTATTAGGTGTTTAGAGTAAAGTCTTACTTGTCATATATTAGCTTTGTAATTGCTTAAGTT
Organism: Lupinus angustifolius; assembly: GCF_001865875.1. Lineage (NCBI taxonomy): Eukaryota > Viridiplantae > Streptophyta > Magnoliopsida > Fabales > Fabaceae > Lupinus > Lupinus angustifolius. Next base: position 21,386,578 of record NC_032014.1, read on the forward strand.
TACTCTAGAATTTTGTTGTGAAAAATTGTTGTAACAT
>NC_032014.1:21386714-21387404 GCF_001865875.1 Lupinus angustifolius
GGTTAATTGTCGTGCAAGTAATCGAATCTGCCTAAGCTTACTGTTTCTGTTTTAATCGATTAAATCAAATCCGTTAATCGATTATCCACATTCTTTTAATCGATTAAATAGGGGTGATTCAGCATTAAGTGTTGAGTTTCGAAAAGCGGATATTCTATCCGCAACACCAATTCAACCCCCCCCCCTTCTAGGTGTATTGTAACCACTGATACTTAACAACTTTCATCATCTTTTCTTCTTCATTTTCTTCTTCTTTCAATCCTTGACCTCTCAACATTAAACCAATGGATGGTGATAAGATTTCAGTATGTTATTCATGAGCATGTCAAGAACATATTCAACCGTTGAAATTTTCTAAAGCGCTTTCTGACTCATTTTCTCCTCAAAACCGAAAATGGTGATGTTCCAACCGTAAAGTAAAATCGGGCGATCATTTTTTACTACTCGAATATTGGCTGACAATACTCGAGCATGGTTTTAATCCCACGCGTTTCGACGAAGTCGTCGCGTCACATCAGTCACTTCACAAAATCTACCTACTAAATGTTATAGATTTCACTCATTAATGCCTTGATTTACTACCACCAAATCCCCTAAATCACTCACTTAACCCATGATTCACTCACCCTCTTCGATTTGCTAGAATGCCTTGGGAAATGGGTTTAGAAATCAGATTTCTCCCACCCCGCA
>NC_032014.1:21387504-21387997 GCF_001865875.1 Lupinus angustifolius
TTTTAGTCTTGTAATTCTATTTCCAATTTTGTGGTAAATTTTCATGATTTTTGGAGACAGTTGGTTTCGGTCCGTTGTGGGGCCGAATCTCACCCCGTACGGCTCAAAAAGTTGTTTTTTGAGTTTCGTAACTCAGAATTGAATTCCAATCGTGCTGTTGGCTTCGACATCACATTTCAAGTCAAGATAGATCCTGAGTTGGTCCATAACTATTTTCTAAAATATTTTCACTCGGAATGCCGAAATTCGAAGTTCCAACCGTAAAGTAAAATCGGGCGATCATTTTTGGCTACTCGAATATTGGCCGACAATACTCCAGCATGGTTTTAATCACGCACGTTTCGCCGAAGTCGTCGCGTCACATGAGTCACTTCACAAAATCTACCTACTAAATGTTATAAATTTCATTCATTAATGCCTTGATTTACTACCACCAAATCCCCTAAATCATTCACTTAACCCATGATTCACTCACCCTCTTGGATTTGCTAGA
>NC_032014.1:21388097-21404528 GCF_001865875.1 Lupinus angustifolius
CAAGAACATATTCAACTGTTGAAATTTTCTAAAACGCTTTCTAACTCATTTTCTCCTCAAAACCGAAAATGGTGATGTTCTTGAACTTATGAAAATATTTTGTTGAAACCATGAACAACTTGTATTCATGGAGTTGTTATAATGTTTTATTACATGTATTTTGTTGTTTTAGCCAAAGCTGATGATGATGAAATCAAAGGAACCATTAGGAAGTGTTTTGGAAAAATGAGAATGTGTGTAAATATTTTCGAAAATGAATTTCTGGGAATTTTCGGGAATGAATTAGACAAAACACTAGTTGAGTTTTAGTCTTGTAATTCTATTTCCAATTTTGTGGTAAATGTTCATGATTTTCGGAGACAGTCGGGTTCGGACCGCTGTCGGAGCGAATCTCACCCGGTATGGCTCAAAAAGTGGTTTTTTGAGTTCCGTAACTCGAAATCGAATTCTGATCGTATCGTTGGCTTCGTAATCACATTTCAAGTCGAGATAGACCCTGAGGTGGTCTATAACTATTTTCTATAATATTTTCACTCGGAATGCCGAAATTCGAAGTTCCAACCGTAAAGTAAAATAGGGCGATCATTTTTGGCTACTTAAATATTGGCCGACAATCCTCGGGCATGGTTTTAATCATGCACGTTTTGCAGTATTCTTCGATATTTGTTCATAATAAAATAATATCTAATATAGATCATATTGGAAAATATTGATTTAGAGGGTTAGAACACATATTCAAAAACAAAGAGTTTTACACTTTATTGAGAAGATCTAAAGCCCAAACTTTCATATCTTTAGGATTTCCTAAGTGTTCTTTCAAGAAAGGAAAAGGGTGAATCTTTACAAGATACTCGTTGTGCTTTCATTGTCAAATCTATGAAAAAGAAACCTACATCTCACGCATTGTATTTCTGTACTTGTGAGATCTTTTAGGGGTTCTTAGAATTGTAGAAGATTGTAAAATCTGCACATTGTGGTGCATATGTAACTTCAAGAATTTTTTTTAGACTTAGGCAATAAAACATTCTCTTGGTGTGTTGTATCACCAAAGAAAAAGAATAGGTTTGGGAAAACCCTAGCTGTGGTTAGGTAGGTGTCTTCGCGAGAAGCAAGAGGTCTTGGTTGTAAGCAATACTTAGGTTGGAGCTAGAGTCGTGAACGGTGAGGTATCCTAGTAGGCGAGCTTTGTAGTCAAACCGAAGTGGGGGTTTAAGATCCAGGAAAGGAGCGTCTTGATTCTTGTATTGCAATTGTGTTTGTAAGAAACATTGAAGATTCCATAGTGAAAAAAAAAAATCTCCCAAGATCATAAGGGGATGCCTAGATGTAGTTTGCAGTAGACAACAAACAAACCAACATAAAAAGCTGAGTCTTATTCTTCTTTCCCTAATCTTTTTACATTTTCGCATTACTTGAGTTACTAACTTGACATGCATATAATTATGTGATAATTGCATATGTGTATTGTGCATTTACTATTCTTAATTGTCAATATAATTGCATGTAAGTGTGGTTGAATCTTGATAATATTGGATGATCGAAAGAATTTTGTTTACACTGTAACTGAACCAGATAATTAATTAAGGTGTTTAGATAATCCATTATTAGAAGATCGAATTAATCGATTAAGTTGAGTAGTTAATTGATTAAGAGAAGATGATATAATCGATTAAGTTTGTCATTAATCAATTAAACAGTGTGTAAATTTGTATAACTTCTGTGTTTATCAGGCAACAGTCATTATGTACAGTATCACCTATTCACCCCCTCTAGGTGAATGGCAAAGCCCCGTGGGACCCAACAAGTGGTATTAGAGCTAGTACGACTGTGCTAGCTTAGCCGCTTAGATCGTTGATCATAGGCACTTTTACCATGGGCTCTTCTAACCCGTTTAGCGGTGATGGTGCATCCATCGACTTCCCTTCGATTTTCAGTGGCGAGGGGTATACATATTGGAAAATCCAAATGAGGATTTTTATTGAGGCCATCGATACGAAAATTTGAGATTCCGTGGATAATGGACCTTTCGTTCCACTACACGTAGTTAACGGAAAAATGAAAGAGATAAAATTGCAATTCGATTTGAAAGCTAAAAACATTATAACCTCCGCACTCTCATACGATGAGTTCTTTAGAATTTCTCAGTGCGATAGTGTTAAGGAAATGTGGGACAGTTTACAAGTGATCCATGAAGGCACTAGTGAGGTCAAACGTTCTAGATTGAATACATTGATGCATGAGTGTGAATTGTTTCCCATGTTTCCATATGAGTCTATTTCTGATTTACAAAAACTATTTACTCATATTATTAATCATCTCATTGCATTAGATAAATCATTTTCCAAACATGAACTAACCGTTAAAGTGTTGAGATGTCTAGACAGAAAATGGCAACACAATGTAACTACTATTATGGAGTGAAAGGACTTGGAACAAATGACACTCACAACTCTATTTGGAAAACTTCAAGAACATGAGCAAGAATTAAGACGTTTGACACTCAATGAACAAATGGACGAGAACATAAAAGAAACCTCCGAAGCAACAAGATCAGATGCAAGAAGTCAAAAGGATATGATTTATATACAAGAGATGATCATGATGAAGGGCTTTGGGTGAATTAATATATTCCTCCAAATAAGGATGATCTTACAAGCCAAAAAAAATCAAAGAAAAAGAAAAAGTAGATGCAAGTAGTCTTTGCATAATTATAGCTTAATTTTGATTGTTTGTAATTTGTATAATTTTAACTCTTTGTAATTTGCATAAGTTTTTTTATTTGTAATTATGTACTTTGTCAAAACATAATTGGCATGATATTCATTGTTTGTAGTTTGTATTGTATTGAAGTTAATAAAACAAACTTCTGGCTTGTATTAATGTGTCTGTTTTGTTGAGAATGTATAAATATATGTGTTGTTGAGAATTTTTGTGCTGCTAATAAATGTATATGCAGGTATTAATTTCTACAAATCAACAGCGAATTCTATGGGAAGCTCTGACATGCACTGTTGTAAATGATTAATACAACAATGTTTTTTATAGACTGTATTGTTGTACATGCTTAATACAACTACATTATGTGTGTTGTGATCTTGTACATGCTTAATACAATTGTGATATGTGTGTGTTGCATTGTTGTACATGCTTCATACGACATCGTAACAATAAGAGTTGTTAATAATGCCTATAAAATTAGCTATTTATGTAAGACATATATGATAGCACTGTGTGTACGATGTGTTGTTGTATTTATGCAATATATGAAAGTGTTTTTTATGTGATGTGTTGTGGTATATATTCAATACAACACCGTTTGATAAGCACTGTTAATCATGACAAGATACTACTGTGGTCAAACAAAAAGCACATGAAAGTGCTGTTATACGTCTTTTCCCTTTGGCAGGACCTCTTCTGCCTTTTCTCCTCCCACGCACTTGGCTCCCTTTCACAAACAGACCATCACCCTGAGACCCTTCACCTACATTTTGTCTTCTTTGAGTGTGGGACAAAAGTGTAGATGATCTCATCCAGTTTGATTGAGTCTTTCCCGTACGTCAATGTTGTCACCAAGTGTTCATAGGAATTTGGCAAAGAACACAGTACTATTATTGTTTTGTCCTCATCATCAACCTTCGCATCAAGTTTCTGTAAGGAATTGATCACTTGATTAAAATTATGTTAGGTATCAGTGGTTACAATACACCTAGGGGGGGTTGAATAGGTGTCGCGGTTAGAACTACCGCTTTTCAAAATTCAACACTTAATGCTGAATCACCCCTATTTAATCGATTAAAGAAAGGACGATAATCGATTAATTGAACAATCCTAATCGATTAACACAAAACAGTTTTAATCAATTAAAATAAACAATTTTAATCGATTAACAGAAACAGGATAATCGATTAACACCACAATTTTAATCGATTAAACACAAACAGTAAGCTATTACAGAAAATGATTAATTGCAGAACAGTTAACCGATAACGGAACGAATACAGAGCTTACAGATTGAATATCAGAATAGCATCCAGTAGCATATGAACAGAATGTATCAATTTGAATCCAATATACAAATTAATCAATTGAAAAACAGCAAAGAGAGAGAGAGAAAACAAATCCTGCAACGCGAATTTTTATCCTGGTTCGTTTGCTGTCCACTGCAAACTACATCCAGGCCTCCCGGCTGACTTGGGAGATTTCCTTCACTATAATCGAATCAATGTAATTTACAAACACATTATCCAATTACAACACTTAGCAAATGACAAGAAATCAAAGAAACTATCCAATGGTTTGACTCCCTTCCTACCGATAAAGAAAACGTTTCTTTCGGCGTAGCCCCAGCCAAAGAATCTCTCGTTCTTTCCTTTTCTTACACTCTAAGCTATGAAGAAACACACAATCTCTACTGGTGATACGACACCAAGAGATTCCCTTTACAACAATTTATTCAAGAATTACAAGAGTAAAATTAAGCTATACCTAAGCTCAAATACAACAAGAAGGCTTTACTCTAATGCACATCTAACACAAACTCATGTGAAATGACAAGTATTAGTTATGAAAACAGAAGTTACAGAATCATAAACTTCATGAAAAACGCATCAAAATATGCATGAACATGTGAGGGAAAACATGAGAAATTATAACATGAAATGCACTCAATCCTAAAGCAAGGAATCTCTCATTTCTAAACTCACTAATGCACTTAACAAATAGATGCAACAATTAACACGTAGAATGCTCTAACTCTCTAATAAATGCAACATGCAACTTATGAGATTAATTCTGAAAACGCAGTTTATAAAGAATCAGTCCAGAACCCCAGATAATCGATTAAATACCTTCTTAATCGATTAACGGGACTAAAAATCATAACTGATTCTGTTTTTCAGTTTTTCAGTTTCAACAACTTAAAAATCAGTTAGGTTAATCGATTAACGTAAACCTTTAATCGATTAACTGCATTACAAAAACGTGTTCCAGTGGCAACCACTTTACACAGCAGTTGGGTTAATCGATTAAAGGTATGGTTAATCGATTAACACTAAATAAAATATGTATTTTCAAATAGAAAACATCAAATATGTTATGCACTTAGATAATACATGTTTGACACTTAGTTTTATGCCTAGAATGCATATATACATGTATTTATGTAATGCATGAACATATTATCAAATGAACATATCTCATGGATGAAATGATTTAAAAGATAAATGCATGTGAGACATGTATTAGGTGCCCTAAGCCTTCGACTCAACTTAAACTAGAATCTAGTCTAAGCCTAGTACCAAATAAAAGACTTAAGCACGTTGAATTGTTGGTTATCTTCAAGCACTTTTAGGCACACGTTGTCCTCATCAAAACCATGACGTTCAAGGAGAGCTTTCCAAAGTGTTCCTCTTGACATGCACACTTTCAATCTCCCCCTTTTTGATGATGACAAACTCTACATCAAGTTCATCAATTTTAAAGTAACAATTGCTTGATGAATAAGCTTGAAGATTGTGTTGGCAAGGTTGATGGAATGCGCACATTTATCGGAAGCTGTTATAACGATCAACCTGCACAATTGAGAAGCAACAAAACAACCTTTCTCCCCCTTTTGACATTATCAAAAAGATAACCCAGGTCAAAAAAGCTAGGAAGAGATATTAGTTAATCATAAAACAATGTTAATGAATTAATTTGGGTTTTAACAAATTAACCTGTTTCATTTATGGGTAAATTGAACAAATGCGCTTTATTGGACAAAAAAATAGCTAATAAGAAGTGAGAATGGCATACAAGATTTAATCAAATATTAAGCATTGTAAGCATTATTAAATCTCAAATGATCAAGATCCATTCACTAAGGCAAATAAGCTATTTTGACATAATTATAGCAAAAACAAAAACATTTGCATAGCATAAAGAGTAAAGAAAGTCATGAAATAGTACAGGCCATAAAGTCAATATAAAAGACAAAAAGCAAAATACGAATCAGTTCTGAAAGCAACAACGATAACTAAATCCAGAAGGTGCCACAAGATAAAAATAAACCTAAGGATAGGATAACCTAGGTCTAAGGTCAGCTAAACTAAGGTTGAGGCGGAGGATAGACAGGCTGATCATCAGGCACAGCAGTGTTCTGATTTCCCTGGATAAGCATAGACAGCTTCTGAAATTCTGAGCAGAACATGGCATTCTGAGCCTCAGCGGTAGACTGAATCATAGTCCTCAGCTCCTGAATTTTGTTATCGGTGTAGGCATTCTGACGTTCCTCGTATTGCTCCATACCTGCAAAATAAGAGTCCTTCAGCCCTTGGAAGTGCAGATCCATGCGGTTGTTAAGTCGTTGTTCCATGGCTTCCATCTGAGCTAAACCAAACACAGAGCTCTGAGGTGCTGTTCCAGACGACTCCCCCTGATTAGTTGCATTCTGATTACCCAAATCCTCCTGATGCTCATTATCCGACAAGTCCAGATCAAAGGTGGTATAGTCCTCCTGATACTGCCATGTAGTACCATACTTGTAAATTCCCATCTTATGAATGAGACTCTCACCCACCAAGTGATCTTTATCAGTGTACTCAGTAATGATGGTATCAGAAATGTCAATGCGCAAATAATCAACAATGCGGGATATGAAAATGCTATACGGGAGCAGCTTGGACTGAGACAATGAAACGCTGTTCATGATTTTTAGAATTTCCTCAGGCCAATTGATCATCACGTTATTCTTTACAGCATACATGAAACGCAAATCATTCACAGTAGGCTGTGCATGATTAGTGTTCCGCTGCACTAATATGTAAGCAATAACATAATGCAATAACCTGTTCTCAACAGAAAGTGACCCTGCCTTGGTCAGTTGACCCTGAATATACAGATGAGGGCCCCGAAGGAATGACTTGTACACATCAACGGGATCAAAATTGTCCTTGACCCAAGAACAATCCCCTATTCCAAAACCAGACGACGATAAACCTCCAACATTCAGAAATAAATCCTCACTCATCTCAAACAAATTACCGGAAATCATGGACCAATATTTGCCATCCTTGTATCTAAAATTAGCGTAAAATTCCCTAACTAGAGCAGGGTATACGCGTCCCTTCAATTCCAAAAACTGAACGGCTCCTTGAGCCTCCATGTCATGCGGAAAACTAAAGTTTTGTTCCGCTAACCAGGTTAAGTCGGCATACCTGATGTATGTAGGCTTGCGGCCTTGAAATTTTGCCAACCGGGTCTCTTGCAAAATGAGGGAATAATAGGGGTCACCGCGGTCCCGAGTGGAGGGTGAGCCGGTTTCCCTTCTTCGAATGCGCGTTGCTGTAGTCTTGACCCGCTTTGGACGACTCTGCTCCATTGAAGATGATGAACTCGAAACTGAGATTGATGAACAGAGGGGCAAAGCCTAACCTAGGGTTTGGATTGGATGATTCGGAATTGAGTGGATTTTGGATGAAAATAGAGCGATTTTGGAAGGATTGAGAGGTTTAGGGTGAGGTTTACTTAATCCTATTGCACCTGGATTAGTATTGTTGCTGTTTCAGAAAATCAAGGCACAAAGAGGTTGCGAAAATGTAAAAAAAAGTACAACACCGAGACACTGTTTGCCTTTAACGTACTGGTTTTAATCGATTAACGGGATGGTTTAATCGATTAAAACAGTGTAAAATTTGAATTTTTCAAAAAAAATTAAGCCCAGGTAATCAATTAACCATTGGTATAATCGATTAAAACAGTAAAAATTTTGTTTTTAGGCAGCAGAGTGGTTTCGACTTTTCAGGACACATGCATGCATTACAACAGATTTATCGAGACAATTATAATCACATAAAGAGGTTAATCAAGATATATAATTTTGCATTTTCAACATACATCATTCAAACATGAAACACATAGGCATATAGAGGCAAGACAATTTATGCAAACAACTAAACAATATTTAAACAAGATATTGTTCATCAAGAATTCCTAGTTCTCTCCTTAGAACATAGAAGGTATCCCTGGGAAGGGGCTTGGTGAAAATATCTGCTAACTGTTTAGATGTTTCCACAAATTCAAGAACACAATCACCTTTTTGTACATGGTCACGCAAAAAATGATGTCTAATTTCTATATGCTTTGTTCTAGAATGCAAAACGGGATTCTTGGATAGGTTAATGGCACTTGTATTATCGCATTTTATTGGGATCTTTTCAAGTTTAAGACCAAAGTCCTTAAGTTGCTGCTTCATCCAAAGGATTTGAGCGCAACACACACCAGCGGCAATGTATTCCGCTTCAGCGGTGGACAAAGCAACACAGGCTTGCTTCTTGCTGTGCCATGCTACTAATGAACTGCCCAATAGGTGGCAAGTACCACTAGTGCTTTTCCGATCCAACTTACATCCGGCGAAATCGGAATCGGAATAACCCACCAAGGATAGTGAGGCATCCCGAGGATACCATAATCCCATGTTAATAGTTCCTTTTAGATATCTCATGATTCTTTTAACAGTTATATAGTGTGATTCTCTAGGTGATGATTGATATCTCGCACACATGCATACACTGAACATGATATCAGGTCTACTTGCAGTTAAGTAAAGTAAAGACCCAATCATACCACGATACTTCGTTACCTCGATTGCTTTTCCTTTCTCATCTTTGTCTAAGTAGCAAGCAGATGCCATAGGTGTGGAAGCTTCCTTACATTTGTCCATTTCAAATTTCTTGAGTAGCTCTTTGCAGTATTTCGCCTGATGGATGAATATCCCACTTTCTAGCTGCTTTATCTGCAATCCTAGAAAGAATGTGAGTTCTCCCATCATAGACATTTCGAACTCCCCCTGCATCATCTCAGAAAATTCTCTACACAAGATATCATTAGTAGATCCAAATATTATGTCATCTACATAGATTTGTACAAGCAGAACATGATTTTCTGATTTTCTAATAAAAAGCGTTGTGTCAACCAAGCCTCTCTCGAACCCTTTTTCTAAAAGAAAGGTACTAAGTCTGTCATACCAAGCTCTAGGAGCTTGTTTGAGACCATATAGTGCCTTTTTAAGTTTGTAAACATGGTTCGGATATTTAAAATTTTCAAAACCAGGCGGTTGGTCAACATAAACTTCTTCTTGAATGTATCCATTCAGGAAGGCGCTTTTTACATCCATTTGAAAAAGTTTGAAATTCATTAAAGATGCAAAGGAAAGAAGCATCCTGATGGCCTCTAATCTGGCTACAGGAGCGTAGGTTTCGTCATAATCGATACCCTCCTCCTGGTTGTAGCCTTTGGCCACCAAACGTGCTTTATTTCGAATTATTAAGCCAGATTCATCAAGTTTATTTCTGAAGACCCATCGAGTACCAATTACGGGATGATCATTAGGTTTGGGGACCAAGTCCCACACATTATTACGCTCAAACTGGTTTAGCTCTTCTTGCATAGCTATACCCCAGTGTACATCCTCAATGGCCTCATCAACGGTCTTAGGCTCAATTTGCGATACAAAAGCTACAAAATTACAGAAATTTCGTAAGGAACTACGGGTTACCACTCCCGTAGATATGTCACCTATAACTTTATCAATTGGGTGAGCTTTCTTTGTTTTCCACACGGTAGGCATGTCTGAGTGCTCTTGAGGTTCGATTTGACCTTCATCATTGGCTCCTTTTTCATTATCCATGTCCTTGGAGTATGCTTCTTCCAAAGCACCTGCAACATCATCAGAAACGACCTTTCTCTTCTCTTTTGGAGAAGATTCGTCAAACTGTACATGGATAGACTCTTCAACTTGCATTAAATATTTGTTAAAGACTCTGAAAGCTTTGCTATGAATCGAGTATCCCAAAAATATTCCCTCATCGGCTTTAGAGTCGAATTTCCCTAAGGCCCGCTTTCCATTATTTAATATAAAACATTTGCAACCGAAAGCGTGAAGATGGGATATATTTGGTTTGCGGCCTTTTAAAAGTTCATAAGGAGTTTTGTTCAAGTTTGGCCTTAAGAGTACTCGATTTATAACATAGCATGCAGTATGAACTGCATCAGCCCAGAAGTACTTGGGGGTATTACTTTCGTTAAGCATGGTTCTCGCTAATTCTTCTAAAACACGATTTTTCCTCTCTACAACTCCATTTTGTTGTGGAGTGCGAGGAGCAGAGAACTGATGCAAAATGCCATGCTTATCACAGAATTTGTCGAACTGAAAGTTCTCAAATTCTCCCCCGTGATCACTTCGTATATATATTATTTTTAGGTTAAGTTGGTTTTGGATTTGCTTGGCAAGATTTTTAAAATTTTTGAACGCGTCGCTTTTTGATGATAAAAACAATGTCCATGTAAATCTAGAGAAATCATCAACAATAACTAGGGCGTAGTAGCTACCACCAAAACTCATGATTTGTGATGGTCAAAAGAAGTCCATATGGAGTAGCTCCAAATGTCTTGAGGTGGATATCACATTTTTATTTTTAAAAGAGTTTTTGGTTTGTTTACACTTTTGACAAGTGTCACAAATTTCTTTAGTTTTAAAATTCAATTTTGGTAGCCCCTCAACTAGTTCGTTTGATGATAATTTATCTAGATGCTTTATATGGATATGTGCAACACGTCTATGCCATAGCCAGATGTCATCTTCTTTAGAAATAAAGCATTTTGAAAATAATGTAGTGACATCGTCCAAATTAACCATGTAAATATTATTTATACGGTGACCAACAAATTTAACGTTATTAGATAAAATATCACGAATGACACAACAATCAGAAACGAAGGATACATGATTACCTTTATCGCAAAGTTTGCTTATACTCAACAAGTTATGTTCTAGTCCTTCAACATAAAGGACATTATCAATCAGAGTTTGGGATGAGTTACCAACTGTTCCTGTGCCGAGTATCTTTCCCTTGTTGTTGTCTCCATAAGTGACGTATCCTTTTCCTTTAAGTGAGAGATCCAGGAAATTTGATCTATCACCTGTCATATGCCTCGAACACCCACTATCTAAGTACCATTTTTGTCCATGTGTTCGGAGACATACCTGCAAAATAGATTACTTACTTTTCTCAGGTACCCAATTTATGTTGGGTCCTTTTCTGTTAGTGATTAGGGAATCATCTCCCTTCTTTTTCCATACATAAACTCCGCTAGGTATACCATACTTTTTAATATAGCATGAATGAGAAGTATGACCATATGTGTTACAATAAAAACAAGTAGGAGAATGCTTATGATATTTATTTTTAGCTTGAGCTACCGGTTTTCTATATGGTCGCTTATTTTTAGCAGTGCGAGTATAACCTAGACCAGTTCGATCACCAACATTTCTAGTTTGATTAAGCAAGTTATCTAATTGTTGTTTACTGTTTGTGAGACGTGTGAGTTTTTCATTTAGTTTAAAATTGTCCTCTTGCAAAGTCTCGCAAGTCTCACAGACAGGTTTTTGACATAAGTTATTAGCAGAGCAGTTACATGAGCTACAAGAATAGATGAGATCTAAAGTTTCATTTTCCAGTTTTAATTCATCTAATTCTTTTTGTAATTGGCTTATTTTTTGTTCGTTTATCAGGATTATTCTTTTCCTATCAATGTTAATTCTAGCCAACTTCTTTAGTTCGTCATGCAACTCGACATAAGCATCATACAATACATCATAAGGAGGTGAATCATCCGAAGTGGATGAGGTGTCAGAATATACCTCATTATTATCCTTGCATGAGTCTGAATTTGTATCGATGTCAGATCTGGCCATCAGACACAGCTTTGCTGACTCCTCCTCACTAGAGGTGCTCGATGTCGATTCCTCCTCAGGTACATCCCAAACGATGTAAGCTTTCTTGGATTTGAAGTCCCTGGGAGTGCTCTTCTCTGAATCAACCTTCTTTAGGTAGGTTGGACACTGAAACCTCATGTGCCCTACCTTTCCACACTCATGGCAAGTGAAGCGATCCTTGTTATTCTTGCCTTTACTGGTTGACTCTTTCGCTTCCTTCTTTTGAAACTTTTTGAGTCCTCCTTTTCTTTTAATGAATTTGCTAAATTTTCGGACTAGGAGACCCATAGTTTCATCATCTAGATCGGAATCAGATTCATCATCAATTTTCTCTTCTTTTTCTTTGGAGGTCGTGGCCTTCAATGTGATGCTCTTCTTCTTCCGGTCTGATTCTTCATTCATGGTCAAGCGACCCAACTCCATTTCATGCTCTTGAAGTTTTCCAAATAAAGTAGCTAAAGGCATAGAGTCCAAATCTTTAGACTCAACAATTGCAGTCACCTTTGGTTGCCATCTCCTGTCAAGACAACGCAAAACTTTATTAGTTAGTTCACCTCTAGCAAATGATTTATCGAGAGCAACTAAATGGTTAACAATATGAGTGAATCGCTTTTGCATATCACATATTGATTCGCTTGGTAACATGCGAAACAACTCATATTCGTGGGTCAGCGCGTTCAGTCTCGCGCGCTTGACTTCGCTAGTGCCTTCGTGAGTCACTTGTAAAGTGTCCCACATTTCTTTCGCATTATGGCACTGCGAGACCCTAAAGAATTCATCATATGATAGGGCCGATGTGATGATGTTTTCGGCGTGCATGTTATGCTGGACCTTCTTGCGCTCATCATCGGTCCATAAACTTTTCGGTTTATCTTTAGGTTGATCGTCCACAAGATGTTATGGAACGTAAGGGTCGTTGACAACGGATTCCCAAATATCCGAGTCTATGGCTTCAATAAAAATTTGCATGCGCACTTTCCAGTAGGCATACCCTTCACCACTGAATATTGGTGGTCGATTAATGGATGACCCATCACCACCAAATGGATTTGAAGAACCCATTCCTTTTCCCTTTAGGATCACGAATACGCGGTTGAGCTAGCACTTCGTACTAGCTCTGATACCACTTGTTAGGTATCAGTGGTTACAATACACCTAGAAGGGGGGGGGGGTTGAATAGGTGTCGCGGTTAGAATTACCGCTTTTCGCAAATCAACACTTAATGCTGAATCAACACTACTTAATCGATTAAGGAAAGAAAGATAATCGATTATATGCACAATCTTAATCGATTAACAAAAAGAACAGTTTTAAACAGAAACAGTTTTAATCGATTAACAGAAACAGGATAATCGATTAACACAACAATATTAATCGATTAAACAGAACCAGTAAGCAATTACAGAAACGATTAAATGCGAAACAGATAACCGATAACAGAACGAATACAGAGCTTACAAATTTGTATATCAGAATAGCTTGCAATACAACAAAAGAACAGAATGTATTAGTTGAATCAAATATACAAATTAATCGATTGAAAACAGTAAAGAGAGAGAGAAAAAAAACAAATCCTGCAACGAGAATTTTTATCCTGGTTCGTTTGCTGTCCACTGCAAACTACATCCAGGCCTCCCGGCTGACTTGGGAGATTTCCTTCACTATAATCGAATCAATGTAATTTACAAACACATTATCCAATTACAACACTTAGCAAATGACAAGAAATCAAAGAAACTATCCAATGGTTTGACTCCCTTCCTACCGATAAAGAAAACGTTTCTTTCGGCGTAGCCCCAGCCAAAGAATCTCTCGTTCTTTCCTTTTCTTACACTCTAAGCTATGAAGAAACACACAATCTCTACTGGTGATACGACACCAAGAGATTCCCTTTCACAACAATTACACAAGAATTACAAGAGTAATATTAAGCTATACCTAAGCTCAAATACAACATGAAGGCTTTACTCTAATGCACATTTAACACAAACACATGTGAAATGACAAGTATTAGTTATGAAAACAGAAGTTACAGAATCATAAAATTCATGAAAAAACGCATCAAAATATGCATGAACATGTGAGGGAAAACATGAGAGATTATAACATGAAATGCACTCAATCCTAAAGCAAGGAATCTCTCATTTCTAAACTCACTAATGCAATTAACAAATAGATGCAGCAATTAACACGTAGAATGCTCTAACTCTCTAATAAATGCAACATGCAACTTATGAGATTAATTCTGAAAACGCAGTTTATAAAGAATCAGTCCAGAACCCCAGATAATCGATTAAATACCTTCTTAATCGATTAACGGGACTAAAAATCATAACTGATTCTGTTTTTCAGTTTTTCAGTTTCAACAACTTAAAAATCAGTTAGGTTAATCGATTAACGTAAACCTTTAATCGATTAACTGCATTACAAAAACGTGTTCCAGTGGCAACCACTTTACACAGCAGTTGGGTTAATCGATTAAAGGTATGGTTAATCGATTAACACTAAATAAAATATGTATTTTCAAATAGAAAACATCAAATATGTTATGCACTTAGATAATACATGTTTGACACTTAGTTTTATGCCTAGAATGCATATATACATGTATTTATGTAATGCATGAACATATTATCAAATGAACATATCTCATGGATGAAATGATTTAAAGATAAATGCATATGAGACATGTTTTAGGTGCCCTAAGCCTTCGACTCAACTTAAACTAGAAACTAGTCTAAGCCTAGTACCAAATAAAAGACTCAAGCCTAGTACCAAAACCATGACATTCAAGGAGAGCTTTTCAAAGTGTTCCTCTTGACATGCACACTTTCACACAATACTATTATTGTTTTGTCCTCATCATCAACCTTCGCATCTAGTTTCTGTAAGGCATTGATCACTTGATTAAAATTATTGAGATATTGTTGCAAATCATCCCCTTCCTACATCTTCAGACGATATAGTCTTTGTTTCAAATACAACTTATTTGTTAGAGACTTGGACATGAATCGCTTCTCTAATGTCTCCCATACCTCTGTTGGTGACGTCAGATCCATAACATGATACATCACCTCATCTGATAGACACATTCGTATGGTTCCTGCAGCCTTCTTCTTCAACTCTTCCCATTCCAGTTGATCCATACCATCTGGCTTATTCTCACGCAGCGCCTTTGATAGGCCTTGTTGAGCCAACACATCTTTAACCCTACTTTGCCACAATCCAAAATTACCAGTTCCATCGAACTTCCCCGCCTCAAATTTGGCACCTGGATTAAGAGCCATCTGATACCTATTGTTGCGAACAAGCGAACAATCAAATAGAAAAGAGTATAGAGACAAGAGAATAACACAAGAGATTTGGTAACGAGGTTTGGCCAATTGTGCCTACGTCCTCGGGAGTGTTGAGCGGCTACCACTATATATTATTAGAGAATAAGGATTAGTGTTTGACTATTCTTCTGCTTGTTACATTAGGTTTACATAACATAAATATATAGCCCTCTACCCCAACCCCTTTACATCAGCCCAAGCCCATAACTTGTATTGTTGTTATGTAGAGATATGAGTCATTGCACAACAATCTCCACCTTCGCGAATATCATCAATCTTCATCTTCCGCCATTGGGTTGGGGGAACTCCATAGTCTAGCATCAATGAATGTTCAACAAGTTCAGGCAATGCCTGAACTTGTCCACGGTAATCGGTTTGGTTATCATCTCAGCTGCATTTTCTAAAGTTTGAACCTCTTGCAATAGTATCTGCCCACAAGCTACCAACTCTGTGATCTTGTGAAATCTCACATCAATATGTTTGGTCCTAGCATGATACACCTAGTTCTTTTCCAAGAAGATAACACTCTGACTGTCACAATGTAGCGTAACTCCACCTTGCTCAATGCCTAACTTATTTACCAGCCCCATAAGCCATAGGGCTTCCTTAGAAGCTTCACCAGCTGCCATGTACTCTGCTTCAGTTGCGGACATAGCAACAATAGATTGAATTGATGATCTCCACATAATTGGTCCACCTGCATGGGTGAAGACAAACCCCGTTGTGGACCTTCTATCATCCACGTCTCCTGCATAGTCCGAATCAACATAACCAATAACTGAAGGCTTACTCTGTTGGATGCCAAACATGATATCGAGACCTGTAGTCCCCTTCAAATATCTGAAAATCCATTTGACTGCTTCCCAATGTTGCTTCCCTGGTTTCGACATGTAGTTGCATACTTGACTAACTGCTTGTGCCAAGTCCGGTCTAGTACAAACCATAGCATACATCAAGCAACCCACTGCACTGGCATATGGAACCTTTGACATGTATTTCTTCTCTTCATCTGTCTTTGGACACTGATCTAGGGAAAGCTTGAAGTGATTTGCCAATGGAGTGCTCACTACTTTAGCATTGCTCATATCAAATCTCTCTAAGATCTTTTCAACATAGCTTTGCTGGGAGAGCCATAGTTTTCTAGCTCCCCTATCCCTGTGAATCTCCATCCCAAGAATCTTCCTAGCAGCCCCTAAATCTTTCATGTCAAACTCCTTACCTAGCATGACTTTCAGCTCATTGATATCACTCAAATGATTAGCAGCAATCAACATATCATCAACATAAAGTAACAGAAAAATAAACGAACCATCGTCAAGGCTTCTCACATAAACACAACAATCA
>NC_032014.1:21404628-21407450 GCF_001865875.1 Lupinus angustifolius
AAAGTCTAAAAACTATCATATCATTTACATGAGATATGCCCTCTAGTTTATTATATGTTCATGCATTAATCATACATGTTATTTGTGCATTTTAGGCATAACATAAAGGTAAAACATGTATAGTTGATAAGCATAACATATAGGTAGTTTACCAATTAACATCTTAACTGAAAATATGTTATACAATTTTATACATTCATAAATTCATATTAGAATTGCTAAGTTGCATATTTCCATGTTCATGTATGTCATATAGGCAGAGGGAATTTCATGTGAGATTAGAGTGAGATAGTATTATGCTTAGGAATTAACATGTCATCCTTTGCATATTATCAAATGTGTTCATCATCCTATCTTGTTCTTGCATGATTCTTTCATTACTGTTTAGAGATTTCTTAAGGGTATAAATTTCATGTTCTTCATGATTTTGATCTTATACATGTTCTCTTGGCTGGGGCTGGATCGTAGGAAAGGTTTTCCTAGGCGATTGGGTAAAGTCAAACCAAGGTAGAGGTTCTGGGAACCCAAGAAGGGAACGTTCAAGGTCTTGTAATTGGAAGTTTGTTTGTAAGATATATTGGTTTCAATTTTAGTGAAGAAAATCTCCCGGATCAGAGGGGAGGACTGGATGTAGTTTTACAGTGGACCGCAAAACGAACCAGTATAAAAACCTGGTTGTAGGCTGTTTCTTTCCCTTATCTCTTTACTATTTTTAGTCTCTTTTAATTTCCTATTGTAGCTGATATTTTGAATATAGTATTACTGCCAAATAAAGATCATTTGTGTTCAAATATATCTGTTATATCATTTCTGTATAATTTGTAATTGTCTGTGTAATTGAGCTAGTTAACAACTGCTAATTCTGTGCGACTTAATCTATTAAGTCATAGCTTTAATCAATTAACTGGGTAAGTTTCCAGAATAGGGCTTTGGTGCAAACAACAGTAAGTGGAAACCACGACACCTATTCAACCGCCCCCCTTCTAGGTGTATTCTGTCACTGATACCTAACAAGTGGTATGAGAGCTAGTACGTCGTGCTAGCTCAACCGTATCCACATGATCCAATAGGGAAATTAAATGGGTTCCACCAACCCGTTGGCGGTGATGGCGCGTCCATTAACCGCCCTCCCATATTCAATGGGGAATGATATGCCTACTAGAAAGTTCGCACGAAAATATTTATAGAGGCTATCGACTCGGATATTTGGGAATCCATAGTCACGGGCCCTTCGTTCCACAACATTTAGTAGACGATGAAAGGAAAGATAAACCGAAAAGTCTATGGACCGATGATGAACGCAAAAAGGTTCAGTATAACCTGCGTGCCAAAAATATCATCACGTCGACCCTATCCTATGATGAGTTCTTTCGGGTTTCGCAATGCCAAACTGCTAAAGAAATGTGAGACACTTTACAAGTGACTCACGAAGGCACTAGCATAGTCAAGCGTGCCAGGCTGAATGCCCTAACACATGAATATGAGTTATTTTGTATGTTACCAAATGAATATATTGGTGATATGAAAAAACGTTTTACTCATATAGTTAACCATTTAGTTGCTTTGGATAAATTGTTTAACAAAGGAGAGTGATAAGTGCCAAACATAACTAAATTTCATACACTTTTATGGCACTTATATTAAGCATAATTGAGAAAAAACAACTTAAAACAATACTTTTTGGATAAAATATCACAATCTTGTAGATTTGTGTTTGTATTTCTTTTTAATGTGTTTTGTAGGATTTAGAAAGAAAAGGAAAAGAGAATAAAGACTCATGGTCCATCAAGAAAAAGAAGTCAAACTCAAGGTGCTCAAGCAGGCAGCTTAGCATGGACCAAGCTACGCTGAGCTGACCTGGACACCAGCCTGGCACAGTCAGACCCAACCTGGCTCAGTCAAACGAACCTGGCACAGACCAAGTTGCTCAAGCAGGCAGCTTAGCGGACCTGCTTGACCGCTCAGCCTAGCACCAGACAAAGCCTGACACGGTCAGAACACAAGCTTGGCACGGTTGATAAGTGCCAAAAGTATACACTTTTCACCATCACTTTATGGCACTTATCCTATGCAAATTGTAGAAAACCAACTTAAATTAACACTTTTTAGGTGAATTTTGCATGATTAAATAAATTGGTTCTTTATTAATTCTTGTCCAAGTTTTCTTTGAGTTTTGTAGGAAATTGAATATTAAAGAATAAATTCAAAGATGGATAAGGATTTGAGCCAAAGTTCAAGACAAAAGCTCAAAATGAATTGCTAAAAGTAATCAAGTTAAAGCATGGCATGCTATGTGCTTAATTTGGTTACTTAGCCTTGAAGAAAGGTAGCTTACTTCGTCTTGAAGAAACGTAAGTTAATGTAGGCCAAGCAACTTAAACTTGAAGAAACCTAAGTTAATGCTTACCTTAAACTTAAAGAAAACAGCCCAAAAGTGCCAAGCAGCCAACAAAAATCAATAACAAACCATAGGAAAAAAGGTTGCTTCACCATGAAGAAATCAAGCACCAAGTACTAGGCCAGGTCAACCAAACACCTAGCACCAGGCCAGGTCAGTCAAGCACCAAGCACCAGGCCAGGTCAGCTAGCACCAAGCACCAGGCCAGGCCAGCTAAGCTGCTGAAACAGGAAGCTGAGCGTGGAACCAGTCAGCTGAGCGGCTGAAACATGCAGCTGAGCGGGGAATTACGTCAGCGAAGCTGCTGAAATAGGTAGCTTAGCGGGGAAACAGGTGGGCTAAGCGGCTGGCGCACCAGAAAAGTGATTTTTGGTCAAATCATGGAACATCTTACTTTTTCTTTGCTTAAAGGCCAAGAACATGA
>NC_032014.1:21407550-21407872 GCF_001865875.1 Lupinus angustifolius
TTCAACTCAATAAAATTACTTGTCTCAAACACTTAACAAATAAACTAAAGAGTAGTTGTACTACTTAGTTTATTTGCCAAGTTAAGTATGTTTTTCTTAAGATCTTACATTCATCACTAATTCAATATTAGAGTCGCGAATGGTTAGGGTGTGACAATCTAATCTCTTTTATGGTCGTAGTATTGTTTAAGTGATGAATATAAGTGTTTATGATTCTACCATTTTAGGATATACACTAAAAGAAGGATTTCATACCTTGGTGTTTAGGGTTAACCAAACTAAAACAAAAGAACTTGTCTAAGTAGTTCAAACTCACAAGAAG
>NC_032014.1:21407972-21409072 GCF_001865875.1 Lupinus angustifolius
AATAAAATGAACCCGAAAGGGAGTAAATAAATAAAAGGTCACTAAAATGAAGATGAACCTGAAACGGAGTTTTAGTCTTGTAATTCTATTTCCAATTTGGTGGTAAATCTTCATGATTTTCGGAGACAGTCGGTTCCGGACCGTTGTCGGGCCGAATCTCACCCGGTCAGGCTCAAAAAGTGGTTTTTTGAGTTCCGTAACTCAGAATCGAATTCCAATCGTGCCGTTGGCTTCGTAATCACATTTTGAGTCGAGATCGACCCTGAGTTGGTCCAAAACTATTTGCTAACATATTTTCACTCGGAATGCCAAAATTCGAAGTTCCAACCGTAAAGTAAAATCAAGCGATCATTTTTGGCTACTCGAATATCGGCCGACAATACTCGAGCATGGTTTTAATCGCGCGCGTTTCGACGAAGTCGTCGCGTGACATGAGTCACTTCACAAAATCTACCTACTAAATGTGATAGATTTCACACATTAATGCCTTGATTTACTACCACCAAATCCCCTAAATCACTCACATAACCCATGATTCACTCACCCTCTTGGATTTGCTAGATTGCCTTGGGAAATGGGTTTAGAAATCACATTTCTCCCACCCCGCAACTCTATAAATACCCATGTATCCTCATGCGCTAACACTTTGCAAAAATTTAGCAATGTGAAGATTTGAGAGCAATTTACTTTCATCATCTTTTCTTCTTCATTTTTTTCTTCTTTCAATCCTTGATCTCTCAACATTCAACCAATGGATGATTATGAGATTTAAGTATGTTGTTCATGAGCATGTCAAGAACATATTCCACCAATGAAATTTTCTAAAACACTTTCTAACACATTTTCTCCTCAAAACCGAAAATGGTGATGTTCTTGAACTTATGAAAATATTTTGTTGAAACCATGAACAACTTGTGTTCATGGAGTTGTTATAATGTTTTATTACATGTATTTTGTTGTTTTAGCCAAAGCGTATGATGATGAAATCAAAGGAACCTTTAGGAAGTGTTTTGGAAAAATGAGAATGGCTGTAAATATTTTCGAAAATGAATTTCTGGGAATTTTCGGTAAAGAATTAGACAAAACTCTAGATGAGTTTT
>NC_032014.1:21409172-21410371 GCF_001865875.1 Lupinus angustifolius
ATCTTTGATCTCTCAACATTCAACCAATGGATGTTGATGAGATTTAAGTATGTTGTTCACGAACATGTCAAGAACATACTCAACCGTTGAAATTTTCTAAAACGCTTTCTAACTCATTTTCTCCTCAAAACCGAAAATGGTGATGTCCTTGAACTTATGAAAATATTTTGTTGAAACTGTGAACAACTTGTGTTCATGGAGTTGTTATAATGGTTTATTACATGTATTTTGTTGTTTTAGCCAAAGCGTATGATGATGAAATCAAAGGAACCTTTAGGAAGTGTTTTGGAAAACTGAGAATGTATGTAAATATTTTCAAAAATGAATTTTTGGGAATTTTTGGTAAAGAATTAGACAAAACTCTAGTTGAGTTTTAGTCTTGTAATTCTATTTTGAAATTCTTTGGTAAATGTTCATTATTTTTGGAGAGAGTCGGTTTCGGACCGCTGTCGGGCCGAATCTCGCCCGGTACGACTCATAAAGTGGTTTTTTGAATTCCGTAACTCGAAATCGAATTCCGATCATGCCGTTGGCTTCGTAATCACATTTCGAATGGAGGTAGACCCTGAGTTGGTCCATAACTATTTTCTAAAATATTTTCACTCGGAATGCCGAAATTCGAAGTTCCAACCGTAAAGTAAAATCGGGCGATCATTTTTGGCTACTCGAATATTGGCCGACAATACTCGAGCATGGTTTTAATCGCTTGCATTTTGCCGAAGTCCTCGCGTCACATGAGTAACTTCACAAAATCTACCTTTTAAATGTTATAGATTTCACTCATTAATGCCTTGATTTACTACCACCAAATCCCTTAAACCACTCATTTAACCCATGATTCACTCACCCTCTTGGATTTGCTAGATTGCCTTGGTAAATGGATTTAGAAATAAGATTTCTCCCACTCCGCAACTCTATAAATACCCGTATATCCTCATGCGCTAACACTTTACAAAAATTTGGCAATTTAAAGATTTTAGAGCAAGTTACTTTCATCATCTTTTCTTCTTCATTTTTTTCTTCTTTCAATCCTTGATCTCTCAACATTCAACCAATGGATGGTGATGAGATTAAAGTATGTTTTTCATTAGCATGTCAAGAACATATGCAACCGTTGAAATTTTCGAAAACGCTTTCTAACTCATTTTCTCCTCAAAACCGAAAATGGTAATGTTCTTGAACTTGTGAAAATATTTTGT
>NC_032014.1:21410471-21411061 GCF_001865875.1 Lupinus angustifolius
AGCCAAAGCGGATGATGATGAAATCAAAGGAACCTTTAGGAAGTGTTTTGGAAAAATGAGAATGTGTGTAAATATTTTGGAAAATTAATTTATGGGAATTTTCGGTAAAGAATTAAACAAAACTATAGTTAAGTTTTAGTCTTGTAATTCTATTTCCAATTTGGTGGTAAATTTTCATGATTTTCGGAGATTGTCGGTTTCGCACCGCAGTCGGGCCGAATCTCATCTGGTACGGCTCAAAAAGTGGTTTTTTGAGTTCCGTAACTCGGAATCGAATTCCGATGGTGCCGTTGGCTTCGTGATCACATTTCGAGTCAAGATAGACCCTGAGTTGGTCCATAACTAGTTTCTAAAATATTTTCAATCGGAATGCCGAAATTCGAAGTTCCAACCGTAAAGTAAAATCGGGCGATCATTTTTGGCTACTCGAATATTGACCGACAATACTCGAGCATGGTTTTAATCGCGTGCATTTTGCCGAAGTCCTCGCGTCACATGAGTAACTTCACAAAATCTACCTTTTAAATGTTATAGATTTCACTCATTAATGCCTTGATTTACTACCACCAAATCCCCTAAATCACTCACTT
>NC_032014.1:21411161-21411588 GCF_001865875.1 Lupinus angustifolius
TTGTTATAATGTTTTATTACATGTATTTTGTTGTTTTAGCCAAAGCGGATGATGATGAAATCAAAGGAACCTTTAGGAAGTGTTTTGGAAAAATGAGAATGTATGTAAATATTTTCGAAAATGAATTTATGGGAATTAGACAAAACTCTAGTTGAGTTTCAGTCTTCTAATTCTATTTCCAATTTGGTGGTAAATTTTCATGATTTTCGGAGACAGACTGTTTCGCACTGCTGTCGGGCCGAATCTCACCCGGTTCGACTAAAAAAGTGGTTTTTTGAGTTCCGTAACTCGGAATCGAATTCCGATCGTGCCGTTGGCTTCGTGATCACATTTCGAGTCAAGTTAAACCCTGATTTGGTCCATAACTATTTTCTCAAATATTTTCACTCGGAATGCCGAAATTCGAAGTTCCAACCGTAAAGTAAAA
>NC_032014.1:21411688-21416522 GCF_001865875.1 Lupinus angustifolius
TATTTTCTAAAATATTTTCACTCGGAATGCCAAAATTCGAAGTTCCAACCGTAAAGTAAAATCGGGCGATCATTTTTAGCTACTCGAATATTGGCCGACAATACTCGAGCATGGTTTTAATCGCGCGCGTTTTGCCGTATTATTCAATATTGGTTCATAATAAAATAATGTCTAATATAGATCATATTGGAAAATATTGATTTAGAGGGTTAGAACACATATTCAAAAACAAAGAGTTTTACACTTTATTGAGAAGATCTAAAGCCCAAACTTTCATATCTTTAGGAAATATTTCCTAAGTGTTCTTTCAAGAAAACAAAAGGGTGAATCTTTACAAGATACTCGTTGTGCTTTCATTGTCAAATCTATGAAAAAGAAACCTACATCTCACGCATTGTATTTCTGTACTTGTGAGATCTTTTAGGGGTTCTTAGAATTGTAGAAGATTGTAAAATCTGCACATTGTGGTGCATATGTAACTTCAAGAATTTTTTTTAGACTTAGGCAATAAAACATTCTCTTGGTGTGTTGTATCACCAAAGAAAAAGAATAGGTTTGGGAAAACCCTATTTGTGGTTAGGTAGGTGTCTTCGCGAGAAGCAAGAGGTCTTGGTTGTAAGCGATACTTAGGTTGGAGCTAGAGTCGTGAACGGTGAGGTATCCTAGTAGGCGAGCTTTGTAGTCAAACCGAAGTGGGGGTTTAAGATCCAAGAAAGGAGCGTCTTGATTCTTGTATTGGAATTGTGTTTGTAAGAAACATTGAAGATTCCATAGTGGAAAAAAAATCCCAAGATCATAAGGGGATGCCTAGATGTAGTTTGCAGTAGACAACAAACAAACCAACATAAAAAGCTGAGTCTTATTCTTCTTTCCCTAATCTTTTTACATTTTCGCATTACTTGAGTTACTAACTTGACATGCATATAATTATGTGATAATTGCATATGTGTATTGTGCATTTACTATTCTTAATTGTCAATATAATTGCATGTAAGTGTGGTTGAATCTTGATAATATTGGATGATCGAAAGAATTTTGTTTACACTGTAACTGAACCAGATAATTAATTAAGGTGTTTAGATAATCCATTATTAGCAGATCGAATTAATCGATTAAGTTGAGTAGTTAATTGATTAAGAGAAGATGATATAATCAATTAAGTTTGTCATTAATCAATTAAACAGTGTGTAAATTTGTATAACTTATGTGTTTATCGAGCAACGGTCATTATGTACAGTATCACCTATTCACCCCCCTCTAGGTGAATGGCAAAGCCCCGTGGGACCCAACAAGTGGTATTAGAGCTAGTACGACTGTGCTACCTTAGCCGCTTAGATCGTTGATCATAGGCACTTTTACCATGGGCCCTTCTAACCCGTTTAGCGGTGATGGTGCATCCATCGACTTCCCTTCGATTTTCAGTGGCGAGGGGTACACCTATTGGAAAATCCGAATGAGGATTTTTATTGAGGCCATCGATACGGAAATTTGAGATTCCGTGGATAATGGACCTTTCGTTCCACTACACGTAGTTAACGGAAAAATGAAAGAGAAACCTAGAAGTCTCTTGACCAATGAGGAAAAGAGAAAATTGCAATTCGATTTGAAAGCGAAAAACATTATAACCTCCGCACTCTCATACGATGAGTTCTTTAGAGTTTCTCAGTGCGATAGTACTAAGGAAATGTGGGACAGTTTACAAGTGATCCATGAAGGCACTAGTGAGGTCAAACGTTCTAGATTGAATACATTGATGCATGAGTGTGAATTGTTTCCCATGTTTCCATATGAGTCTATTTCTGATTTACAAAAACTATTTACTCATATTATTAACCATCTCATTGCATTAGATAAATCATTTTCCAAACATGAACTAACCGTTAAAGTGTTGAGATGTCTAGACAGAAAATGGCAACACAATGTAACTGCTATTATGGAGTCAAAGGACATGGAACAAATGACACTCGCAACTCTATTTGGAAAACTTCAAGAACATGAGCAATAATTAAGACGTTTGACACTCAATGAACAAATGGACGAGAACATAAAAGAAACCTCTGAAGCAACAAGATCAGATGCAAGAAGTCAAAAGGATATGATTTATATACAAGAGATGATCATGATGAAGGGCTTTGGGTGAATTAATATATTCCTCCAAATAAGGATGATCTTACAAGCCAAAAAAAATCAAAGAAAAAGAAAACGTAGATTCAAGTAGTCTTTGCATAATTATAGCTTAATTTTGATTGTTTGTAATTTGTATAATTTTAACTCTTTGTAATTTGCATAATTTTTTTATTTAAAATTATGTACTCTGTCAAAACATAATTAGCATGATATTCATTATTTGTAGTTTGTATTGTATTGAATTTAATAAAACAAACTTCTGGCATGTAATAATGTGTCTGTTTTGTTGAGAATGTATAAATATATGTGTTGTTGAGAATTTTTGTGCTGCTAATAAATGTATATGCAGGTATTAATTTCTACAAATCAACAGCGAATTCTATGGGAAGCTCTGACATGCACTGTTGTAAATGATTAATACAACAATGTTTTTTATAGACTGTATTGTTGTACATGCTTAATACAACTACATTATGTGTGTTGTGATCTTGTACATGCTTAATACAATTGTGATATGTGTGTGTTGCATTGTTGTACATGCTTCATACGACATCGTAACAATAAGAGTTGTTAATAATGCCTATAAAATTAGCTATTTATGTAAGACATATATGATAGCACTGTGTGTACGATGTGTTGTTGTATTTATGCAATATATGAAAGTGTTTCTTATGTGATGTGTTGTGGTATATATTCAATACAACAATGTTTAATAAGCACTGTAAATCATGACAAGATACTACTGTGGTCAAACAAAAAGCGCATGAAAGTGATGTTATACGTCTTTTCCCTTTGGCAAAACCTCTTCTGCCTTGTCTCCTCCCACGCACTTGGCTCCCTTTCACACACAGACCATCACCCTGAGACCCTTCACCTACATTTTGTCTTCTTTGAGTGTGGGACAAAAGTGTAGATGATCTCATCCAGTTTGATTGAGTCTTTCCCGTACGTCAATGTTGTCACCAAGTGTTCATAGGAATTTGGCAAAGAACACAGTACTATTATTGTTTTGTCCTCATCATCAACCTTCGCATCAAGTTTCTGTAAGGAATTGATCACTTGATTAAAATTATTGAGATATTGTTGCAAATCATCCCCTTCCTACATCTTCAGACGATATAGTCTTTGTTTCAAATACAACTTATTTGTTAGAGACTTGGACATGAATCGCTTCTCTAATGTCTCCCATACCTCTGTTGGTGACGTCAGATCCATAACATGATACATCACCTCATCTGATAGACACATTCGTATGGTTCCTGCAGCCTTCTTCTTCAACTCTTCCCATTCCAGTTGATCCATACCATCTGGCTTATTCTCACGCAGCGCCTTTGATAGGCCTTGTTGAGCCAACACATCTTTAACCCTACTTTGCCACAATCCAAAATTACCAGTTCCATCGAACTTCCCCGCCTCGAATTTGGCACCTAGGTTAAGAGCCATCTGATACCTATTGTTGCGAACAAGCGAACAATCAAATAGAAAAGAGTATAGAGTCAAGAGAATAACACAAGAGATTTGGTAACGAGGTTTGGCCAATTGTGCCTACGTCCTCGGGAGTGTTGAGCGGCTACCACTATATATTATTAGAGAATAGGGATTAATGTTTTACTATTCTTCTCCTTGTTACATTAAGTCTACATAACATCAATATATATAGCCCTCTCAACCCCTTTACATCAGCCCAAACCCATAACTTGTATTGTTGTTATCTAGAGATATGAGTCATTGCACAACAATCTCCACCTTGGTGAATATCATCAATCTTCATCTTCCGCCATTGGGTTGGGGGAACTCCATAGTCTAGCATCAGTGAATGTTCAACAAGTTCAGGCAATGCCTGAACTTGTCCACGGTAATCGGTTTGGTTATCATATCAGCTGCATTTTCTAAAGTTTGAACCTCTTGCAATAGTATCTGCCCACAAGCTACCAACTCTGTGATCTTGTGAAATCTCACATCAATATGTTTGGTCCTAGCATGATACACCTAGTTCTTTTCCAAGAAGAGAAGATAGCACTCTGAATGTCACAATGCAGCGGAACTCCACCTTTCTCAATGCCTAACTCATTTACTAGCCCCATAAGCCACAGGGCTTCCTTAGAAGCTTCACCAGCTGCCATGTACTCTGCTTCAGTTGCGGACATAGCAACAATAGATTGAATTGATGATCTCCACATAATTGGTCCACCTGCAAGGGTGAAGACAAACCCCGTTGTGGACCTTCTATCATCCAAGTCTCCTGCATAGTCCGAATCAACATAACCAATAACTGAAGGCTTACTCTGTTGGATGCCAAACATGATATCGAGACCTGTAGTCCCCTTCAAATATCTGAAAATCTATTTGACTGCTTCCCAATGCTGCTTCCTTGGTTTCGACATGTACTTGCATACTTGACTAACTGCTTGTGCCAAGTCCGGTCTAGTACAAACCATAGCATACATCAAGCAACCCACTGCACTGGCATATGAAACCTTTGACAGGTATTTCTTCTCTTAATCTGTCTTTGGACACTGACCTAGGGAAATCTTGAAGTGATTTCCCAATGGAGTGCTCACTACTGTAGCATTGCTCATATCAAATCTCTCTAACATCTTTTCAACATAGCTTTGTTGTGAGAACCATAGTTTTCTAGCTCCCCTATCCCTATGAATCTTCATCCCAAGAATCTTCCTAGCAGCCCCTAAATATTTCATGTCAAACT
>NC_032014.1:21416622-21419007 GCF_001865875.1 Lupinus angustifolius
AAAGTCTAAAAACTATCATATCATTTACATGAGATATGCCCTCTAGTTTATTATATGTTCATGCATTAATCATACATGTTATTTGTGCATTTTAGGCATAACATAAAGGTAAAACATGTATAGTTGATAAGCATAACATATAGGTAGTTTACCAATTAACATCTTAACTGAAAATATGTTATACAATTTTATACATTCATAAATTCATATTAGAATTGCTAAGTTGCATATTTCCATGTTCATGTATGTCATATAGGCAGAGGGAATTTCATGTGAGATTAGAGTGAGATAGTATTATGCTTAGGAATTAACATGTCATCCTTTGCATATTATCAAATGTGTTCATCATCCTATCTTGTTCTTGCATGATTCTTTCATTACTGTTTAGAGATTTCTTAAGGGTATAAATTTCATGTTCTTCATGATTTTGATCTTATACATGTTCTCTTGGCTGGGGCTGGATCGTAGGAAAGGTTTTCCTAGGCGATTGGGTAAAGTCAAACCAAGGTAGAGGTTCTGGGAACCCAAGAAGGGAACGTTCAAGGTCTTGTAATTGGAAGTTTGTTTGTAAGATATATTGGTTTCAATTTTAGTGAAGAAAATCTCTCGGATTAGAGGGGAGGACTGGATGTAGTTTTACAGTGGACCGCAAAACGAACCAGTATAAAAACCTGGTTGTAGGCTGTTTCTTTCCCTTATCTCTTTACTATTTTTAGTCTCTTTTAATTTCCTATTGTAGCTGATATTTTGAATATAGTATTACTGCCAAATAAAGATCATTTGTGTTCAAATATATCTGTTATATCATTTCTGTATAATTTGTAATTGTCTGTGTAATTGAGCTAGTTAACAACTGCTAATTCTGTGCGACTTAATCTATTAAGTCATAGCTTTAATCAATTAACTAGGTAAGTTTCCAGAATAGGGCTTTGGTGCAAATAACAGTAAGTGGAAACCACGACACCTATTCAACCGCCCCCCTTCTAGGTGTATTCTGTCACTGATACCTAACAAGTGGTATGAGAGCTAGTACGTCGTGCTAGCTCAACCGTATCCACATGATCCGATAGGAAATTAAATGGGTTCCACCAACCCTTTGGCGGTGATGGCGCGTCCATGAACCGCCCTCCCATATTCAATAGGGAATGATATGCCTACTAGAAAGTTCGCACGAAAATATTTATAGAGGGTATCGACTCGGATATTTGGGAATCCATAGTCACGGGCCCTTCGTTCCAAAACATTTAGTAGACGATGAACGGAAAGATAAACCGAAAAGTCTATGGACCGATGATGAACGCAAAAAGGTTCAGTATAACCTGCGTGCCAAAAATATCATCACGTCGACCCTATCCTATGATGAGTTCTTTCGGGTTTCGCAATGCCAAAGTGCTAAAGAAATGTGAGACACTTTACAAGTGACTCACGAAGGCACTAGCGTAGTCAAGCATGTCAGGCTGAATGCCCTAACACATGAATATGAGTTATTTCGTATGTTACCAAATGAATATATTACAACAAAAATCAATAACAAACCATAGGAAAAAAGGTTGCTTCACCATGAAGAAATCAAGCACCAAGTACCAGGCCAGGTCAGCCAAGCAAGCATCAGGCCAGGTCAGCCAAACACCTACCACCAGGCCAGGTCAGTCAAGCACCAAGCACCAGGCCAGGTCAGCTAGCACCAAGCACCAGGCCAGGCCAGCTAAGCTGCTGAAACAGGAAGCTGAGCGTGGAACCAGTCAGCTGAGCGGCTGAAACATGCAGCTGAGCGGGGAATTACGTCAGCGAAGCTGCTGAAATAGGTAGCTTAGCGGGGAAACAGGTGGGCTAAGCGGCTGGCGCACCAGAAAAGTGATTTTTGGTCAAATCATGGAACATCTTACTTTTTCCTTGCTTAAAGGCCAAGGACATGACCTCATGGATGACATAAGGCTATGACAAGAAGGAGGAGGTGTCACCATCCATGTAACTTAGCCCACCATAGTGGCTCTTCATAGGGGCCAAAGGTGAGCAACTTAGCTGCCAAACAAGGCAGCTGAGCATCCAACATTTTGGCCTATAAAAAGGCACGAAATTCTCATTTGTAAAACATTGTAAATTCATTCTAAATTCTTCCTAGTTGATTCCTCTTCTTTTCCTTTCATTTTAGGTAGTTTTTAGGCTTGTTTTAGAGTAGTTTTTCATATAATTCAAGAGGTGAAAAGGAGAAGGCAAATGAGATGCAAAAATCAATTTTGTACTCTCATTTGGAACTCAAAAGCATCCAATCCTTGGATGGATGGCTCATGCTCCTAAACATTTTCTTTTGAACAAGGTTATGTAATTTCTACTTCTTCTTAATTTACAAAAGTTTGGATTTTAATCATTCAAGTTGGTGCTTTG
>NC_032014.1:21419107-21420705 GCF_001865875.1 Lupinus angustifolius
TATTTACTTTCCGCATTTTATTTAATCTTTAATATCAACCTTCCTTAAGGAAGAAGTTTGGTTTGTTAATAAAATGAACCCGAAAGGGAGTAAATAAGTAAAAGGTCGCTAAATTTATTATTCTTTTGTTCTTTATTTATTTATTTGTATCTAACAACTATCTATTCATCACTTTTATATATTAGAATACCATTAAACCGATGTTGGAATTTATTCCACAAAATCGAGAGGGTATTCAAAGGTACTTAATAATTATGTAATAGGTAATTGCTTTGATACCATTATACCGGCGTTAGAATTTATTCTAACAAAGCCGAGATGGGGCAAAGAAGGAATGACTTATTCACAGGATTACTAAGAAAGTAAGTTGTAACTGGAATATTCTTGAAACCATTATACCGGTGTTGGAATTTATTTCAACAAAGTCCAAATGGCGAACAAAGAATTGAACCGAGTTCTCTTACTTACAAAAAGGACATAACGAAAATGAGAGTATTAATCTTTCAACAAATTGACACTACTGTCAGGACGATTTGTTGAGAGAAGAAAACTCCCAACTAAAATAAAATAAACATCGAATAACGCTTTCAACAACGGTCAGACACAAGCCTGGCACACGCCCAAGCTGCTCAAGCAGGCAGCTCAGTGGTGCCACATGTATGGTTAATTGTGAAACAGACACCTGACCAGGTCAGCAAGCACCAAGCCACGTCTCAGTCAGCACAGTCAAAGCTGCTCAAGCAGGCAGCTTAGCGGTGCCACATGTGTGCTCAGCGGTGTGCACCCAGAATTGACTTAGCTATCAAGAAACCTTGAAGTCATGTATGCCATCACTTCAAGTTGCCCACCATAGGCTTTTCAGGAGTAGATCACCATAGTTGGTCCCATAGCGCACAACTAGCTTTGATGAGTCAAGCTTAAGGAGGTGACAAAGCTACTTGACCAAGTGACCTAACTCATGCAGAAGGGTTTGGTCAGCTGTTGAGCGATGCAAACAGGCAGCTCAGCGGTGGCATGGAACTCTATAAATAGGAAGGCATTTCATTCGAAAATATATATCTTCTTACCTTGAAAATCTTCTTCCCTGAAGGGAAAACACAATTCTCTCTTCTTGTTCTTAGTTCATAGAAGTTCTTTTTAAGTAAGTTTCATAGCTTTTAGTTTACACTTCAAGAGGAGAAAGGAGAAGGCAAATGAGATGCAAAAATTCATTTTGTAATCTCATTTGGAACTTAAAGCATCCAATCCTTGAATGGATGGCTCATGCTCCTAACAATTTCATTTGAAAGTTGATTATGTATTTCTTCTTCTTATTTTATTCTAAATTTGAATTTTAATCATTCAAGTTGATGCTTTGGTTAATTTTATTTGTTTGAGAAGTTCTTAATGCTCTTTTTAGATTGATCACCTAAAAACCGATTTCAAGTCATGAAAAATTACTTGTCTCAAACACTTAACAAATAAACTAAGAAGTAGTTGTACTACTTAGTTTATTTGCCAAGTTAAGCATGCTTTTCTTAAGATCTTATATTCATTACTACTTTAATATTAGAGTAGCCAAGATTAGGGTGTAACAACCTAGTCTATTTGTGGACGTA
>NC_032014.1:21420805-21423498 GCF_001865875.1 Lupinus angustifolius
TTTATAGTAATTACATTACGCAAATTATTTATTCTTTAATACCAACCTTCCTTAAGGAAGAAGTTTGGTTTGTTAATAAAAGGAACCCGAAAGGGAGTACATAAATAAAGGTCACTTAACTTTATTATTCTTTTGTTCTTTATTTATTTATTTGTTTTTAACAACTAACTATTCATCACTTTTGTACATTAGAATACCATTAAAACGGTGTTGGAATTTATTCCACAAAACCGAGATGGTATTCGAAGGTAATTAATAATTATGTAATAGGGGATTGCTTCAATACGATTGTACCGGTGTTAGAATTTATTCTAACAAAGCCGAGATGGGGAAAAGAAGGAATAACTTATTCACATGATTATTAGAAGTAAGTTGTAACTAGAATATTCTCGAAACCATTATACTGGCGTTGGAATTTATTTCAACAAAGTCGAGATGGAAAACAAAGAATAAAATCGAGTTCACTTACTTAACCAAATAAAGAAAACACCGACGAAGAGAAATTTTCGCTTTCAACAAATTGGCGCTGCTGCCGGGGAATTGCTTTAATAATAGAACATTTCATATTTATAAGTCATTCATCAAATAATTGTGCATAAATTTATTTTTTTGTTTTTTGTACAAATTGTTTGAATTTGTACAAAGATGTAAATTATGTTTTCTTTACCTACTAATCTCTTTTCTTTTGGGAAGAGACAAAACGATTTCATTTGATTTCATTTTTCAGAAATGGACGAGCATGTTGATTTACAACAAGAAAATGAGCAATTCATCAAATAATTCCAACTCAAGCTCAATTCGGTCCATCAAAACTTCGAGATCTACCTAAACAAATGGAACAAACCAACAAAGCAAGTTTTTGGTGTAATGATTGTAAAAACAACCAGAATGTTTATGCCTTCCAAACAACTCACACTTATCATGACGAACTGGAAAAAATTCTCAATCAGTTCATGCAAACTGCTATCAACCCTCAGCAGAACACAAGTGAAGCTCTCACTAAAATTGAAGAACAAATCAACAACTTGACAATAACTCATTTGGTCAAGTCAGAATTTTGTGAAAGTATTACGACTCAAAGTGGGAAGATAGTAGAAGGTGGAGTTGAAAAACCAAAAGAGAGATTAGAAGAAAAAAAAATAAAGATAAATAAAAAATAAAAAAGAAGAAGAAAAAGAGGAAACTAGTGGGGTAAGAAAAGAAGAAAAACAATACCAACTAGTACAAAAAAAGATACCCTACCCGGTAGCTCCAAAAAATGGAGTTATCAGGAAAAGGAAGTTGTTCCACTCAACGCCAACTGTAGTGCTTTTCTTCAAGCAAACATTCCTCATAATCCAAATGACCCAGGCAATGTGACCATTCATGTCACTATTGGAAATGTGTATGTGGGAAAAGCACTCGTTGATTTGGGAGCTAGTGTGAGTTTGATGTTGCTGTCAATAAAGAATTGGAGGAATACAATTAAAGCCTACAAGAATGTCCTTGCAAGCAGATAGATCAATCAAATATCATGAAGGGGTTGTAGAGGATGTTTTGGTCAAAGTGGACAAATTTTTTATCCCAGTGGACTTTGCTGTCATTGACATTACCGAAGATACGGAGATCCCACTTATATTAGGGAGACCTTTTATGAGGACAACAAAAATGGGGATTGATATGGAAAATGGCAAATTACTAGTTCGAGTTGCAGATGATGAAATTGAGTTTGACATTTTCCATGCAATGGATCATCCGAAGGACAAAGGGCAATGTGTGCAATTAGATATTGTTGAAGAAATTTGCGTAGAACACCCTCAACCTGACAAATCTTTGGAGATGCAAGAAAACAAAGTGGAGGAAGAAATCATCAAACACTTTTCTGATGAATTATTTCTTCACCAAAACCCAAATGGACTAGCAGAGAAAGAATCAGAACTGGAGTTGAAGGAATTACGGTCTCATTTAAAGTATGCTTTCTTAGATGGAGAGGCCAACAATCCAGTAATCATCAACAGTAAGTTGTCCAATTTAGAGGAATAAAAACTAATACAAGTCTTGAAGAAGCATCAAGCCACACTTGGATGAACATTAAAAGATCTCAAAGGCATCAGTCCATCATATTGCATGCACAAAATTATGATGGAGGATGATTATAAACCTTGTGCTCAACCGTAAAGGACACTTAATCCAGCAATGAAGGAAGTGGTAAGGAAAGAAATTGTGAAAATGTTAGAAGTTGGTATGATCTACGCCATTTCGGATAGTATATGGGTAAGCCCAGTTCAAGTGGTGCCGAAAAGAGGAGGGATGACAGTAATTCGAAATGAGAACAATGAATTGATTCCAACCAGAGTTGTTACTGGTTGGAGAGTTTGTATCGACTACGGCAAACTTAATGCCGCCAGAAGAAATGATCATTTTCCCTTGCCCTTCATGGATCAAATGCTGGAAAGATTAGTCGGAAGAGCCTTCTACTATTACCTGGATGGGTACTCTAGATACAACCAAATTGATGTGGATCCATTGGACCAAGAAAAGACGACATTTACATGTCCATTTGGTGTTTACACATGCATAAAAATGTCACTCGGATTATGTAATGCTCCTGCAACTTTTCAAAGATGCATGTTGGCTATCTTTGCTGATTTGGTGGAGAAATGCATCGAGGTCTTCATGGATGATTTTTCTGTGTTCGGAGAATCCTTTGAAAC
>NC_032014.1:21423598-21425045 GCF_001865875.1 Lupinus angustifolius
CTGAAGGAATTGTACTCAGGCACAAAATTTCAGCCAAAGGATTAGAAGTTGATAAAGCTAAGATAGAAGTGATCAAAAAGCTGCCTCCTCCGTCAAATGTTAAAGGAATCAGAAGCTTTCTCGGACATGCTAGATTTTATCGTAGGTTCATCAAAGACTTCTCAAAAACAGTTAAGCCCTTGTGCAATTTACTCTTAAAAGATTTTGTTTTTAACTTTGATAATTCTTGTTTAGAAGCATTCAATCATTTAAAATTATGCTTGGTAATTGCTCCTATCATTACTGCACCAAACTGGAAATCACGTTTTGAACTAATGTGTGATGCAAGTGATTATGCAGTTGGTGCAGTTCTGGGACAAAGAAAGGAACGGGTTTTTCATGTAATACATTATGCTAGCAAAGTTCTAAACGAAGCACAAATCAATTATGGTACAACCGAAAAAGAACTGCTAGCAATAGTGACTGCATTAGAAAAATTTAGAAGCTATTTGATTGGGGCAAAAACAATTATTTATACTGACCATGCCGCAATAAAATATCTTCTAAAAAAACCTGACTCCAAGCCACAGTTGATTATATGGATTTTGCTTTTGCAGGAATTTGACTTAGAAATTCGCGACAAGAGTGGAAAAGAAAACCAAGTGGCAGATCACTTATCAAGATTGGTAAATAAAGAAGTCGCATTAAAAGAACAAGAAATAGCAGAAACATTTCCTGATGAAAAGCTATTTCAACTTCAAACAAGACCATGGTTTGCTGATATGGCCAACTATAAAGCCTCAGATATTAAAAGACAGGATCAATTACATCAACTGGAAGAAATAAGGTTCCAAGCATACGAATCTTCAAGACTATATAAGGAAAAAACAAAGAAGTGCCTTGATGACAGAATCAGAAAGAATTTTTTTATCAAGGACACAAAGTACTTCTACTCAACTCAAGGCTCAAAATACTTCTAGGAAAATTCAAAACCAGATGGGCAGGACCATTTGTCATCAAAGAAGTAAAAGAATATGGAGCAATTGAGTTGAAAGATCCCAAGACGAAGCAACTTGGGTAGTAAATGGACAAAGATTAAAACCTTATTTGGGTGATGAGTCAGGCTCCATCATCAATGAGCAATCAGAATAATCTCGTTCAAAGTCAGACGTCAAGCTAATGACGTTAAAAGAGCGCTGACTGGGAGGCAACCCAGTATTTGGTAAATATTTACTTCCTTTATCATTGTCTTTTGTTAGCAATTTTGTTTTGAAAACAAAGCAATTTTTAAATCACATCAAGTAAGTCCCAAAAAATTTTAAGGCTTGAGGACAAGCCTTCATTTAAAAAGGGGGGACAAGAACTTGACGTAATTTAAAAATATCTTGTTTAGAGTGTGTAAATATATAAAAAGTAAATTTCTTTGTTCAAAAACTCAAAAAATTTCAAAACCGAAATCAAAATGGCT
>NC_032014.1:21425145-21440488 GCF_001865875.1 Lupinus angustifolius
TGTTATAGGTTTATATATATATAAATATAAGTAGTATGTCTGGTTTAACCGGCATGCGGTTTAATTATTGAATCACTGGTTGAACCACTGTACCACTATACCAGTACCCTGACCGGTTTGATAACCGGTACGGTTTTAACAACACTCCTTTGATAAACCCCTTTGATCCAAACAAGTGAAATAATTTTTCAAACTATCCCATGAACCCGAATTTGAAAAAAAAACAATGTTCTAAAGAGAGCATTAAATTTTAAAGAACAGTTTGAAAGAATTAAGTTGGGGGAAAAATTGGTGGACTTTGCTTCTTAAAAAAAAGAAAAGAAAAAACTCAATCTCTTTACAATTGAAAAATAAAACAAAAAGAGATTGAGAAAAATAGAAGCCAAGGTTCAAAAGTTAAAGAGGTTGGGAAAAGAAATAATGGAGAAAAGAAGAGTGAAGTGTTTCATTGAGAAAATTTTCAAAATTGCTCTCTTTTTAACTTAGCATTGAATATCTATAAAAACCATTATCCAAACCAAGCCTCTTTACAACCAAAATAAAGACCTTAGTGATCTTTGATTATTTATGCAATTTAAGAGAATAGGTGAGACAAAGAACAAGTTCAAATTACTACAAACAAATGATTGAAAAATTGAGTGAAACACTTACCCTCTAAAAAGTTCCAATTTTGAACTAGTGTGCAAAAAAAACAAAAACAAAACACTTTTTGGTTAGAAAAATATTTGATTAGGTAAATTGTTACACATTTTATATAAACAACAGCATTTATTCCTTGTGTGAAGCATTATGTGTCAAAATTCATAAATCGTGAAAAATCTCATTGAAATCAATTTTTTTACATGCTTATGAACATTTGAAATCATGTTGATCATCTTTAAACTAAGCCAAATGTGAACTCGGATAAGCTTTACCTTGTGTTTTAAGGACAAACAAAGTTTTAAGTTGGGGGAGTTAGAGCTTACTAACAAAGTTTTACGTTGTCTTGACAGAAGATGGAATCAAAGGATCTTGACTCCAGGCCTTTGACGACATTGTTCGGAAAACTTCAAGAGCACGAAATGGAGCTTGGACGCTTGACTATGCATGAAGAATTAGATCGCAAAAAGAAAAGTATATCTCTCAAGGCAACAACGTCTCAATCCATAGAAGAGAGAGAAGAAGATGAATCTGATTCAGATGTAGACGAAGAAACTTTGAGCCTTCTCGTACGCAAATTCGGGAAATTTTTAAAGAAAGGAGGCTTCAAACGTTTCCAAAAGAAAGAAGCATGGGAGTCGACCAGAAAAGGCAAGAGTAAAGAGCGCTTCACTTGCCATGAATGTGGTAAGCCAGAACATAAGAGGCTCCAATGTCCTACTTTTCTCAAGAAGGTTGATTCAGATAAGAGCACTCATCGGGACTTTAAATCGAAGAAAGCTTACATAGTATGGGATATACCAGAGGAGGACACGACATCCAACACCTCAGATGAAGAGGAGACAGCAAAGTTATGCTTAATGACGAGAACAGATGATGCATGTTGCTCAAATTCAAAAGAGGTAAATAGCGAGTTATATTCTGACACCTCATCTACTTCATATGATGATTCTCCTCCTTATGAGGAATTGTATAATGCGTATGTCGAATTGCATGATGAGTTAAAGAAATTAGCTAGGCTTAGTTCCGATAGGAAAAGAGTAATCCTGCTAAATGAACAAAAAATATTCTCATTACAAAAAGAACTAGATGAACTAAAATTGGAAAATGAAAAGTTAGATTTAATCTATTCTTGTAATGCATGCAATTGCTCTGATAATATTTTATGTCAACCAACTGTCTGTGATTCTTGCGATGATTTGAAAAATGAAAATTTGAGATTAAATGAAAAACTCACAAAACTCACAGAGTCAAAACATGTTAGACACTATGCTTAGTAAAACCAGGAATGGTGGTGACCATACCAGGCTAGGATATATTCCCCCTATGCATACGAGAAGACCATATAGGAGACCTATTAATCGGCCCAATAAGAAAAAATTTAATAAAAAGGTTCCTACATGCTTTTATTGTAGCACTCATGGCCACACTTCCTACTCCTGTTATATTAAAAAATATGGTATACCTAGTGGCATGTATGTATGGATAAAAAAGGGAGATAACTCTCTAGTTACTAACAGAAAAGGACCCAACATAACTTGGGTACCTGAAAAAGGCAAGTGATCTATGTTTTGCAGGTATGTCTTCGAGCACATGGATAGCATTGGTATCTTGATAGTGGATGCTCGAGACATATGACGGGAGATAGATCAAAATTCCTATATCTATCCTTGCAAGAAAAAGGTTTTGTCACTTATGGAGACAACAACAAAGGGAAGATACTTGGCACCAAAACAATTGGCCACTCAAATCAGGTCGTGATCGAAAATGTGCTATATGTTGAAGGTCTGGAACACAACCACTTGAGTATCAGCCAACTATACGATAAAGGTAACCGTGTATCTTTTGATTATGAGTGTTGTATTATTCATAACAATATATCTAATAAAGTTAAGTTTGTCAGATATCGTATAAATAATATCTCCATGGTTAATCTGGAGGATGTCACTACTCTATTTTCAAAATGTTTTATATCCAAACAGGATGAGATATGGCTTTGGCATAGTCTTGTCGCTCATATTTGCATAAAGCATCTAGGTAAATTGTCTACAAACAATTTGGTTGATGGGCTGCCAAAACTTGATTTTAAAACTCAAGAAACTTGTGACACTTGTCAAAGATGTAAACAAGTTAAAAACTCTTTTGCTAAAAAGAATGTGATATCCATAACAAGACCTTTGGAGCTTCTCCATATGGACTTGTTTGGACCATCACTGGTTATGAGTTTTGGTGGTAGCTTTTATGCTTTAGTGATCGTTGAAAATTTCTCTAGATTTACATAGACATTATTTCTCTCCTCCAAGAGCGATGCTTTTAAGTCTTTCAAAAACCTGGCCAAGCAAATCCAAAACCAGTTTAATCATACGAAAGTATATATTCAATCTGATCATGGTAGTGAATTTGAAAACCATTTATTTGATAAATTCTGTAATAAATATGGTATTATGCATCAATTTTCGGCCCCTCATACCCCTCAACAAAATGGAGTTCTTGAGAGGAAGAATCAAGTCTTAGAGGAGCTTGCTAGAACAATGCTAAATGAAAGCAAGGTTCCTAAATATTTTTGGGCTGATGCAGTGCATACAGCTTGCTATATGATTAATCATATACTCTTGAGGCCTACTTTTTCAAAAACTCCATATGAACTTTTAAAAGGTCGTAGACCTGATATTTCTCATTATCATGCTTATGGGTGTAAATGCTTCATATTGGAGTTGTTGAGAGGAAGAATCGAGTCTTAGAGGAGCTTGCTAGAACCATGCTAAATGAAAGCAAGGTTCCTAAATATTTTTGGGCTGATGCAGGGCACACAACTTGCTATGTAATTAATCGTATACACTTGAGGCCTACTTTTTCAAAAACTCCATTTGAACTTTTAAAATGTCGTAAACCTAATATTTCTCATTTTCATGCTTTTGGGTGTAAATGCTTATATTAAATAATGG
Source organism: Lupinus angustifolius (assembly GCF_001865875.1). Lineage (NCBI taxonomy): Eukaryota > Viridiplantae > Streptophyta > Magnoliopsida > Fabales > Fabaceae > Lupinus > Lupinus angustifolius. The sequence goes on from NC_032014.1 coordinate 21,428,730, forward strand.
AAAAAGAGCTTCAAGTAAATTTGATTCAAAATCTGATGAGGGTATATTTTTGGGGTATTCATTGCATAGTAAAGCTTATCAAGTCTTTAATAAGTATTCAATGCAAGTAGAAGAGTCTGTGTATGTCCATTTTGACAAATCTTCTCCAAAAGAGAAGAGGAAGGTATTTCATGATGATGTTGTAGGTGCTTTGGAAGAAGCATACTCAAAGGACATGGACCAGGACAAAGAAGCAGAAGTGGAGAAAACTATACAAGATGAGCATCAGGACTTGCCAATCGCGTGGAAAACCAAGAAGGATCATCCACTCGACAAAGTGATAGGTGATATAAGTACGGGGGTGGTAACCTGTAGCTCTTTACGTAACTTTGTTGCTTATGTATCTCAAATCGAGCCTAAGACCATCGATGAGGCTATTCAGGATGTGCATTGGGGTATAGCTATACAAGAAGAGCTAAACCAGTTCGAGCATAATAATGTATGGGACTTGGTCCCTAAGCCTAAAGAACATCCAAGATTGGTACTAGATGGGTCTTTCATAATAAATTAGATGAATCTAGCTTGATAATGAGAAATAAAGCTCGCTTAGTGGCCAAAGGCTACAACTAGGAGGAGGGCATAGTTTATGATGAGACCTACGCTCCTGTAGCCAGATTAGAGGCCATAAGGATGCTTTTATCATTTGCATCAATTATGAACTTCAAGCTCTTTCAAATGAAAGTCAAGAGCGCCTTCTTGAATGGCTACATTCAAGAGGAGGTATATGTAGATCAACCTCCCGGCTTTGAAAATTATAAATATCTAAACCATGTATATAAGCTCAAAAAGGCTCTTTATGGCCTGAAACAAGCTCCCAGAGCTTGGTATGATAGATTGAGCTCTTTCCTCTTGGAAAAAGGGTTTGTGAGGGGTATGGTTGATAATACCCTCTTTATTCGTAGATTAGATAATCATGTGCTACTTGTTCAAATATATGTTGATGAGTTCAAATATATGTTGATGATATAATCTTCAGATCTACTAATGACATTCTATGTAAAGAATTTTCTGAGTTGATGCTGGGTAAATTTGAGATGTCGATGATGGGTGAACTGACCTTCTTTCTTGGACTTCAAATCAAACAAATGGAAAGCGATATCTTCATTCATCAATCGAAATATGGCAAAGAGTTACTGAAGAAGTTCGATTAGGAAAAGTGTAAAGAGGCTTCAAAACCGATAGCGTCCGCATGCTATCTAGATAAAGATGAAAAGGGAAAAGAAATTCTCATTATTGTATTTAACTGTGAGTCGCCCCGATATTATGTTTAGTGTTTGTATGTATGCTAGATTTCAAGCTTTGCCTAAAGATTCACATTATACTGATGTAAAACGAATTATGAGATATTTAAAAGGAATAACTAATATGGGATTATGGTATCCTAGGGATGCCTCATTATCCTTGGTAGGATATTATGATTCTGATTTTGCGGGATGTAAGTTGGATCGGAAAAGCACTAGTGAGACTTGTCATTTACGTGGTAGTTCCTTTGTTGCATGGCACAGTAAAAAGAAAGCATGTTTTGCTTTGTCCACCATCGAAGCGGAATACATTGTCGTTGGTGTGTGTTGTGTTCAAATCCTTTGGACGAAGCAACAACTTAAGGACTTTGGACTTAAACTAGAAAATATTCCTGTAAAATGTGATAATACAAGTGCCATAAACCTATCCAAGAATCCCATTTTGCATTCTAGAACCAAGCATATTGAAATTAGACATCATTTCTTGCGTGCCATATACAAAAAGGCAATTGTGTGCTTGAATTTCTTGAAACATCTATGCAATTGGCTGATAATTACACCAAGCCTCTCTCACGAGATACCTTATATGTTCTTCGAAGAGAACTTGGAATTCTTGATGAAAATTATATTGATTAAAATCGTCTAAAAATGTTATTATATGCTTCGCATGATTAATGTCTTATATGCTTTAAAATGTATACTTGTTATGAATGCATTATATTCCTACTATGACTCATGATCTTGTGTGGCAAGCTGAAAATGTATATGTGATTGAGTAAAAACTGCTTGATAAAAGTTAGAACTCTGTGCATGCTTTTAAAACCCAAAAACCTCTTGATTCAACATATCTGATGCTAGTTAATCGATTAACTATCCTTCTTAATCGAATAAAATCAGTTCCAGTAGCAAACATTTCAATTTTCACTAAATTTAATCGATTAAGATTTATTTTAATCGATTACCTGGGCTGATTTTTTTTTTGAAAACCTGGAATTTTTACACTGCTTAATCGATTAAAGCATCACTTAATTGATTAATGGCAACAAATATATTAGAATCAGATGAGTTTTTTGTCACTTTTCAAACCCTCTCTTCCTCTTTTTCTCTAAAAATCTCAAATACAAGCAGCAAATTCGAAATCTTAGCTTAATAGAAGTTTTAAACCTCGCCTTTACCCATTTGTGCACCTCAATTCATCTAATTCGTTTCTCTATTTCCCAAGAAATCTCATTCCCAATTCCAAACCCTAAGCTCTAGGTTCCCTTACTCATCCTCCTTCTCCTCTCATTACTCACGATTTTAATCATCAATGGAAAGAGGATGTTCGAAGAGGTTCAAGACAACTGCTCACTGCACTCGTAGGCCTCCTAATGCTTCATCTTCAAATCCGAACATGAGGCATGACCGAGGAGATCCCTACTACTCACTCATACTTCAGGAGATCCGGTTGTCCAAATTTTTGGGAATAAAACCCACCTACATAAGGTATGTTGATCTTACCTGGATGGTGGAAGAGAATTTCGAATTTCCGCAAGGTATGCAGGCTTAGGGTGCTGTAATGTTTTTGGAATTAACGGGTAATATGTACCCCGCTTTGATTAGGTAATTTTACGCTAATTTCCGTTATAAGGATGGTAGATACTGGTCAATGATTTCAGGAAATCTGTTTGAGATGGATAGTAGCATTTTTATGAATGTGGGTGGCTTATCCGCTACTGGTGTTAGCCTAGGTGATTGTGAATGGCTTGCTGATTTCGATGCTGCTGAGGTATATAAATCATGTTTGAGAGGTCCCCATCTATATGTCCAGGGAGAACTAACTAAAGCTGGTTCTTTACACTGGTTCTTTATCGATAGAGAATAGATTGCTACACTATTTGATTGTGTACATCTTGATTCAGAGAAACACTAATCACGCACAACCTACTCTTAATGATCTGAAATTCAAGTATGTTGTGAAGGAGAATATAATGGTTAATTGGCCTGAAGAAATTCTGAAAGTCATATATAATGTCTCTACATCGCAATCCAAATTTTTGCCCTACAGTATCTTCATATCGAGAATTATTGACTATCTGCATATTGACATATCTGACACCATCGTCACATAGACTTCTGACAAAGATCAACTTGTTGGTGAAAGCCTTATCCACAAAATGGGTGTCTACAAGTATGGAAGTACTTGACAATACCAGGAAGATTTTACTACAATGGATTTGGAGCTATCTGACGATGAGGATCAGGCTGGTACATATCAACGTAATGCAGAGACTCAAGGGGAGCCATCTGGAACTGTGCAGCAAGAATCATCCTTTGGATTAGCTCAGTTGGATGCCATGGAGCAAAGGCTGAACGGACTTACACTTTCAGTCTTTGAAGGACTCCTACCATACTGATTTGGAATAATTTGAGTAGCGTTAGGTTGTTTACATCGGTAACCACTATCAAGCTATGAGGAGCTTTGTCCAGAACACTATTGAGGAACAAAATGCGAGGTTTTGTGCAGAGTTTGAGAAGCTGAGATTCTTCGTCCAGGGTGATAGTAGTCTAACCGTACCTGATGGCAGAGATCCTCCTCCGCATCCCTAGATTAGAAGGCCTTAGATCTTAGGTTACCTTAGGTTTAGTCCTTCTATATGGCTAATTTTTAGGATTTATGCTGCTTTGTAATTTCGAGATATGTTTTCTCTTAGCTTTCTGGATTGTAACTCTAACTATCTACTATTGCTGCAATGTTATGACTTGATATTCATGCCATTTGAACTTAAATCGTTCATATTGTGGTTTCATTTTGCTTATATATGTCAAATATAGCATGATTGCATGTTTAATGGATCTTGATCATGTTTGGTTATCTGTATATCTTATGTTTGATTGAGCCTACTTTTTCAATGCTATAATGTCAATGCTTGATCATTCCATGCTTGATTGGTTCATGTATAACCCTCCATGCCATTAAATCTGTCATATGTTGTATTTTGTTGGTTTAATCGATTAACTTGTTGTTTTAATCGATTAAATGCTGCTAAATTTGTGCACTTGTTCAATTCTTTCATCAACTGGTTAATTAATTCTATTCCCAACACTAAATGATTAATTACGGTTTGAGTTCACTTCAGATCTCTTCTTATTTATGTCAAAAAAAGGGGAGAAAGGTTGTTTTGTTGTTTAATGTGTGCAGGTTGTAAATAATACCAAGCTTTCGTTGTCTAAGCTATGCGCTTTAACGTTGAAATCAACAACCATGCATTTTGTGATCATCTTCAAGCTATGCATCAAAACAAATTTGGTGTTGAGTTTGTCATCATCAAAAAGGGGGAGATTGAAAGTGCAATGTGTCATGAGAGCACTTATGCTTGCCTATGTTTTGATGAAGACAAAGGACTTAGTGAAAGCTTACAGACAACTCAACAAATCAAAATGCCAAAGATTCAAGAGCTTCATGTCTAGACTAGAGTCTTAGATGTGTCTTAGTTATTGAGTCTAGGTTAGGTAAACCTTTATGCAAATCTCACAAAGTCTAAAACCTATCATATCGTTTACATGAGACATGCCTTCTAACTTATTATATTGTTTATGCATTAATCATACATGTTATTTGTGCATTTTAGACATAACATAAAGGTAAAACATGTATAGTTGATAAGCATAACATATAGGTAGTTTACTAATTAACATCTTAACTGAAAATATGTCAGTTAATCGATTAACTAAAGCTTTAATCGATTAACGTGAAAACCGTTTTTAACAGTTTCAAACGAAAGCTGAAAAACGGATTTCAAGTACTCTCTAACAGTCTGTTAATCGATTAACATGCAACATAATCGATTAACTAGGTGAAAAACAACTTTTCTATATAAATTGTTTTTTTCACAGATTTCATATACGATTTTATACATTCATACATTCATATTAGAATTCCTAAGTTGCATATTTTCATGTTCATGTATGTCATATAGGCAGAGGGAATTTCATGTGAGATTAGAGTGAGATAGTATTATGCTTAGAGATTAACATGTCATCCATTGCATATTATCAAATGTGTTCATCATCCTATCTTGTTCTTGCATGATTCTTTCATTACTATTTAGAGATTTCTTAAGGGTAAAAATTACATGTTCTTCATGATTTTGATTTTATACATGTTCATAGTAATTGTGAGATTTGTATAGGGTTTATAGGTTGTTCTTTCTTGTAATATTTGAGTTACTTTAGTGCTTCACATTACTTTGTTTTTTGTGTTGTTTGTGTAACAAGGAAAGTCGTCTCTTGGTGTCGTACCACCAAAGAGTCTTCACCAAGACTTGGACGTCTTGAGTTTAGAGCATACTCTTGATTGGGGCTAGATTGTAGGAAAGGTTTTCCTAGGCGATTGGGTAAGGTCAAACCAAGGTAGAGGTTTTGGGAACTCAAGAAGGGAGTGTTCAAGTTCTTGTAATTGGAAGTGTGTTTGTAAGACACATTGGTTTCAATTTTAGTGAAGAAAATCTCCCAGATCAGAGGGGAGGACTGGACGTAGTTTTACAATGGACCGCAAAACGAACCAGTATAAAAACCTTGTTGCAGACTGTTTCTTTACCTTATCTCTTTACTGTTTTTAGTATCTTTTAATTGCCTATCGTAGCTGATATTTTGAATATATTATTACTGCCAAATAAAGATCATTTGTATTCAAATATATATGTTATATCATTTCTTTATAATTTGTAGTTGGCTGTTTAATTGAGCTAGTTAGCAACTGCTAATTCTGTGCGACTTAATCGATTAAGTCATAGCTTTAATCGATTAACTGGGTAAGTTTCCATAATAGGGTTTTGGAGCAAATAGCGGCAAGTGGGAACCGCGACACCTATTCAACTCCTCCTTCTAGGTGTATTCTGTCACTGATACCTAACAAGTTTATGTAAGTTAGAAATATGATGTAACAGCTAGGAAGTAGGAATAGTGAGGATTCTTAATATTCATGGAGGAGCCGACATTTCTCCATGAATTATAAGTTCTGAATTCCACTTTTATCGAGTTATGTATGAAAATACTTAATTAGATTGTTTCTTAGCTAGGATTGATTCTTTCTATTCATTGATATATTTTGGAATTTAATTTATGAATAAAATGATTTGACTTTTTTGAATTGTTCTTGTTGTGCTTTACTACTTACTATGTGTTTGACGAAATGCCTATTCGTCTTAAGAAAAGAACTTGGTGAAGAAATTTCAGTTCAATAGTCAAATTAAAGCAAGCAATTCATCATTTCTGCATAAAACTAGACGTAGTTGCATGTTTAATTGTCATAATGAATACATTTGTTCATATGTTTGCTAGACATAGATTCATATTTGCATTGGAAACTTTGAAACTTGATGGTATATGTTACTAGACATAGAGGCATGTTTGATGGTTCATAGATCATAATTTTATTTAGTTGCTAGACATAGAGCTAATTTGGTAAAGTATTAGCATAGACCAAGACATTAGTGGCTAATATAATTGAGGGCATATATTAATCTCAACTCATATGTGTAGTTGCTAAAAATAGAGGTTTGTGTATGTTATAATCATTGATCTTGTGTTTAAGGTTTTGGCTTTATTTGATGAGTTTCTAAGTAAACTAAAACATTATTTCTTAGTGTTTTTGAGGTCAAATGTTTTGTGAAACTATACTTGATTTATGTGTGTAATTGTTGCCTTATTTATGGACATGAATAGGGAGTCAATCCTACATCTAAATTCCAACACCGTTATTATCAAACCAACAACAAATTAAAAACCCTTATGAAAACTAGCTCAAATAGTATTTTGATTTTAAAAGGCTGAGATAGTAAGTTCTTTTGGATACAACAACTCTTACCTCTTTTTACTTATTTGCAACCTATAGGTAGTATTTTTACATCTAGTTGACGGTTTAACACTATATATATAATTGTGATATTATATATTTAAAAATATTTTTTTAAATTCTTAACTAAGCATCATGATTAATGATTTTCAACTCTGATCTCTTGTGATATGACCCAACTTCCAAGGTTGAAATTGGAATATTTTTTGGCAATATTCACGATTAAAGGCTTACTGACTAATTTATTGATATTACATATTAGTCTAGTCATTGATGTAAACCTATTAGGAGTATATTTAGATGTGGAAGCATATTTAAAGATTTTACTAATAATAGATTTTTAAGTGTGCTTATAGTAATAGATTTTTTTGGTACCATTAACCCCTCACCTTTTTGGTTAAGGAATTAATTATTTTTGGGGTTTGTGGATGCCTCTTCTAATAAGTGTCGATCCTAGGAATCGAACTCTCGACATTGGCGATCCAGTGAGACCTTACACTACTAGATTAAAGCCTTGTTCGTCTTATAGTAATATATTCATGAATATAGTTCTTACAATAATTTGTCCTCAATTCTTTTACTTTTATAAATAAAATTGTTTAATATTTTGAAATTTGATGCGGCTATTTTTCCAATAAGAATGATCTCATTTAGATTTCCCTGCTACATATTAATAAACCCTAATATAAGTTAGTATTCAACCTTGTTCTTGGGGACTTGAATATTTATTTAGTTTAGCGTCAGATATCGTAATAAACAATGATCATTCAATAGTGTAATTTTGAATGATGCTATTGAAAACGAGGCGGAAGAACATTGATAGCGCATACTAAAGCATGTGTTGTCAATGTGTGTAACTTCAATAGCGTATTCTGGATACAATGCTATTGAACATCAGTAATGTTAGCGTTGACTTGAATAAGTTATATTTAACAGTGTATTTGATAGAAAGTGGTGTTAATGTTAATCAATTCCATAGTGCATAACTAAGAAAGTATTGTTGAAGAAGATATAGTAACAACGCTTTCTTAATTATGCGTTGTTGGTTTTATACGATATTTTAAGTGTCAGATATATTAATGGTTGAGTAGTTATGCGTCTTTTCGTTTCTTGAAATATTAATGGTTTAGTGGTTATGCGTCTTTTCGTTTGTGGAAATATTAATGGTTGAGTGGTTATGCGTCTCTTCGTTTATTGAAATATTAATGGTTGAGTGGTTATGCGTCTCTTCGTTTGTTGAAATATTAATGGTTGCTCATCTATAAATATTGTGGTTCACTTCATATTATATTTCATCAGTAAGAGTATGTGTTTCTATAGGAGTATATTCAAAGTGTTAAAAGTGCTAAAGTTGTGTTCTTGTTCCAGAATCATGTCAATGATGTCTTTAACATATTTTGATTTGGCAAAAGGACCCATATTTCAGAACGAAAGTGGTTGTTATACAAGATTTGCGTTAGATGAAGATTTAATTTGTAAATTATCTAGTTCATTGATCTCTTTCAATTCATTCAGGTCATTGATTTCCCTCATTGATATCTTTTGATTTTCAAAAAGGACCCAAATTTCAGAAGCAAAGTGGCTGATATACAAGATTTGCGTGAGATGAATAATTAATTTGTAAATTATTCAGTTCGTCGATTTCTCTCATTTGATCAGTTCATTAATTTCCTCCATTGAAATCTAGTCAAGGGGGTCTTTAACATCTCTTGATTTTCCAAAAGGGCCCATATTTCAGAAGGAAAGTGATTGTTATACAAGATTTGAGTGAGATAAAGAATTAAGTTGTAAATAATTTAGTTCATTGATTTTCTTCATTCGGTTTATTGTAATGTATTTTGCCGCTTTGAATGAAAAACGAACAATTATTTTGGATGTTAATTTCATTTTTTTGTTATTTATTTGAATGGTTATTTTCTGTAATATTTTTGCAGTTCCATAATAATAAACACAATAAATAAATTAACAAAACTTAATAAACACAAAAAACAAATTAACAAAACTTAATGTTTAATATTTTTGTAGTTTCATATTAATAAACACAATAATATAATAATATACTTAATGGCAACTTCATGTTAATTATTAACATACATTCATGTTGCATATATTATAACTCGTAATATAAAATGTTAATTTAACAGCGCATAATTATGAATACACTGTTAATTTGGAAAATGAGTTCAGTTTAACAGCGTATAATTAATATAGCGTTGTCAATATATTTTATTCAACAGCGCATAGTTGAGATAGCATTGTCAATTAGTTACTATTCAACAATGCATAGTTGAGATAGCGCTGTCAATTATATTATATTCAACAACGCATCATCCAAGAAGCGTTGTCGATGTGTTCATGAAAATGAGCAGTAAACAGTTGGATACATAACATTAGCGCAACCCTTAATATATGTTGTTGATGTGTTCATGAAAATGTCAATACAACAGCGCTATCATTAATATGCGTTGTTAAAGATGTCAATATAACAGCGTTATCTTTAATATGCTCTGATAAATTGTTACTACAGTTTAAATATGTAAAACATTAATCAGTTCCCTCTATGCTCTCAAACAAAATCGAAAAGAAATCCTCATACTCTCAGCAAACCCTCATACTCTCATAAACCCTCGTACTCTCATAAACCTCAAAAAACTTCATCAATGGCTTCCAAAAGTGGCGATCATGGTTCTCACAGTGGTGACGAAGCTACACCAACTCCACAAAACAAGTAAATCGTTGTTCGAAAACGAACTCCAGGTGGAATGACGTCCATGAAGAATGTCATTCGGTCAAGAAGTAAGGATGTGAAGATAGAACTTCAATGGAACTCTAAAGGCCAAACATTAAACTCGAAGGGTGGCAACTCATTAATTAGATACATTGGGGTTGTGGGTAGGCAGAATATGAAGCTAACATTCAACAAATTGAGTGATGTAGGGAATGCCCTAAAGGAGCGTATTTGGAATGAAATAAAAGTAAGTTTTATTTTTCAAATTTTGTGATTTTGTGTTTTCATGCATTGTACGTATATGTGTTATGTTTTCATGCCATGTACGTATATGCATGTGTTTGCATGCAATATAGTTAATGTATATGTGGTTTCAGAGCAATTTTGACGTCGGTGAAGTAACGCCCCAAAAAAATACTTCTAAAAAATATTGCGGAAAAATGGGTAAAAATATTTTTTTGAATTGGTGCTATAAAATTGTTTCCTTTTCAAAACCTTCCTTTTCCGGGACATCACTTTAAGTAACTCAAATGCGGAAAATCAACTTATCGTTATCAAATGATAACTTAACTTGATTCACAATTTCCTGAATAACATAATCCATATAATCGGTTAAGTCAGAATTAGTTCATACAAACTAAGTCAACAAGGCGGAAACTACATCGCCACTAACATATACCAAAAAAATCAAAAAGAAACACAGCCCCCTACCAAAAACAAAAGGGGACATCGACGAGCCCACAAGCTGACTCAGAAGATTCCAGGAATGTTGGACCCCTCAATCGGGTCCTCCTCCTCTTCCGAGTTAGACACGAGGTCGATCACCTCCACCGAATTCTCTACATTTACGAGTTCAATGACCTCGTCCTCCTCTTCCTCTTCTTCCACTTCGTTATGCCATAACCCCGCGGCATAATTCGGAGGGGATGACATTCTCCAAACCTTGGTCTTCTTGCAGGGACCTCCTCCAATAACCCGGCTCCTCATGGCTCTACTGGATGACGGAGCACCCAAACAATCTGACCACGTCCTCCGACCGTGGAAGGGAACGGCGCCATCACTCCTGACTGGCGGATACCGAATTCCATTCTCTGGAGACCTTAGCCCCCTTGGCGGCAAGGTGAAAGAAGTGTCAATGTAGGCGTCAATGACATACCATAGGGGCTTGTGTATGTGTACCTATGCCCATCACTATTCCATTGTCCCATCGGGGACATGGTGAAGTGATCAGCTCGAACGTGACTGTTGTTGTTGGACATCTGCATAGCGAACATATACAAACAAGGACAATACAGTAGAGAGAGTAAGACATCTAATGAACATAAATTCATTGACGGCGTGGACTTACTCAAAATATCACACTCAGACATAAAATATATTTTAGCATATAATTCATTAGTTATCATAAACATCATGATGTAATACGTAACTTACCATTTATTTCAACATTACCAATATATCAAATAATATAATCAACATTCTACTTACCATCATATCACATGCATAAACGTAGGAATAAACAACACTTGTAGCTCATAGGTGGGAATTCACTTCCACAATGATAATGTATGTATGATATGTCATGATTATCCACCTTACACCAATATCCATCCAACATCCTAATCGGAAATAATCGAGAGTACAGGTCCCGTACCAAGCCGTTTTGTACCACCCGAAATAACATATCCTCGCAAGGAATTAAAAATAGATCGATCGGTTCCCTCAGGAACAGTCCTACCCGGACATAGGTCGTACAAATGTTTTCTGGGCATCCCTCTCATCGATTTTGAATGCAATCCCGGGGTTGTCAGAGAGTGCCTAGTTTGGCCTGTGAGAACTGTCTGATCCAACAGGGTACCTCCCCAGGAATACAAGGGACTCGTCTCACCCAGACTCTCCCTCAAGACATTGTTGG
>NC_032014.1:21440588-21468012 GCF_001865875.1 Lupinus angustifolius
CAGAGTCAAATGCAAGTGTATTAATCAAACACATGATCGGCCCATCCTTAAGCCATCTCCCGACAAGGAATGCTTCTCGTGGGACCCGATAGTACATCAACCGTACGTGCTCAAGGTAACATCTCAATTACAACAACCTATCACCGAATACTCCTGGATGGTCACATGACCAAGCCTCTTACGGTCGGTAGATCGTTGTTAAGTGATATCGTGTATCCTTACTAGGGTACCCCCCTAGTTCACGAACTCAAGTCGGATACTTGCCCAACAAGGCATAAACACAAACAATGCTTTCATACCTCTATGGAGTCATGCCTCACATCTAAGCCATGATCTCATTCCCTTTATATCACAACACACCCTACCCGGGTTTATCACATTGTTCACAACATCATTTCATTTCAATCTTTCCATATCGTCCCTCGCCAAAGCAGGGACTAGTCGCTCAAGTGACAATTCATCTTTAAATCTCAAATAAACTGAAGCTTCTCTCGCCCAGGCGAAGGTACTATCGCCTAAATGAGACTTCTTCTTGCTCAAGCGAGACCTCTCTCGCCCTACAGAAACTCATTAAAATCCTGGGCTTTATCGCCCAAGTGAAACCCTTACTCGCCCAAGCGAGGCCTCTTCTCGCCCAAGCGAGGCCTCTTCTCGCTCAAGCGAGACATCTCTCGCTCAAGGCGAGAAAGGTACAAAAACTCATTAAAATCCTGGGCGTTCTCGCCCAAGCGAGGCCCTTGCTCGCCCAGGCGAGGCGTGCTAGCCCAAGCGAGTTTTTGTCGCCCAGGCGAGGGAGTTCCAGAACCAAAACTTCCCCTCGCCCAATCCCTCGCCCAGTCTTCGCTCAAGCGAGATTGTGCTCGCTGAGGCGAGAGTTTCTCGCACAAGCGACAGGAACTTGGATAGAATACCAATTTTTCCCTTTTCGATAACCGAAACCCATTTAAACATGGTTTTTCGAACACCTGCACTCAGAAAAGTTCCCAAAAAAAATTATATACAATATTCAACACATATCATCATCAATCATATATATTCAAAAGCATTCAAACATAAAAATCTTGGGTTTCTTAAAACCCAAGTTAACTCCAAAACCTTTGAGATGGTTTAGGAGATCCGGGTCTCATATTCGGACACCACTATGTCACGATGTGTTCTGTCTCACCTTAATGAAGCGTGCTTTAACTCGTCAACTAAGGGTGGTTTGGTTTCAAGGTTCGAACATTGAAATCTTCGTAACTACCAAAATAAAAATCCGTTAGTTTCTGATACTTCTAAAATCGTTACTAAAATACTTAAAAATCATTTCTCTTTTTCCTCATCATGGTCATACATCATTTTCATCCATCCGGTCCAATATCACATGTTCTTGACCATCCTTTTTCATCGAAAGTTTGTTCATGATTTCCTTCATTTTCTAAAGGTACGGTTTTTAGTAAAACTACATATTCTGATTTAAGACGTTCTTTGATAATCTCACCACTTTAAAGTAAGTTATTCAAAGTATCATTTAAGAGTTTTATGAGGAATCCATGTACTCATAAACCTTAACATACTTTTTAACAAAAGTTTCTATTCTTCCAACTTGTTCCAAGCCATGGTTTAAGGCTAACAACATACTTAAATCTCATCAACATCCATTGGTTGAATGTTGAGAGATCAAGGATTGAAGATGGAAGAAGCAATGAGAAATGAGAGAAAAGATGAAGAGAGGATTTTTACCTTCTCTTGAAAATTTTGCAAATGAGAGAGTATGAGAGTGAAGTGTGAAGTGTGAGGGTTTAAGGAGAGAGGGAAATCAGATTTCCTCTAGGCAATGATGAAAAAAATCTCCTAGGGTGGCTAATGATGAGCTCATGGGATATTTGAGAAAGTGATGTGAGATTTGCTTTATGGAAGTCAAATCTCACATCCCAATGTGAAATGATCACATCGTGGACACGTGCGATAAACATGCCCGAGTATTATCAGCCAATACTGGATCGGTATTATAAATCACCCGATTTTAATATCTAATTAGAATTTCGGATTTCGGCATTTTGAGTGAAAAATATTTAGAAAATAGGTATTGGTGTACTGAAGGTCTAGATTGACTCAAAATGAAATTACGAAACCAACGGTGCAATCGGAATTCGATTCCGAGTTACGGAACTCAAAAACCACTTTTTGAGCAGTACCGGGTGAGAGTCGGCCCCGACAGCGGTCCAAAACCGACTAATTCTTTACCGAAAATTCCCAGAAATTCATTTTCGAAAATATAATTAATAACAATATTAATAAAATCTTATAATTCAATATCGTAAAATTTGCGGTGTTACAGGTGAGGAGCATAAGGATTATATCCTTAAAGCGTCTCTCAAGGCTCTACGACAATTCCGAGCTGATGCCGAAAAATTACTCAGAGATGCTGATGGCAATGTCAACCTAAAACCTCCAACTAAATATGCAAATATCGTTGATGAAGAGGATTGGAAGACTTTTGTCACCCTATGCATACAAGACGAGTCTTTCTTGGTAAAATCATATTATTTATATTGACTTTTGTATATACGCTTTTGTATATACATATATATATGATTGTTGATATTAATGTTGTTTGTTTTTTCAGAAAATAAGTAATGAAAACTGCAATAGGGCATCCAAGTCTTTATATCCATACCGAGCTTGTTGAGCGGGGTATAGAGGAATCGAGGAAAAAATTGTAAGTATTGTTAATTTGTAAGTACATTATTGGTTATGTTTTGTATGCATATATATCTAATTACATTATTATTGGTTATGTTTTGTTAGTTGGAGAACAAAAGCGACCTATGACTCCACATGGAGTAGAACTCGATGTTCTATGGGTGGATGCCCGTAAGAACAAGGATGGTGTCATCGACAACGAGCAAGTTCAAGAAGCGACAAGACGTGTTGTAAGTGCTTATTTTTTAATTATACTTAATTTGCCTACTTTATTTATCAAAATGTGATTAATTAACATTATGTTTTTTCTTGATTTGACAGGTTGCCCTAAAAGAAAAGGAGGCACAACCGGATAGTCGCATAATACTTGACAAGGAACTAGGACTACCTATCTACCTTGGCCGTATCCGAGGTGCAGGATTTGAAGTTAGCCAACGAACATTTGTACCCCATCCAAAGCGTGTAACCAAAGCCAAAATGAGTCAAGTTCAAAATCAGTTGGATGGCCTCATGCAACGTTTCAACGAATTTGAGCAATCAATGAAGGTGAAGGAAGTTGAGTGGCAATGACTAGATAGTGTTGTTGGCACTGTTCCTTCAACCATCAATGAGAGTTGCACACCTACACCTTACAACATTCCCATTCTGATTCTCATTCCTGAGGTAATTCAGTTAACTTATTTTAATTTAGTTATCTTATTTTAATTTAGTCGTTAACTAATTATATGTTTTAACTTACGTACAGTCAATCAATTCTTACAAACTTTTCCTGGATACCCCAACTAGCCAAGTAGTGGGTGTTGAAAAAGTGCACAAGTCGGCTGATGCTAAGGTGCATAATGCATGTATCCCACGCCATAATGTGAAGGTCTCGATTGATGTTGCCATCAATGGTGATGTGTTGCTGCCAATTCCTCTCGATGAGGATATCTTCACAGTTGGAAGGACTATAGGCACTTTTGTGGCTTTGCCAGCAGACCTTGTACAAGTAATTCCTTCTAAGGTATGATTTTTCACCTTATGCTCACAAATATTATATATATTCATCTATAATTGATATGTTTTTTATGGAATATTTCAGGAAATTTTACATTCCACCCCTAGTAGCACCCAAAATACTGTCACCTTCGGGGGATGTGAGCTCGATGCCATCTATCGGAGATGTGAGCTCAAAACCATCTACTGGAGATGTGAGCTCCAAAACTATACTCAGCTATTTGAGCATGTACAGAAGTTGGGAGATGATATAATAACTATATCAATTCCCAAGAAAGTCTTCGAGGATAAGATTGATGAATACATTGGCATGAATGAAGTCCATGATGTATATAAACAAGAATAGAAATGTGCAACTGTTGCATGTATATATATATATATATATATATATATATGAGGTAAATTATATTTTCTTAACTTCTCACTTTTGTATGGTGGTGTGTTCTAATTAACTAACATTTGTGTTACATATATTAGGTACTTGTATGAAAATTTTGTTTTGGTAAATAAGAAAATGTGATGTTCATATACCCATACCTTACTGCTCTTGTTTCGAGTGATAAAAATAAGATTGGGGAACATACATAACGAATTATAGATACTCTCCTTCATCATAAAGAAGTTGCATTTCTTTTAATTGTCTTTTATATTTCTTTTTTTAGTATGTTTATTGTGCTTAACATTTCCTAACCATGTACGTATGTTTTTGTTAGGAATCATTGGCTTTTGGTTGCCATCAATCGGGTCAATGAAGAAATATACTACTTTGACTCATTGGCACATGGGGATCCGAACAAGTACACCACTATGAAAAATTGTTTTCTAGGTAAGTGGACTACTCATTTAAACTTTTAGTTACACTTTCACTTTCCTAGTTGTTTAGTAATTAAGTACATTTTCTATTCTTTAGTGTGGTGAGAGTTTACAAAAGTTGTAATCGTCCTAGAAACAAGTCACCACATCACAAAATCAAGTGGACTCATATAAAGGTATTGGCACAAATCATCTCAAACAATTATATGTATAATGTATTCATATTTCAACTAAGGCTATACTTATATGTTTACTTCATTTTAATTGTAGACCCCTTGCCAAACAAACGAGATAGATTGGGGCTATTACGTGTTGAAATTCATGAAGGGGATCATTCAGCAATGACCTACTAATGAATTCAAGTTTGTTGGCAAATCATATACAAATGACCAAGTCAACCAGATTAGACAACAATGGTCAAATTTTTTACTTAGTGTTGTTGCCAAATCATAGGTATATAGTATATTAGTTTTGCACAGATTGTAGCTTAGGGAATTCAGTTCATGTTCAACGTAATGTATATGATTTGGTGTATATAATACATGTTTATGTAAACATTACAGTGTAATTAATGTTCAATATATAAATTCAGTTGTGTTCATATAGTTGTGATTCTGTATGCATTCATTTTGTTGTTCTGTTCTGTTTCTGTATGCATTCATTTTGTTGTTTTGTTCTATTTTTGTTGTGTGCTTAACTGGGTAGAATTAGGAATAATGGTCTTCAACATTGCTTTTTTACAAATGTGTTGTTGTTATACATATACAACATAATTTTTTTAATAATGTGTTGTTGATTATGTTGAATTCAACAGCACATTCATAAAAAACGTTGTTGAATACTTATCTCTCATTTATTTTCTTTTATTTGCTACCTTAAGGTTGTGCTGTGGAACACTTACCTTCTTTATATTTGAATGAGGAGTTCTTCCACAATGTAGTTTTAGGATGTGATGTTGATTAGGTATCATTGACAGCACCATCATCATTGTACGCTGTTGATTAGGTATTAATGATAGCACTGGCTTAGTTATGCGCTGTTGAAGATGCTATCAAACCCTAAAAAATTAAATTGTTCCCACCATATTCTGAAACATTTAGCTATCCCAACACTCATTTACTCAGCAGCGAAAATCATTTCCTCTCAAAATCGACCTCGACAATCATTCAACCTCATCATCATTCACTCATTCAACACCGAAAATCATTCACTCATTCAAAACGAAAATCCTTCTACACCGATTTCGAAAATCCTTCACTCGTTTAACCTCAAAATCATCATTCACGCATTCAACACTGAATTGAAAATGAGTTTCCCTTATAGTTATTTGCCTTTTTAATTACATTATGTTTAGCTTGTATTAAGTTATAAATATTTTCCTTATAAATGAGTTAAATTGATTTCACTCATTTCACTTGTATCGAGTTAGGGTTTCCGAGTTCTAACCATTACATTATAAGTTAGGATTCCCTCATTTTTAATTACATAATAATGTATTTGCTCTCCTTGGTGAGCTTAACTCCAAGATTTAGGGATTATGCTCATTGTAGTTTTTTGTTAATAGAAAATGGATCGAAAATGGATGAGTGTCAATCGATTGACAAAGAAGTATGAAGAAGGAGTGAAATCATTTGTTAGATTTGCAATTGAGAATGCTGAAAACCCTAATTGTATGTCCTTGCTTAAGATGTTGTTACTCAAACCGAATTACTCCAAATGAGTTAAAAGTTCATTTAGTTTGTCATAGAATTGATCAAAGTTACACATGTTGGTCAAAATATGGTGAGAAGATAGACGTTATGGATTGTGATGATCAGATGTATATGAAAGACAACTACACAAATGCATATGACGACGGTCATTTCAAGGAAATGGCAAACATTGTCGAAGAAGATCTTCAGGATTATCTTAAGATGTTTCAGCGGTTGATAAGTGATGCTGAGAAACCATTATATGATGGTTGTACTAAATTAACAAGATTAACAGCGGTGTCAAGGTTGTATAAGTTGAAATCTGTTAATTGATAGACTGATAAGAGTTTCACCAACTTGCTTGCACTTCTGAAGGATATGTTGCCGGAAGATAATGTGTTCCCTTCTCGAACATATGATGCAAAACAAATGTTACGCTCCATAGGCATGGGCTACACTAGGATACATGCTTGTGAAAATGATTGCATCTTATTTTTTAATGAGTATGCTTCATTAATGTTTTGTCTTAAATGTAATGCATCATGATATAAGAAGTAAAACTCAATTCCCAAAAAGGTTATATGGTATTTTCCCATAAAAGCAAGATTCAAGCGTATGTTTAGCAATGCCAAAGATGCAAAGAAGTTGACAGGGCATGACGAAGAAAGGATTAAAGATGGCAAGCTTCGGCATCCTGCAGATTCTCCTCAATGGAGAAAAATGAAAGTGCAAAGTGTCAAGGATTGCACTAGCAATGTTTTGCTTATGTTTTGATGAAGACAAGGAGTTAGATAAAGCTTGAAGATGTCTCAACAATCAACATACCTAGAACTTTTTGGTCATATCTAGACTAGGTTATATCAATATAGAGTTATATCTCTAAGTGGTCTGGGATGTGTGTCAGAGTTAGTGAGTATAGGTCAGGTAAACCTAGATGCAAGTCTGACAAGCCATTAATATTGTCATATCATATTCATGAGGCATATCATCTAGTTTATTATATGTTCATGCATTAATCATACATGTTATATGTACATATTAGGCATAATATAATTGTTAAAACATGCATAGGACTCAAGCATAACATATAAGTAGTTTACCATTTAATCACGTTTTGATATATGCTGGTTAATCGATTAACGTGTTGACTTAATCGATTAACGTGTCTGTTTTCTGTTATAATTGTTTTCTGTTTTAACTACGTAACTGAAAGCAACAGTTTGAAGGTTCAAATTTGTTTTGTATAAGTTCTAGAAAATTGCAGAAACGTGTAGAATTGCATATTATTGTTTAGGAACAATTAGAGAGCATATTTTCGTGAATTATTGTATAGTAGGTAGAAGAGATATGCATGTGTGAGGAAGAGAGATTAACATGCTTAGTTGATAGTGTTGATGGTGTATTGCATGTTATTTTCATATGCTTAATCTCATCCATTCTTTTTTGCATGTTCATGCATTCTTATTACAGATTTTTAGAGAAATATTATGCGTAATATGTTTTGTATTAACTCACATATATGCATGATGGTTTGTGTTACTTGAGAGTGGGTTAATCTTTAAGTTTTTCATTGTTGTAATTTGAGCATTTTAGTGCTTGGTAAAACTCTGTTTTTTGTATACTGTTTTTGTACTTTGGGTTTAGTCTCTTGGTGTCTTACCACCATTGAGATAGAGTGAATCTTCACCAAGGCTAGAAGGTCTTGAATTTAGAGTGAGGATCTTGGTTGGGACTGGATCGCGAGAAAGGTTTTCTCAGGCGATAGGGATAGTCAAACCAAGGTTAGAGGTTCTTGAAATTTAAGAAAGAAGCGTCTAGAGTCTTGTAATTGAATTGGTGTATGTGATAATACAAAGTGGACCCGCAAATGAAATGGGATAAAAATCCATTTGTGCAAGCTATTCTCTCTCAATCTCTTTTATAATTCTCCCTGTTTTAATTCGTGTTTGAAGCTGATATTTTGCATACTGATACTTTTTTATATCCTTGTTAATTGTGCATAAAAATATTTGTTGTATCTCTGCTTATTTGTTGGTAAAAAACTGTGCAAGAAGTTGATCTGGTAATTCTGTTTCTGTTATGAGTTAATCGATTAAGCCCACTGGTTAATCGATTACCTGAGCTGTTTTCCAGAATTGGGTTTTGGTACGAAAAGCGGTAATTGATAACTGTGATACCTATTCAACCCTCCTCCCCTTCTAGGTGTGTCTAGACCACTAATACCACAATTATCCTACTTTTGGTCAACAATCAATAAATTTACGCCTTGCATTGTCAACAGATGGAATTAACCCACATAGTGTTCAAAGTTGCTCCCACGGTACATGACTAGTGATGTTGGTGATATACAACCTACCTCATTCTTTATGCATGAAGCGCAAATATGTGATGTTATCTATGTTAATTTCTGAATCTAAACAACCAGGAAATGACATACACATATATTTGGCTCCATTAATTGAAGACTTGAAGGAAATGTGGGAGACAGGCATAAATGTATATGATGCATACAGGGAAGAAAGCTTCAACTTGAGGGCTTTGTTGTTCGGCACAATCAGTGATTTCCCTGCCTATGATAATATTTCTGGATATAGTACAAAGGGACATTCATTTTGCATGTCTTGTATGTGAAGACAATACGCATTCAATGAGGTTAGAAAACTATAAGAAGAATTTCTTCCTTGGCTATCGTAGGTTTTTGCATTCAGGTCATCACTATCGATGTTATGCATATTGAAAAAATTGTGTTTGAAAGTCTCCTTGGTACCTTACTCAATGTACCTGGTAAGAACAAAGATGGCTTGAATGCAAGTTTGGACTTGGTTAGTATGGGAATAAGAAAGGAATTGGGACCGATAAAGAAGGGAAAACCCATTTCTACCTCCAATAGCTTATACTTTGTCGAGGAAGGAGAAAATGGAATTTTGTAAATTTCTTCATGGTGTTAAAGTTTCAAAGGGGTACTCTTCCAACATTCATAATCTCATATCAATGAAAGACCTCAAGTTAAAAGGTCTTAAGTTTTATGATTGTCATGTACTTATGGAGCATTTCTTGCCTATTGGAATACGGACAATTCTACCTAAAAAAGTTCGAGGAACCATAACTAGGTTATGCTTCTTTTTCAAGGCAATTTGTAACAAAGTGATTGACCCTGAGAAATTACCTGCATTATAAAGAAAAATTATTTTGACTTTGTGTGAGCTTGAAATGTATTTGTCACCTTCTTTTTTGACATAATGGTTCATCTAAGCATTCATCTTGTTCGAGAGACACAACTATGTGGCCCTTCCTATATGAGATGGATGTACCTCTTTGAGCTTTATATGAAGATATTAAAAGGGTATGTGAAGAACAGATCAAGACCAGAGGGTTGTATTGTCGAAAGGAGTCAAACTCCTCTCCATTAATGGAGAGAGAAGTGATATGTAAAAGTAATGAAAAAGCAACTCACATTTACATTTATATCCCTTTTATTTAAAATAATATTACACTTTTACCCTTAAAATACAAAAGAAAAAGTCACTTGTCTCTCCATTACTTGAGAGGAGTCTCACTCTATGTTGTTGAAGGAGCTCTTGATTTTTGTACTGGATACCTTACCGATGATGATTTCATGGGCATTTCAAAGCCTCGATAAGCAAAAAAAAACATTTGGTGAAGGTATTACTTGGAATGAAATATTGACTATATTGGAGCAAGTGCACTTATATGTTTTACATAATGCCGACGAGGTTGAGCCATATGTTGAAATACACAAGGAGATGCTAAGTAAGTCTTACCCAAGTAAGAATGAAAATTGGATTTCCAAAGAGCATAATCGGTGTTTCATAAAGTGGCTAAAAAATCACATTGATGAGGAGTTGAATATAAATGCACATTCGATTTCTAAAATATTGAAATGTTTAGCCAATGGTCCAAGTATTCATGTCTTATCTTACATTGGTTACTTAATTAATGGGTTCACATTTTATACGAAAAAACAAGATGATCGAAGTAAAATACAAAATAGTGGTATGACTCTTGTTCATAGAACTTTACACATGTCAAGTGCAAAAGATAGAAATCCAATATATGCGAACATGTTATACTTTGGAGTGATTGAACAAATATGAGAATTGGATTACACAATGTTTCGGATGCCGATTTTTTCTTGTATGTGGGTTGATAACAAAAATAGCTTCCGAGTTGATGAGTTAGGGTTCATGCAGGTGGATCATAACAGTCTAGGATATAAGGATGAGTCATTTATTCTAGCATCACAAGTTCAACAAGTATGTTAGTGATCCAGCTGATATGAAATGGTTCATTGTTCTTTTAACTAACAAAATGATCCTCAATAATATTAATGACCAAGAATATGAAGATATTGATGAAGATGATCATTTTTTTGGGACATATCAGTCGCGTGAGAGTGGATCAACTACGGATGATGATTTATATATAAGAGATTATCACAATGAAGGGCTTTGGGTAAATCAATATGTTCCTCCAAACAATGATGACTTTTACAAGCCAAAAACAATCAAAGAAAAACAAAAAGTAGATGCAAGTTGTCTTTGTATAATTATAGCTTAATTTTGATTGTTTGTAATTTGGATAATTTTGTTTCTTTATAATTTGTGTAATTTTAATTTATATTATGTACTCTGCCAAAACATAATTGTCATGATATTCATTGTTTGTAGTTTGTATTGTATTGATGTTAATAAAACAAACTTTTGGCTTGTATTAATGTGTATGTGTTGTTCAGAATGTATAAATATTTGTGTCATTGAAAATGTATGTTCTGCTAATAAATGTATATGCAGGTATTAGTTTATACAAATCAACAACGAATTCTATGGGAAGCCCTGACATGCGTTGTTGTGAAAGACAAATACAATAGTGCTTTTTATAGATAGCATTGTTGTACGCTCTTAATACAACAACGCTATGTGTGTGATGCGTTGTTGTATTAAGGTGTTGTTTGAGAATGTTTATGAATATTACAACAAGGCTTTTCTGTTAATGCGGTGTTATATGTATGAACTACAACAGTACAACGATAAGCGCTATTAATAATACCTATAAAATGCGTTGTTTATGTAAGACCTATATAACAGCGCTTTGTGAACAATGCACTGTTATATTTGTGCATTATATAACAGCGCTTTTTGTGTGATGGGTTATGGTATGTATACAAAATGTTTTATCTTCAAGTAATTAAGTTATTAGTTGTATAAGCCAGACACATTAAATTTTTAAATGGAAGTTCATCTGATCTGTTTTTGCGCTTCTACTGTATGGTGCATTAATGCTACTACTATGTGCTAAACTATATATACATAAGCATTGGTAAAGGTGAAAATGCTTATATTTCAATATTGATGTAACTTAAATAATCTTATGCTAAGTTTTAGAGTTAAAGTGAATGGTCATTTAGTAAATTTTGAAGAGGTGGTTGTTGCACTTTGTGGTCTAAAAGGTTAAGGGTCTGTTTGTTTTGGATTATCAAAATAGTTAATCTCCAAACAAATATGATTTTGGCATAAATGCTTTTTAGGATAATAGCTTACGTACCTCACTCAATTACAGTGTAGATTATTGAGCCACCATGCTAACGTACGTCACTCAATTACAATGTAAACAAACACTTCCTCACCTTAATGTTTTTTATGTAGTATCATGTTTGTCATCAGATGGTAGTATTTGCTACGAATTGTGATAGCTATTCTTATTGAATGTAAGATATATCTAACAACTTTCTCAATGGAGTTTGTTACCTGATTTTGGTACTTTATGTATGGAAATTAATATCTTCTTCTCATTTGACAAAAATTCTTTTACTGGCCATGAAGGCACATAGTAATGGGAGGATGGTAATTTACCCGTTTTAGTACAATTCCCTGTCGCTTCTTCAATTCCCTGTCGCTTAGTTAGCCAAAATATAGAACTCTTGACTTTCTTGATATATCAGACTATCCTGGGTAGTAGGAGAGCACAATTA
Source organism: Lupinus angustifolius (assembly GCF_001865875.1). Lineage (NCBI taxonomy): Eukaryota > Viridiplantae > Streptophyta > Magnoliopsida > Fabales > Fabaceae > Lupinus > Lupinus angustifolius. Next base: position 21,452,763 of record NC_032014.1, read on the forward strand.
TTCTAATGAGTCCAATATTTAATATACTATTTAGCACCTGTGTGTGGGCTTGTTTGTTAGATAAGCTACAAAAGTATAATGTGTATATGTGTGTGTTTCATGAGACATTATGTTCATATATCATATATGTGGCAGAAGCTAACTTTATGATATGATTATATACCTCACTTCATCCTGTAGTGTCTTCATTTGCATCATACACATAATCTAGATAGAGTTCAAGTAGTCATGCTCTGATGGAGTTCTGCTTACTATATGTTATGAATGAAAAGGAAAACATTAGCAAACTAGGTACTAAGATAATTTTGTTGAATGTTAGTGGTCTTATCCTATAGTGGCTCCTTTCCCTTCACTTTATTACCTCCAAAAACCAACTCTCAAACAAAGCTTTAGAAGCCTTAATAAGAGTATATCAGATGGTGAATAGCCCAACAGTTAGAGGTATAGGAAGACTGAGAAAAAACATGTTGGAATCCATTAAAAAGGACTTAGTGTTGAAACGTTTTTACAATATTGATAGAACATAATGTCATATGATGTCATTTGGTCCATATAGTTAACTCCACCGGATGGAAAAAAGACTTTGGTTCTTCTTCTTTTTTTTAAATCCAAAGGTGGTTTTCTTGTCAATTACTTAGTTGGATGTCCTATGGAAATTGTATGTCACTTTGTTTTTTGCTGCTAGTAATTTTATATATTGTCTACTTGTAAATCTCTTTAAAGCCTTATCTTGTATATATTATTATGATATCTTGATGATGCAAGTATGTCTGATACATCTTTGGGTGAATGAGGGTCATGTGGAGCTAGCAATATTTAGGATTTATGTTATGTATTTTGTTTTTAAAGTGTCATATGAGATTATTTTTAGTTTTTCGAGATTATATGGTGTATTTGGATTTATAATGATGAATTATAACTCTTTCAACTATGTTACACTCACTACCTTGGTTATTTGCAATGAAATTTTATTATTGTTAAAAACATTTGTATTTAGTATTGTATATTTAAATAATAATTATAAATTAATGAGATTAAACTTGTGAAAATTATGAAATTAAATTGAGGTTGAAATCCTTTGGAAACATATAATAGTTACCTCTTTCAATAGGTCTCTATATGTTATTTCGAGTTGTGGAGGTTGAAAATCTCCACAATTAACATTCTCAAATAGTGGAGGTTTAAAGCTTTCATGGTAAACATTACAAAGACCTCCACAGATGGTGGAGGTTAAAAACCTGCACAAACTGTGAAGGTTAAAGACTTCTACAAATAAACTGCTACAAATGTATAGATACTAGAGGTTTTTAAAAATCACTGCAAAACGCTTCTAGCGGTCATAACTGTGGAGGTTTTTGAAACCTCCGGTAGTTATATTGTGGAGGTTAAAAACCTCTGCTAATCGCAAAAAAACCTCCACTAAGTACAAAATTTGTTGTGATGTTAATGATGACAATATACTATTGCGAATCAAATAGAAAATGCATAAAAACGTTGTTATACATCTAAAATAAGCGGTGTTGTTCAACTCTGACCTAGATACTTTGAATGATAGTTAGATGGTAGAAAGAGAGAGAGGGTAAAGGCAAACGTGTAAACGTTATAAAAGAAGATTAAAGTCAAACTATTATATCATTCTTCTCAACTTGCACCCCCACCCTCATTATAATATCACATACCCTTCTTTTCCCCTAATTTAACATCCAACCCCAAAAGAAGGGTAGAGAGAAAGAGAGAGAAGAAGAATGGTGAGTTGGGTTCCCTCTTTTCATATACACCCTTCTTCTTCTCCTCCTTCACTTTTATTCTCACAATATACATATTATGATATATATATATATATATATATGTATATATATATATATACCTTCATTTATATGCATATACTTATAATTTAATTTTACTCTAATATATATTTGATGTAGGAATTAGAAGAAAATGAGGGAAGGAGGTGGGAAGGGTATGTGAATTGGAAGAACATGCCTGCTCTTAGAGGACGCCATGGTGGCATGCTTGCAGCTTCCTTTGTTCTAGGTACTTATATACTCTCCATTATTTTTTCTTTTCTACTCAAAATTTCATACATATAATAACGACTAGGGTGTTAATTTGATTCTTAAGTGATGCAATCAATTATTTTATTTTCTTATATTTTTGATCAAATTGATGTCAACCATATAACTTACTATATATACATGGCCTTCTTCAATTGGAATTTGGAACTCATCAAGTGATAGAAACATTTATTTATTTATTTTTCAATTGTGCATATATATATATATAAATAGTGGTGGAAATATTGGAGAATCTGGCATATTTAGCGAATGCAAGCAATTTGGTGATATATATGAGGGATTACATGCACTTTTCACCTTCAAAATCAGCCAATAATGTCACAAATTTCATGGGAACTTCTTTCCTCCTTGCCCTTCTAGGAGGTTTCTTATCTGATGCCTTTTTCACCACTTACCTCATCTACCTCATAAGTGCACTTATTGAATTCTTGGTATGTTCTCTTTCTCTCCCCATCACCACTTTTCTCACTTCACAATTTACTTTAATTTTCCTCCTTGCAATATTAAGATATATAATTTTTCTAATATGGCATCTTTTAATTATTAAAAAATAAGCAAGTTCATATTAAATATTAAAAGTAAAAATTTACTTCCATGTATGAATGTTATAAGAGTAAATAATTTATGTATTAATAATCAGCTTTTTTATAACATCTAACATATCATTCATATTCATATATTAATTACTAAAGAACACTTTAAAAAATAATTCTTGGTATAGTTTTTCTAATATGGCATCTTTTAATTATTAAAAAATAAGCAAGTTCATATTAAAAATTAAAAGTAAAAATTTACTTCCATGTATGAATTTTATAAGAGTAAATAATTTATGTATTAATAATCAGGTTTTTTATAACATCTAACATATCATTCATATTCATATATTAATTATTATAGACTCTTAAATAAATTATACATATAAATGATATACCGACTAAATGAAGATCTTTAATGCACATATATTATATTTATTTTATAAATGAATTAATTACTCATGTCAAATTTCTTTTTAATTACTAAAGAACACTTTAGAAAATAAAATAAACTTAAAAGCAAAAAATGTTAGGTAGCTTAGTTTTACAAATTTTCCTAAAGTAAATTGCATATTGTACGTGCCCTAAAAACAATAAAAATGTCCAATTTTTACTTCAAGTGTTTATATTAAACTTTGCCAATTCCATAAAGAAAGTGAAGAACAAAAAACAAGAAATGTTGGAGTTTTTTTAATTACCTTATACAAGTGTAAAAGTTCTGTGTACTTGTGAGTACAAATGATTAAAAGCTTACAATAGAAAATCATTAAATACATAAATAGGACGTATGTGTAGTTTTAGATCATTCAGAATTAAAATCGTCACACACTTTATCAAATTAAAAATAAACACACTTTTATATATAAACAAACTTTTGAGAAACCTTGCTGCACTTATTTTCCATTATGAAAAGTGAATATTCTATTATTTTTTATTATAATTCTAGTTTAATGTTGGGTTTCTTGAAGAACAAGCGTGGTTCAATTTCTTAACTACAAAGAATCATAGTTGATTGCAAGCTTTACTTGCAACTTGCAAAGTGGGGTTGCACCAAACGGTTCTACCAAATCATCATCATAGAATAGAAAAATGTAATGATATGAATAAATCAAATTATTATAAATTACTCAACAAAAGAAGTAAATTCATATTAGAAATTAATACATTTACAAAATTTAAGTGCTTAAATATGTATTGATAATTTATAATTTATACCTTTTGAATATCATACATCAATACAATATGTCATTGGACACAGATTAGAAAAACCTTATTATAATAAAATGAAGAAAATATCTCGTTCATGGCTTTGATTCTCTTTCTTTTTGATGGGTTCACTCATCCACTTGGTCCTAAAAGAAACATGAATTGCATGAGCGACCGCCCATTAAGATTAGACTAAGTCAAGAATCAATCTTTACAAAATGATAACATAAATAAAAAGCTTTATGTCACCTCACAATCTCACATTGATATACACAATGTTGATACTATGAATCTGATCATGCATGCTGTTTTTAATATATTTTTAGAATATATATTCTATGTAAAATTAGTCTATAAATCTTCTTATATTATAAAAAGTGATATATGTTACTAATAAATAAAATATTATTTTATGATATATTACTTTTTTATGTTGTAGAAGAATTTATAGAAAGAAAGATATGTAGGAGAATATTTGATATGCGTATTCTTTAATTATTATTTTTTAGAGCACTGATTAATCGGACAAAAACAATCATGGTTCTCTTTATACTATTATTTGTCTATCGTGTCCCCATTAAAAAAAGTCTAGTAATTCCTTAGTTCTAACATGTGATTTATCATACATAAAAATATTAAATATATTATCTATAAGTTTGAATATATCATGTAATATTTTATTTCTTATAGAGGAGAGTCTCATGTGATTTGAACTCATGACCTCGTGAATAAATAATCATTATTCTCAAGCAATGGTGTCACTAAGCTATACAATATTATACAATAAAGTCTTATATTTACCTTTTTGAGGAAAAATATAGAAAATAATAAATAAATAAATTTGTTAACTCTATTTCTTTTTAGAAAGGTAAGTGTAGTACCTTGCTATACAATCATTAATATAAATACGTGAGGGGCGGATTATCTAAAGGATCTAATCAGATGTCCAATTTTTATACTTTACAACATTAGACTATAAATACATCCATGTTGAAAAGTGTCGTAGTAAATGTACATATATAAAGCATCATTAAATAGCTAGTGGCCACACGAATAGCTTTTCCATATGTAGTGGTCAGCGTTTAATAAAAGCACACAAATATTGCATATACCTAATATTAGGAGCAAATCTGTTATCCCATAATGTGTATTACTTTATGTGTCACTAATTATGGTTGATTAAAAAAATATATTTGGATTAAAATTTTAATAATTAATCATTTTTTTGACCAATCACAAACAGCGACACATAGAATAGTATATTGTTTTGAGACAACAAGTGTCTACCCCTCCAACCCAAGACATGGCAAAATTATAAAATATAATTAGTACAATTTTGATGGTCCTTTTATAAGAAAAAGATGCATACTATTGCATGTAATTCATTTTTAATGATTTAATATAAATTAATAGTAAATGATATATTGATTGTGTAAAAATCTTTATATTGTCATTGCATAAATATTCCATTCATTTTTTATAAGATATAGTTAATGTTAGGTATTGAAGATATATCATTCTTTATATAATGTATAAATTTAGTGTTGTTTAGTTAGTTGAAAATAAAGGAGGGGTCCATCTATTTATTTCATGCAGATACAACAACGTATTTAATCTCCACATACACAAACTTTGTTCTGTTAATTTATGACTTTGGAAAGCAACATTTTTCTCCCTTCCCTCTACGGCATCATCACAACAGATATTACTACTTCTTTCCCCTTTTTTCTTCTATTCCTTTTCTCTTATTCTTGAATTCACATTTTTGACTTATTCAAGAGAAAACTAGTAAAATTTATATTCAAAATATGATTTTAAGATTAAAAAGTAAGTAAAAATCAAATAAGCTGAAGAATCTGACTAATAATTTTTTATAAAGTTACCTATAATATGACAATAATCACACAAACAGTTTGTTGCCGAAAAATGTTGTTCTTGTACTTTTGTTACAAGAGATACCCTCGTCCTATATGTCGGTAATGGTTGGCAAAATTGCTAAGTGGAATCTGGAATCCTAATAATAAAAATGCTTAACACCTGTAGCCGATGAAGACATTAAATATTTCTAAGTGAAACATTAACTTTCTTTTTAAGAGAATAATATAATGAAGTTAAACTCAGCAGATTGGGTCTTAGTTTTTGGTTACTGAACTCCAAATCCAAAATGTCATTTATAAACCTCAACTCTAACTAAGTGGGATTAAAGAAGACTATCATTCTAGTTTTATCTAGTTTTAAGTAACTTGAACCCTATCAATATGTCCAACACATGCCCCTTATTATTTAAATGAATTTTTTTGTCCTTTTATGTTATATATACATATCTTATTTATATTTAATATATATATATAATTTGATATTCATTATATAAATTGGGTTTGAGTTAGGTATTATATATATCAAATCCAAACTTAGTATTTGAAATTGGAAAAATATGAATTCAAATATAGTCAATACATATTTTCCCTTTTAAATTCAAGTTAAGTACAAGTGAGTACCTATAGATTCAATTAGGTTGTTATTCCTAATTAGGAATATTAAAAGCTCATAAATCAATTTGAAGCTTATAAAGTAGTAAAAAACTTACAATTAAATCGCTTTGAAGCTTATAAAGTAGTAAAAAACTTATAATTAAATCGCTTTGAAGCTTATAAATTAGGAAAAAACTTATAACCTAGGTGACAAAAAAGAATGCTGTCATAATATTAACTTATAAGTCGCTTAATAGGTGTAAAATAAAATAAAATAGATTTATAAGCCCATTTGTCAAACACAAACAACCTATTTTTTATTATCAAATAAACTAATGGACTGACTTATAAGTCACTTGATGGCACAACTCAGTACACAATTAATTTTTTAATCACTGCCCTCTAAATCCTTTGTTTAATAGTTTTTGATAACCTACTTCGTATGATTTTATAAATGAGATTATTGACACTTTCACCTATTTATTTACACTCCTTGAATGGAGATTTCTGAAGAAAAAGAAACATAAAATTATATTGATTAAATAGTTCCATCGTATTCTATAAACATCTATATTTAAATACAGAAAAAAATGTAGTGACAGTGTAAGAGTTTTATATATTGTCAGTCTATTATATATAATTCATTTTCAATCATGACTCTTTAACAAAAAAAATAATATAAACGAATAATGAATAATTTAATGATTATATACAAATCTTTATATTGATAGAGTATAAATATCACACGCATTTAAATATTTGTTGCCACGCGTCAATGCTAGCTTGTGCTACGTCTTTCATTAGTATTTGGTCCCTAGATCATGATATTGTGGTATATTGGGTGAAGTAATCAACTGCAACAACCAACCACATAATGTGACAAAAAATTCCATGTTACTTATTCTAGAACTTTTAACTAGCATTTGTATTTAAGTTTGAATATATATTTGGGCTTTGACTAATACATTTATGAAGGCACGTGTGTGGACGTGGTTTTGATGGTGAATAACACCATATTCTAAGAAGCCCAATACGCTATTCCTACCATATGATAGGACTATAGTATTAGTATGTACTTGATATTCTTTTCTTAAAAAGCTAAAATCTAACACTACCATTTCATGAATAGCATTCAATACACAATAGTGCTAAGGTCATTAATGGAGAAGAAGTAAGTACCACATAATAACATACAAAAAAACAACATATAATGACATTTTTATCTCTTTGTTTATCATGAAATCATATTCTTGTCATTGAAAATATGTGTAAAAATAATTACTCATCTCTCTATTAATGGAGAGGATCCTTGTTCCATACTAATAGTACTTGACTTTTCTTAACACATTTATGAATGGTGCCACAGTCGTAGGGATGGCAACGGGCGCGGGCAGGCACAGGTAGTGCCCTTTGCCTGTTTTGGGGGGATATAGCTCAGTTGCAAGAGCGCCCAAACCCGCAAATTTTTGGGTACCCATGCGGGTAGCGGGTATTTACGGGTGCTTAACGAGTTTTTAATTTTAATTATATATTTATATAATTTGTAATAATAAATATGTAAAAATAATTATTACATGAATAATATAATATTTATATGATAAGTTTACTATCATAGTGAAATATGTATAATTTATTATGAAATAATAATAAAGTATATGATGTATAATCTTAAAATAATAATAAATACATATAAAAATTTAACTAAAAACTAAATATATAAATTTGCGGGTATCACAAAATCCGCTCCCTTCCATAAGCTATTATTGCGGGTACCCGTTGCGGGTATCTCTACGAGTACTCACGGGTCAGGTTTTTTTTGTAATCCTTATGCTCCACACATTTTGTAAGGTAACTTCATCGGTATCTAGTTAGCTTATATATTGTTGAAATGAAGCAATAAATTTACAACATTATCTTATTCTGCTTTATTATCTAAGGGATTTAGAAGATGTGCAGGGACTGATGATGCTAACTATACAAGCCTGTGTGCATTCACTAAAGCCACCAAAATGTGAGAAAGTGAGAGAATGTGAGGAAGTGAATGGTGGAAAAGCATGGATGCTATTTGGTGGACTCTATCTTGTGGCACTTGGAGTTGGAGGAATTAAAGGATCATTACCAACACATGGTGCTGAACAATTTGATGAGACAACCTTAGATGGAAGGAAACAGATATCAACCTTCTTTAACTACTTTGTCTTTTGTTTGTCATGTGGTGCCCTTATTGCTGTTACTTTTGTTGTCTGGGTTGAAGACAACAAAGGTTGGGAATGGGGTTTTGCTATCTCTACTATTACCATATTTCTCTCTATCCCACTTTTCTTGGCTGGCTCTCCTACTTATAGGAATAAGATCCCTTCTGGAAGCCCACTTACAACCATTTTTAAGGTAATAATCATCAATACACCTCTTCTCATCCCACACTATGTGCTTAGTTATTTCTTTCATGCCTCGGTTTTAAATTACGGTTGTGGTCGTGATTTTGGTTATGTAATTGTGGTTACTGTAATTGCAGTCATTACAGTATGGGTTTTGACTGTTATAGACTTTTCACTGACAGGTTTTGGTTGCTGCTTCACTCAATAGCTGCATCTATAGAAATTCAAGCAATGCTGTTGTGAACATGGCTTCAAGCCCTTATTCTAATGCACAATCAAGTACAAAAGAAAAAGAGGAAGAAAATGCTAAGGAAACAGAAGCTCCAACTAACACACTCAAATTTGTTAACAGTGCAGTTGAGAACAAACCAATTTTTTCATCATTAGAATGCACTGTGGAGCAAGTAGAAGATGTGAAGATAGTATTGAAAGTATTACCAATATTTGCATGCACCATAATGCTTAACTGCTGCCTAGCTCAACTATCCACATTCTCTGTTGAACAAGCTGCAACAATGAACACAAAACTTGGTTCCTTAAAGGTTCCACCAGCTTCCTTGCCAATTTTCCCAGTGCTCTTTATCATGACCATAGCACCAATTTATGACCACATCATTATCCCTTTTGCAAGAAAAGTGACCAAAACTGAAAATGGAATCACTCATCTCCAAAGAATTGGTATTGGATTAGTCCTCTCTATAGTTGCAATGGCAGTGGCAGCTATAGTTGAAATTAAAAGAAAGAGGGTGGCCACTAACTCAAGCCTAATAGATGATACAAAAGAATCACTACCTATCACATTTTTTTGGATTGGTTTACAATACTTGTTTCTTGGTTCAGCTGATCTTTTCACCTTGGCTGGGTTATTGGAGTTTTTCTTCACAGAAGCACCTATTAGGATGAGATCTTTGGCCACATCACTTTCATGGGCTTCTTTAGCTATAGGGTACTACCTAAGTTCAGTGATTGTTTCAATAGTGAATAGTGTCACTGGCAACTCCTCACACAAGCCATGGCTATCTGGTTCCAACATTAACCACTTTCACCTTGAGAGGTTCTATTGGCTTATGTGTGTTCTAAGTGGGTTGAACTTCCTACACTACTTGTTTTGGGCTATTAAGTACAAATATAGAGTGACAGGAACTACTTCTGGTGGTACTCAATGAAGAGAACATTCAAATGGTCAATATGCATTCAAGTTTTCAAGGCCATTCTGATCAAAATCCTAACAACAACAAGCCACTTTTGATTTAGTGACTCTTGGAGTTTGGTGACTTTATATCAATCTAAAATACAATTAACCAATCTCAAACTTAATATATAGAACAACTATGTTAGATCAATCTTATGGACAATTGTGTTTGAAATAGGTCTAAAGTATCCAAACTCCAAAGTCACTAAATCCATATCCTCATTTTTCATGTGTAATTGTATATACTTGCACATTCCTGCAACCAAGTGCATCAATGTTTTCAAGCAATAGGAACATAATCAGTGATATCCATAATGTATTGGAAAAGAAAGAGGGTACGTATATATATATATATATCATTATGTGTAATGAATATGGCTCTTACATTTTGTAAATGGTGAGAGCAGATGATTTACATATAGATATGTGGCTACACAACTTGATCATCTATTTTGTGGGATAATGCTTATTTATGTTTGCTATTGTTCACACATTTAGTGAAAGTTTGACCCATAAAGCTAACTTATTGTATTTATAATGCATGAAATGAGTAGTTTTTGTAAATGAATTGTATAGATTAAGTCCCTCTAGTGGAGTATCTTTGTTCAGTTAAATATGGGAGTGATGCTTATATGTTCTCCTCTCCCCCTTTCATTATTATAATTTGTTAAATAGATTTTTAGTTAGAGTTAGTTTTAGTTAGTTAGTCTTTATTTTTACATCTATAAATAGTTTGCTTTTATTATAAACTATCATTTACTCTTTTCATTCAATACTTAAATCCAATTATTCAATGAATGAAATTCATATTTTCTATCTGCTCTTGATTCTTAACATAGTATCAGAGTGTAATTATCATTGTGATAGCTTCAGTTTATGCTGAAGAACTTCTATCTTAGCTTGCTACAAGGATCAAGAATGGAGAGTGTCTACCAGAGTTATAACAGTCTGCAATCTATTACCATTTTCTTTGATCATCTACGGTCTATGCTTGTGGAGGTTACTGAAGTCAAGAAACAAGAAAGGAAGAAGCCCAAATCTAAAGAACCAAATGCTATGTATAGTATTTCTTGTCTTTAGTTGTATTGGTTATGCTATGCCGTTCATTTTCTGTTCAACAATCTACTGTTGTTTCCCTTGTAAAATTTCCATCCTTGGGGTTAGAGAGGATCTGACACAAAACACAGGAGCAACTTCTGAATCCATTAATGCTCTACCAACTTTCAAGTTCAAGTGATAATGGAAGAAGCATATGTGGTTATGAAACATTTGATTTATCAGACTTTTCCATTTCTGACATGATCATGACAAGCTTACCCTTTGATGGAGATTATTTTCATGATGATTACTCTGAGATCATCAACTCCTTTCTCTTTACCATTACCATTACCTTTACCTTTGGCTTATGCATTCTTTATTCATCTCTCCAATGCCATAAATTTTAACATGGTCCTGATCTATGAGGCGACAACTCGAGGCATAACATTTCTTTCCACCATGCCAATACAGTGCTTTTTTTTTAGTGAAGTTCCATATATGCAACTCAAACAAGAATAAGAATCACTATCCACATTTTTTTCTTGTTCCATTATCAATTATCTTCAATTACCTTTATTTCTTCATATTCTATTTTCTTCACTCCTCTTATTAAATACACAACATTATTATAGTGTGTATTTTACATCATTGAAGCAGCTTATTAGGATTAAGATTCAGATTTATTTTTCTCTATTTCATCCAGGGGCGGATGATTTAAGGGGCAGGTGGGGGCAGCTGCCCCCCTGAGTTTTTTAAAATTTTTTTTTACCTTCTTATCTTATGAAATATATTTGTTGTCCTACAAAGTATGTTACTTTAAGTGTCACTTGTTGTGGTTGACCAGAAAAATAATTAATTATTAAACTTTTAAATTATAAAAGATGATACATAGAGTGACACCCTTTTTGGAATAAGAAATATATTCTCTTTACCTATACCTAAATGATGTCTTTATACACAAACTCTTTGAAATTTAAATATTTCTCTAATTTGTAGCTTGATAAATAAATATTGTGTAACTTGTATGGTTATTCTAAAAATTATACGTGATGAATCAAGCTCTTAACATACAGATGATGATATTGCTTATAGTAATATGCTTGATTTGAGTGCGTAATGATTTACACTTAATAAAAAGATTATCTATGTATTCGTAATATATATTCTAAGGATGCTTATATGTCATTTAATGTTGATAGTATATATATTTTTTGTCCAAATTTTTTATCTTATGAATTTTAATGAGCAACAAAAGATTAGTTTAAAATGTCAATTTGAACATTTTTTCTTGGAGTCATTAGTCGTCATTCATGTTTGAAAATTTCTAAATCATTGTTAGTCATATAGTGTTTTATTAAGTTATCTGTTTTATCTTGACTATTGAGATTCAGCTACTATATAAATATATTTTTTAATAATGAAGACCTATAAATAAAATTACATAGTAAGATAACAAATGAATTTCTTGAATACAACATACGATTTACATGAAAATGAAATATTTGAATTTTTTACTCTAGTTCAGTTATGTGTGTTTTTTAAATTTTTCATTACTAAATTAGTTTTAATTGTAAATAATAAATAAATATTATTGCCCCTCCTAAAATTTAGATCAAGATCCGCCACTGATTTCATCCATTATGATTGGTTTGATTCTGTCAAGTATATGGTCAAGCATTGAATGGTTAAACTTATGTCAAATATATAAGTGTCAGAGGAACATGCTTATGTAAATGGCGGTTAAGCAACGTTATTGGTTCATATTCAAATTTCAAGACTAGGAGCAGTGTTTCCCATGGCGGATGGCGGCTGCTAAAATTCAGCCATGAAGGCATTGTAGATGGCGTTGCGGGCAAATGGCGGACGTTATCATGGCGGTTGAAAAAATAAAATAAAAAATATAACATAATAGGAAAAATAAAATAATAAATACAATAACACAAAAATCAAACAATAACGTAAAGTTTAATAAAAACCATTAAATATTAATGTCTTGTACATATCACTAAAAAGTAACATAAACAATACTAATAAGTCTTGTCAACATTCACAATTAAAAATCAAAGGAAAACACAAATATAAAATGCAAAAGATATAAGTTTCTAAATATCCTCCTCCTCTCCAACATCATCCTCCACAGCTGCAAACTAATATGATAATTGCAATATGAATATATGATAAAGAAAAATTTAAAAAAAGAAAAGCTGAAAAAAATATAAACTGGAAAAAAACTAATTTGGACAAAAAAAAGTAATCTGAAAAAACGTAAATTAGAAAAAAAAAAGTTATCTGAAAAAAAAAGTATTATAAAGATAATAGAAAACAAAATTAAAAAATAGATAAAGAGATGAGAAAACTAGAAAAAAAGATAAATAAATATAAGGAAAAAGAAAAGCAATGAAAATGAGTTAACAAACCTATGAATGGTGGTAGCGGCGGAGCAGTGGAGGAAGTTTTGAGAGAGGGAGGCAATAGAAAGAAGATGCAAAAATAAAAAGGCTAGGGTTTTAATTTTTAAAACATGGAATGAGTCCAAAAAAACACTTATGAGCACAATTTTTTAAAAAAATTGTTCAGAAACAAAAACTTCCGCCATGGCGGATTTTTTTTAACAAAAGGTGGACACGACCATATGGCGGGAATTTCCAAATGGCTAATGGCGGTAGCCCAAAAAACACCACTGTCATGGCCGCAATTGGACAACATTGACTAGGAGATAAAAATTCAGTCACATGCAAGAGAAGGTATTAGAGTATATTATCGTGTTCAACACACTCATTTCAAATTTGGAATGCATGATACATTCTAGTTCGTGGGGATATTAAATATATTTTTAGTTAAAGTTAGTTTTAGTTAATTAATCTTTATTTTCCATGTATAAATAGTTTGTTTTCATTGTAAACTATCCTTCACTATTTTCATTGAATACTTAAATCCAGTTATTCAGTGAACGAAATTCATATTTTCTTTCTATCTTTTACTCACAATATAGAGGGGTACACATCTCATAAATTATATCACCGCATGTACTATTACCTATGATTAGTCAAACAAATAATTAATTATTAATTTTTTAACTTAAAAATATTTTTTCGACCAATCATAGATTAATGGTACATTCAGTGACACAACGTGTAGGACAATAGATGCGCTCTCAATATAGAGTGTCTAACAATTCATATATGTAGTACCTCGTAGTTTTGTAAAAATTGATTCGTGTCGGCCGGTTCAACTATTTAAACTAGTCATACTGACCATGCATTTATACCAGTCAAAACCCGTCGAAACCAGTCATACCGGCCGGTTTTCAATTGAACCGTACCAGTCATACTAGTCGATTTTTATTTAATTTTTTTAATGAAAATAAAAAAATTATTGGTTTTTTTATTGATTTTTCAATATCAATGTTAATGTATTATATATTTATATTTAATTTTACCGGTATATGGTTTAATTAGTGAACCACCAGTTGAACCATCATACCATTATATCAATATTTGACCGGTTTGATAATCGGTACGACATTAATAACACTGGTACCTCTGTCTCTTTGCAACCTTGGTATTTTTTCAATGTTATTAATGAATGTTAGGATGCTAAAAAAAAACTAAACTACATTAATAAAGGAATACTTTCATCATTCACCATCTTTTGTAGTTTAAGATGGTGACCTTAATTTCATTGCTATTTTGTAATTTTTTTTATAAAGATACTAAAACTATTCTCTTAATAATTGTTTAGTGTAACGCCCTGAAAATTACTCCAAAGAAAATCTTGCTAAAAAATGGTATATTTTTTTTTGATGCCATATGAAATTTATTTCCATATATTCATTTCATTTTCGGAACATCACTTTAAGTAACATATAATACGGAAAATCAAAATCACCATTACCTAAAGGTAATAAAAATATAACTCAATATAACTTTGAATCACACTTCATTAGAATATTATGAAATGTTGGTACGAAGTACAAGGCGGAATCCTAATCGTCGCCCAAATAAAACTACTCGCAAAATAAATGCCCTACACAAGTACACTAATCAAAAAGCACAAGGGTCGGTGTAGGTATAACCGTTTTCCTCAATCCCCCATGCCCCCTCCTGGGACATCGACAAGCGGTAACTCAAAATCCTGGCAGAATGATCCATCTGAACAAAATGCGAATAGAAGAAAAATAGAAAGAAAAGAGAGTAAAACATCTAATGAATATTACTCATTGACGGCGTGGAATTACACAGAATATTACATCCAGACAGACACGCATAATAACATAATATATACATCACATAAAAAAAATGCACAATGATGAATGATGTTATAATCTCATATTATGAGGATCAAAGTCCACAATCTC
>NC_032014.1:21468112-21469146 GCF_001865875.1 Lupinus angustifolius
TCTCATTGATCCTGATTGCAAATAGGGGTTGTCAGAGATCGTCTAGTTTGCGCTGTGAGAACTGTCCGGTTCAACAGAATACCTCATCCAGGAATACAAGGGACTCGTTTCACCTAGACTCACCCTCAAGACTTTGCTGACGAACCACCGCCATCGTCGTCCCTCTCAACATCTCGAGCTCGTTCGTCTCCCGTAAATTTCCTCTCCACTACTTCATTATCCATAATGAGTATGCACACTAACCGAGGTTAGACGATTAAATATTTTCATCATTATTTTATATGATCGGCCCAACCTAAGACATCTCCCAAAGGAATGCTTCTTGTAGGACCCGATCTTACGTCAACACGTAAATAGAGGAATAACATCCCTAACACTACGAACCATCACTGAATCACCTTAGACGGCCACATGGCCAAGCCTCTCACGGTCAGACGACCTCGCTGCATGGTATCATGTAATCCTTTTTGGGCATTGCCCTAATCACGACATCACAATCGGAAACCTTGCCCTAAATAGGCGTAAGAACAAAGATACTTGTATAAGTTTGACAATTTTGGGCACCAGACTCAATCATCTGAGTAATGGTCTTTCCCAAGTGTAAATACACTTCACACCCAAGCTAGGGCTATTGCCTTTAACAAAGAAATTCCTTACTTTTATTATTTTCAAGAATTTTAATATAGTTATTTACCTTTATAACTTCTTGATGGCAAACATGTCATTAGGCTCTCGTATATATGGGAGTTATCGTTCAGACGACTTACAAAGAAGTCATGTCTGTATGGAGTCTTCTCGCTCAAGAGAGAGCTGTCTTGCTCAAGCGATGGCACATCCATTTTTTAGGCATTTGTGGCTTAAGCGAGAGTTGTCTCGCTTAAGGGAGAAAATAATCAGTTCTCTTGGTGCCTATTTTAGCTCAGGCGAGAGCTGTCTCGCCCCGAGATAAAACACTCATTTTCTCTAGACACTTCTCACTCAAGCGAGAGCTGTCTTGCTCAAGCGAGAAGAGCCTGAATATCATTTTATTTACT
>NC_032014.1:21469246-21479511 GCF_001865875.1 Lupinus angustifolius
TAGGTGATGTGTCTAATGGTGGTGGAGAGAGAGGATTTGTTGAGTAATATAGGGGATTTTGGGGGTAGTAAATCAAGGCATTAATGAGTGAAATCTATAAGATTTAGTAGGTAGATTTTGTGAAGTGACTCATGCGACGCGACGACTTCGGCGAAATGTGCGCGATTAAAACCATGCTTGAGTATTGTCGGCCAATATTCGAGTAGCCAAAAATGATCGTCCGATTTTACTTTACGGTTGGAACTTTGAATTTCGGCATTCCGAGTGAAAATATTTTAGAAAATAGTTATGGACCAATTCAAGGTCTATCTTGACTCGAAATGTGATTATGAAGCTAACATGGCAATCGAAATTTGATTCCGAGTTATGGAACTCAAAAACCACTTTTTGAGCCGTACCGGGTAAGATTCAGCCCCGACAGCGGTCCGAAACCGACTGTCTACGAAAATCATGAAAATTTACCACCAAGTTGGAAATAAAATTACAAGATTAAAACGCAACTAGAGTTTCGTCTAATTCTTTACCGAAAATTCCCAGAAATTCATTTTCGAAAATATAATTAATAAAATCTTATAATTCAAAATCGTAAAATTCGCGGTGTTACATTTAGACTTAATTATTCGATTAACTCAGTGTAAACATGAAAGTAAATTATCTTGTGATGGTAAAACTAAAAAAAACATCAATTAAGCATTAAAAATATAAAATGAAAGAGGTTTGAGATAAAATGAAAAACCTAAAACTAGTGGGGTCGTATATTCGTGCCGACAATAAAATATGACATAGTGATTACAGACACATAGATGCTATAGTACAAGATCATTTAATAAGGCAATGATTAGTAACTCATTTTAAATCCAAATATCAAACTACAACTTCCTAAGTGAACAATCACCATACTTTATGAGTATAATAAATAATTAGTTAGAAGATAGAAGCAGAGAATTGAAAGTTAATCAACATGCTGGTCATTAATTAAGATATGTTTGCCAGTTACAACCTACACTCGGAACAAGCTTTATATATTAAAATAATGTGAAAGCAATGTTTCTCATTTGTGCTATACTTCATTTTTTAAATCGGATATATTTGGATATCTATGATTTAGTTATTTCATTAGCTTTATTTATAATTTATGTTTTTTGTCTTAATTATTATTTATAACATTATTATATTATTATTTATAATAGTTTTTGCCTATATAATAAATTATTTGGACTGACTTGAATATTAAATTTGACATTTTTTTATCAAAATCATATAAAGTGAATATATCTTTAAAATGATTATATAGGAATTAATTCATTCTTGATTTTGACAACTATATAAAAATTTCATCCAATTGATTTAATGATATATGAACACCCTTTAGTAATATTTACTTTAGAAACACATTTTTTTAATGAAGAAACATGTTAAGTTATTCTCTATAAAAATGTGCCTACCAAATATGTCCTTAAATTTTTTACATGTAAGATGTGAAGAAATGAAAAAAATGGTAAAACCTGAAATTAAATGGTTAATGTTATGTTTCCAATACTATGTGAAAGGAGGAAAAGGGGAAAAAGCAGGTGGAAGTTTCAACTTTTTTTTGGTAATTTGGAAGTTTCCTCTTTATTGGCTAATAATAATAAAAAGTTATGTTTTTCTTTCCCCTCTTTATTTTCTGCTTTCTGTTTCAAGTTTGAAAGCCAAATTTTCCCTCCCATGTCCCCATAGTAATAATAATATTAAAAACAATACATATTTTAAGAAAAGTTTCAAAATAGATTAAGAATAGCAATTCCATTTAAGAAAAAGTGTCTGCCAATAATACATAAATTTCCTTCCAATGAGGATTACATTATCTGTGGATTTTTCTCTCCAATATAATGCCTAAACTATTAGGTTTATTTGGTGGATAAAATAAGATAGGTAAAACATAATATTGTCTTCATAACCAATTTCCTTCCTTTTATGATGCAAAATAGGCATTGCTAAAGCGGACAAATGGATAAATAAATTAGAGAAAAAGTAGAAGAATGATATCGAGAATTTTAATGTGAAAAACCTTCTTAAATTGAGAAGTAAACAATTATGAACCTAGTCCAGAAATGTCTTCACTATATATAAAGTAAGATTACAATTTGTGTCTCTCTATAAGCATAATAATCAATCTCATCAAAAAATGATGTAATACAAAGTCTCTTTAGTGTATCACTATGAATATTAGTCACACACTATGGTAGATATGAACTATTCACTTGCACTTTATGTTGCTTTTCCTTGTCATCTATTTCTCACAAGTTCCATTTATATAGTGAATGAGAGAAGACTTCTTCATAAAGAGAAGATGGATAATTAATGTTGTCATATTTTCAACACACCTTAAAAATGTTATCTTCAACTTTCTATGTTGGACTTTAAAGCCTTCAATAGTTAATGAATAATTCCAAAACTTGGGAAATGTCACAATTAAATCTATTTAATGTATCAATTATTAAGGTTTAATGGTTATGTTCTCCCATTAATTAGAAAGGATTCCTAACATATACTTTGTCTTATCATGTGGAAAGCAGCACCAAAATCAACGATCCAAGAACAATCATATGCAACATTTATGTAATTGTCTTCCTTGAATGAAGAAAACGTTATCATCTGCACTGACGGTCGTGGTAGGTTGATGACCCTTATTCTTATGATCAACTAAACCTTCATGGACATTTCCAACTTATTAGTGTCTTTTTAAGGACCTCCATTCAGATCTTTCATACCTTTCTTTGATATAATAATAGCTTATTACTCATCCTATGTCTCACTTTGTTTTTGCTTATTCCATGAGGTTCATTATTCACATGAATTTTACTACTTGTCTCTCCACAAGATTCGATTTAGACAGAAAGGATGTACTTTATTCTTTTCTTCTAGATTTTTCATTAAATAGATTGTCCAAATAGTAGTCATTGAGACCGTCTCATTTGGGACTAAGTTATTGAGCGTGACAACCAATATTTACCAGCTTTCAAACAAGGGATTAAGTAGAAGAAATCCTTTTAAACCATAATTTATCTTCATATATATCTTTGTCAATTAATTGATAAGACCCTGGAATGACTTCAAGTGCTTTATTATACTTTGGTCATCTCTGTAGTTGAGTTTCACCAGCCTTCTAACAAGAGGTTTTATTTTTTGGAATTTGCTTTTGAATCATATGTTCAAGTTTTGACCACAATTAAATAGCATTTGTGTATTTTAATACATACATAAGAAATTTCTATCAATATTCTTCTAAATCATTGTAGGATCTTTTTTATTCGAAAACACTTCATCTTTGTTTATCTTATCTTATGGTTTGTCTTTGCAAGAAACGGGCTGACACATATCCTTGCAGTATAAGTGATCATTGATCATGGGCTTACAATAAGAATAATTGTTATCTATCAATTTGAACATGTCTCCATCAAATGAGATGTTAGCGACTCTTTCCACCTGAGATTAAACAAACTAAACTCCCTATATGACCTCGTGAGCTCTAATATCACTATTGAGAATTTCAGAATCAATTTCCTTCTTTTATGTGATATAAAATAGATACTTGTGGAAGCTCACAAATAGATAAATAAAATAGAGAAATATAATAAACAGTGAGAATTATAACTAGTTTGGAAATGTCTTCACTATATAAAGAGGATAATACTAGATCATCTCACCTAATAAAGATGTAATACAAAGTCTTTCTAGCTTATCACTAAGAAAATTAGTCTCATAGCATAATAGGATATTACTACCATGTTGGCATATCCTATCATGTTATCGTAATGTATTCCTTATCACATAGGAGTGTATTAGAAATGATTGAGCATGATAGAATAATGCAAAATTCACCTTATACTTTCATCCCAAAACACCATTGTCACCACTATATTGCTATCATTATCACCACCACATTGATATTATCATTAACTGGTGCGCAGAAAACAATAAAATAATAGTTTATCTTTGCTTATATCATATCATATTCTCTATCTTAGACTTCAACTATTAGTCTCAACCCAGTGCCGCCTTTATTCTTAATAATACTAGATAAGGCTATCACATTCTTTTAGACTTTGTTTGGGAGTTATGAGGGAAAGAGAATGAGAGATTAAAGGGTTAGGAAGGGGGAGGAAGGGGGAGGAAGGGAAGGGAAAATGAAGGAAATCCTCCCCATTGTTTGGGAGTATAAAATTTAGAAGATAGAGGGTAAACTAATGATAATGTAATAATATTTTTTATTTTCCCTTAAAAAATGTAATTAACAATGAGAAATGAACAATAATATATAATTATATAATAATACTTAAAATATTTAGCTATTTTGATATTTTATCTCTAAAATCCCCAAATTATGGGATTTTAAAAATAGACAAATGAGAGTTTTTGAGGGTTTGAGAGACCCTCCAGAACCTTCCTCTCTCCTTCATCTAACTCCCAAACAAGGGAAAGACTTTCTAAAGCCATCCCTTCCCTCTCCTTCCCCTTCAAAACCTCACTCCTAAACAAAACCTGAGGTTCTAATTTTAACTCTACACTTTCATGTATGTGTCGTTATTATATAAGGAAATTTACAAACTAGGATCAATTTTGCACCTTACTTATATGACCAAAACAAAATCCTAATTTGAAACTAATATTTTGGGTCATGCATCCTAATAGATTAACACTTTGAACATTGATTGAAAATGACTGTTAATTAATCGATAAGCATTCAGTAAAGTTGACAATGAGTTTATCATCCCATATAATTTTAAAATATAAAATCACATAAAAATCAATTATAAGATGTACACTTTTTTGATTCAATATATTTTGATTTTGTTATTTTAACTTTTAAGGGTTTATAACATAACCAATTTAAAAGAACAACATAACAATAGTTATTTGATTTTAACATTCATATTTTCATCTTATTATATATAATGATATTTAATATTTCAATTTTATATTTTACCTCATGTCACTGGTCCTAAGTCCGTTTTTTTTTCTTAATACTATCAATGGTATCTCCTTATCCTTTTATGTAATGAATTAATATATTTTGAGGTTTGTGGTTTCTCCTTCCAACAAGTCTCGCTCGCAGAAATTAAATATTTAACATTTTGATAAGAATCTAACGGGTCATTATACTACTAAACCAACACCTTATTAGTTCCTAAGTCCGCCTTTAAAACATTCAATAAGTGTTTCAAACAATTGTTAATAAATTAATATATAAATGATATATTTCCAATAGAATATTTATTAATAATAATGTGATATTTTCATGACCACAAACCTTTAAAATTTACTAACCCAATTAAAGAAAACTCTCTTGGTGACAAGGACAGCATAGCCCAAGAAGGCAAGAAGGGACTACGTTCTTTTAAATTCTGATTATCATTCTAAATAGTAAATATGCTTATGTAGTTCTTTTAAATTAGTTATCTTATATTTATTATAATTTTAATTATTGGAGAGAAAACATAAAAGTATAAGTCCTATCATTTTTCTTTTCCCTGTTGGGAATTCCTTATGATTGGTGAAATAATAATCCTAGGATCTTAAATTTTATGATTCTCACACACATATATGAAACAAAGAGTGCAGTGTCACACCTGAATCCATGTTCCTAGATGTGCTCCTCTGATCTACATTTCTGAAAGAGGTTTTGTGGTATGATGGTCTTCCTCAACCAAATCCCTGATTCCTCTTGGGACTTGCGTTTTCACAAGAGAAAACTGATTTTGATTTGGTATGTTGGGGACCATAACCTGAAAGTGTAATGTGTCAAGAGAACACTTAAGCTTGCCTATATTTTGATGAAGACAAAGGACTTAGTGAAAGCTTAAAGACGCCTCAACAAATCAACATGCCAAAGATTCAAGAGCTTCATGTCTAGACTAGAGTCTTAGATGTGTCTTAGTTATTGAGTCTAGGTTAGGTAAACCTAGATGCAAATCTCACAAAGTCTAAAAACTATCATATCATTTACATGAGACATGCCATCTAGCTTATTATATGTTCATGCATTAATCATACATGTTATCTGTGCATTTTAGGCATAACATAATAGTAAAACATGTATAGTTGATGAGCATAACATATAGGTAGTTTACCATTTAATATCTTAANTTACCAATTAACATCTTAACTGAAAATATGTCAGTTAATCGATTAAGTGAAGCTTTAATCGATTAACATGAAAACAATTTTTAAAAGTTTCAACAGATAACTGAAAAACAGATTTCAGTTACTCTCTAACAGCCCATTAATCGATTAACATGCAATATAATCGATTAACTGGGTGCAAAACAACTTTTCTATATAAACCTTATTTTTAACAGATTTCATATACGATTTTATACATTCATACATTCATATTAGAATTGCTAAGTTGCGTATTTTCATGTTCATGTATGTCATATAGGAAGAGGGAATTGCATGTGATATTAGTGAGATATTATTATGCTTAGGATGAATAATAAATCTAAGTGCTAACTTTTACTTTCTGTCATTTATTTTCTGCAACTAACATTTATTTTCTGTCATTTACTTTGTTTAGAGATTTCTTAAGGGTAGAAATTACATTTTCTTCATGATTCTGATCTTATACATGTTCATAGTAATTGTGAGATTTGTATAGGGTTTATAGCTTGTCTTTCTTATAATATTTGAGCTATTTTAGTGCTTCACATTACTCTATTTTTTGTGTTGTTTGTGTAACAAGGAACGTCATTTCTCGGTGTCGTACCACCAAAGAGATCAGAGAGTCTTCACCAAGACTTGGAGGTCTTGAGTTTAGAACATACTCTTGGCTGGAGCTGGATCGTAGGAAAGGTTTTCCTAGGCGATTGAGTAAGGTCAAACCAAGGTAGAGGTTCTAGGAACTCTAGAAGGTAGTGTTCAAGGTCTTGTAATTGGAAGTGTGTATGTAAGATACATTGGCTTCAATTTTAGTGAAGAAAATCTTCCGGATCAGAGGGGAGGACTGGATGTAGTTTTGTAGTGGACTACAAAACGAACCAGTATAAAAACCTTGTTGCAGGTTGTTTCTTTCCCTTATCTCTTTACTATTTTAAGTAGCTTTTAATTGCCTATTGTAGGTAATATTTTGAATATATTATTAACGCCAAATAAAGATCCTTTGTGTTCAAATATATCTGCTATATCATTTCTGTATAATATGTAATTGGTTGTATAATTGATTCATTCAGCAACTGTTAATTCTGTGCGACTTAATCGATTAAGTCATAGCTTTAATCGATTAACTGGGTAATTTTCTAGAATATGGTTTTGGTGCAAATAGCGGTAAGTGGGAACCGCGACACCTATTCAACCCCCTCCCCCTTCTTGGTGTATTATGTCATTGATACCTAACATAACTTTCCTTATGCATTAACTTATAGGGTTCCCATTATCCCCTATGGGTTAACCTGATGGGTATCCACCCATTAAGCCATATTCGTTATAAGCTTTAAGAAATCTAAGGGGAGTCATTAATTAGATCACTTATAATGTAACCCCAGAAATAAATAATTGATATCATTGTATCAAATAAATGATGCACACCTTAATTAGAAATTATAAATTTCTAACAATCTCTCACTTAGGCTTCATATCTTCCTGAAAAAATTATATCATAGGTTCTTTAGGCACACATATGTATGCTATTTACATTTAGACTTCTCCTTAATACAATCTAGTCCATCTCATATATCAACTATGGAACCATCGCAACTTTCATCACATTTAAGTGTGACTCGACCACGATGATCACCATATTAATATACTTAATGACATAGATCAAATATGGATGAGTGACATGGAAATTTCATGCAATATGATCTCAAAAATGTCTATTTCCATCTGGTCATTCTTTATTCTTTAGTGAGATCAATCCAAAGTCTTTAATTGCAACATAATAGTTATAATGTACAATTTCAAAATGAAACAATAACAATCAACTTTATTATGCATAAAAACTGTATATAATATCCAAAGCAAAACATAAAACATATAGACTCCCACTGAACTAAGGTACCCTAAGGAACAACACACATATGAGCAACATGCTCATGAAAAACTTTAGGTACCAAAGCCCTTAGTTAGTGGATCAGCTAGCATAAAATTTGTCCCTATATGTTCTATGGAAACTTTTCCATTTTGAACACTTTCTTTAACAACTAGAAACTTTATGTCAATAAATTTTGACTTTGTAGAACTCATATTGTTGTTGGATTAAAGAACCATGGACTTGTTGTCACAATAAATCTTCAATGGTCTTTCAATACCATCAACCACACGTAAGCCACTGACAAAATTCAGCAACCATATGCCATGGTCTGATGTTTCAAAACAAGCCATGAACTCCGCAACCATGGTTGAAGGAGCTATAAGCGTATGTTTCGCAGACTTGCAAGAGATAGCACCTCCAGCCAATACAAAGACATATCCAGAGGTGGAGTATTTATTGTCTAGACATCCAGCAAAATCGGAGTCAGAGTACCCAATGATCTCTACATTCTTAGAACTCTGATAAGTGAGCATGTACTCCTTTGTTCTCTTCAAGTAACGCATAACATGTTTGACTGCCTTCCAATGATGCATTCTAGGATTACTCAAATATCTGGCCAAAATTCCCACAACAAATGTTATGTCGAGATGTGTGCAAACTTGAGCATACATTAGACTTCCTAATTCTGATGCATAAGGAATCTTTTACATCTCGTATCTTTCAAGGCCATTGTTGGGGCACTGTTCGAGACTAAACTTGTCTGCCTTAGCTATATGGGTATCCCATAGTTTACTGTCTTTTATGCCAAATCTATCTAGGACTTTATCTATATAGTTTTCTTGTGACAACCTTAGGATACCTTGAGAGTGATCTCTCAGTATCCAAATACCTAATACAAAAGAAGCTTCCCCAAGATCTTTCATTTCAAAATTCTTCGTTAGAAATCTCTTTGTCTCATGTAATAGTCTCATATCACTGCTACCAATAAGTATGTCATCGACATATAATACCAGGAAGATAAATTCACTCCCACTGAACTTATGATATACACAATCTTCAAATTTATTTGCCTCAAAACTATACGAGGTAATAACTTGATGAAATTTATGATTCCATTGATGAGAAGCATGTTTAAGCCCATAGATGGATTTCTTTAATTTGCATACCATAGACTTTGAGCCAACTGACACAAAGTTTTCTGGTTGCACCATATAGATCATTTCCTTAATGTCACTATTAAGAAACGTAGTCTTAACATCCATCTGATGTAGCTCTAAATCAAAATGAGCCACTAATGCCAATATTATTCTAAAATAATCCTTCGAAGATACTGAAGAGAAGATACTAGACGAGCTTTATATCTGTCAATATTACCCTTCGAATCCCTCTTGGTTTTAAATATATATTTTCAACCAATAGGTTTCACACCTTCAGGTAATTCGACAAGATCCCAAACGTAATTATCATGCATAGACTTCATCTCATCCTTCATGGCATCGATTCACTTTTGAGAGTTAGAACTTTTCATGGCTTGACAAAAGTTCAATGGATCATCTTCTGTTAACCCAATGTTATCCTCATGTTCTTGAAGAAATACAATATAATCATCAGGAATTGCTCTTCTCCTCTCTCTAGTAGATCTCCTTAATGACACTTCTACTTCTTAAGGTTATTGAATTTTTTCTATATGTACTTAAGGGAGAACCTCATTGTTGTCTTGTTCTGAAATATTGCCAAGGACAATATTCTGAACATTATCTTCTATTACCGAATTTATTCATTTAATGGTAATAGGCGCAAGAACTTGTTCACTATCAGTGACAGGTTCTTCCTCAAAGACAACATTCATTATGTTCTCTTCCTTCCCAAAATCAACTTCCTCAAGAAATCTTGCATTTCCCATCTCACAAAAGAATCTCGAAGTGGGATCATAAAATTTATGGCCCCGAGAGCATTCAACATAGCCAACAAAATAAAAGCTATAAGTTCTAGTGTCCAGTTTTCTTTCATGCGGTCTATAAGGTCGTGCCTCAACTGGACAACCCCAAATGTGCAAGTGTTTCAAGCTTAGTCTTTTATTAGTCCAAAGATCATATGAGGTTTTGTTAACTATTTTACTTGGCACCCTATTAAGGATTCAAAATGTGGTGTTTAAAGCTTCCCCCCAAAGAGACTCTTGTAAGGAATAATGACTAATCATACTTCTCACCATATCCTTAAGAGTTTGGTTTTGTCGCTCAGCAACACCATTCAT
>NC_032014.1:21479611-21502005 GCF_001865875.1 Lupinus angustifolius
CCACGGTCAGATTTGACAGCCTTAATTTTCTTTCCAAGTTGAAGTTCAACTTCAGCCTTGAAAGACTTGAAAACATCCAAGGATTGAGACTTCTCATGTATAAGATATAGGTAGTCGTACCTAGAGTAATCGTCTATGATCATAATAAAATAATATTGTCCATTCCAGGAAGCCATAGGGAAAGGACCACATATATCTGTATGTATTAGTTCTAAGACATCTTTAGCTCTTTCGGGACCTAACTTCCATTTGTTTGTCTGTTTTTCATTTATGCACTCAACACAGGCCTCAAAGTCTGATAAATCTAAAGGGTCAAGAATTTCATCTGACACAAGTCTTTGAATTCTTTGTTTAGATATATGACATAAACGTTTGTGCCATAAGGTGGCAGAATTCTCTTTTAATTTTCGTTTTGTACCACGTGACACGTGAATTTGTTTGTAGTATTTCATTAGTGGAACTGGAAACATTAAGCATATACAGATTATCAATTAAAGAACCAGAACCAACAACATTTGAATTTTGATAGAGACTAACTTTGTTATTTCCAAAAGAACAAAAAAAAAACCAAATTTGTCCAAGCTAGAAACACTAATTAAATTTCGCCTAAAAGACGGTACAACAAATGTCTCAAATAAATCCAAATGAAAACCAATTCGTAAACATAATCTAAATGTTCCAATAGCCTCAACTGCAATCCTTTTGTCATCGCCCATAAAGATGAATCTCTCATCATCACTTGGTTGTCGGCTCCACAAGTAACCCTGCATAGTGACACTAATGTGAGTAGTAGCACCAGAATCTACCCACCAAGTATCATTGGGTACAAAAGCCAAATTAATTTCAGAACAAACAAGAGTTAGAAATTTACCCTTCTTTACATGCCATGAGGCATATTTAGGACACTCTTTCTTCATGTGTCCTTGCTTCTTACAGAAGTAACAGGTAAATACCTCATTACTCTTCAATTTCTTTTGTTGAGAAGGCCCTTTCGCAACACCCTTATTTCTCTTTNGCTCTTTATTTTCTTATTTTGAGGGGTCATAGCCAAGTGAGCACTTTCAGCCATATCTCTCTACAACCTCTCTTCCTCTTGCACACAGTGAGATATAAGCTCATTAAGGGACCATTTGTCCTTCTGAGTGTTATAACTCACTTTGAATTGCCCAAAGTGTGCAGGAAGAGAGATCAAAACCAAGTGCACGAGCAGGTCATCACCAAGCTCTAACTTAAGTGAGTTGAGTTTGGATTCGAGATTAGACATCTCCATAATGTTCTCCCTTATGTTCCCTTTGCCTTTATACTTCATGGAGATGAGTTTAGCCAAAAGGCTACTCGTCTCGGCCTTTTCATTCTTGGCAAAGAATTGTTGTATTTCTTCAAGGAACTTCCTTGCACTTTCACCCTCAGATATAGAGCCCCGAAATGCAACTGGAATAGAGTGTTTCATGATCATCAGACACATTCGGTTAGAGCGTTCCCACTTCTCAATTCTAGCCTCATCGAGTTTTTCCACAGTAGAAATGAGTTTCTCCACACGAAGTGTCAAATCCAAATCCATACAACCGAGAATAATTTCTACAGTTTCCTTCCAGACCTTAAAGTTTGTTCCATTCAACAATGGAATGTTACTGATTTGAGTAGAAAATTTGCAGCATTGGTAAAAGACACTGAATCCACAGAACAAAGAATTAATAACATGTTCAAATCTAAACAAACAAGTCATGTAATATACATAAAAAAACAAGACATGTTCACATAATGGACTCATCACAAGATACCTAGCACAACATCAATTTCTAGTCTTTAGACAGACAAATCAATTTGTAAGTGGTACTCTCAATGTAATGATCAAATATTAACAATTAGTTCTGTTAAAAATAGTCTTTCTTTGGACCGACTATTATTCACATTAAGAAAAAAAACTTTATAATTGTTACATATTTATCATCACAGGTATGTTATTATTTGACCAAATTATGTCTTCCTTTAGGCCGAACATAATTTGCATAAATAATCTCATACTCATCTATGTAATTTAAATTAATTTCCACAATAGAGGTTACTTTGGCAACATATTGCAGCAATTAATTCAAAATAATTACCAGACAAAAGAAAAAAACACAATATGGGTCCATAACAAAAAATATAATATTGGAATTAAATCTTTCAAATTTGACATCTTCTATGATTACCAAATCTAATCCCATAAAAAGGTTAATATGAAATGACTCATCCAAAATTCTTGAACACCATATGTGCATAATGCAGTTCCAAAATTCTGGAACATCATATGTGCATAATGCAGTAAAACAGTGAACAACATATATGCAAAATTCTTATCACAGTCATATGTTTGAATAAACAAATGTTAATAAATAAAACAATGAACAATAATTCACCACCTATTTTACATTATGAGAAAGAAGGCATATCATAGAACAAATATAATTGTTTAATTATCCAAAAAATTGTGATGCACAACCAACAATGCCTATCAGAGAAGAAACGTGAGTCTATAATAAATATGCAATCTAACCAACATGATTACATTAAGTGTGGAGAATAGTGACATACACAAATAAAACATTGCAGCGGAAGAAAAATAAAGCACAATTCAAAATTTTCAATTTTTATATCATGGTAACAAAAACATAAAATCCCCAAATTAAAAATTAGGGTTCATAAAAATTTTGATAAAACACTCTTTATGGAGAATCATAAAATTCAGAACCTATGTTCTGATACCAGTTTTTGGGAATTCCTTATGATTGGTAAAATACCAATCCTAGGATCTTGAATCTCATGATTCTCACACACATATATGAAACAAGGGGTGCAGTGTCATACATGAATCCATGTTCTTGGATGTGCTCATTTGATCTACATTTCTGAAAGAGGTTTTTGGTATGATGGTCTTCCTCAACCAAATCTCTGATTCCTCTTAGGACTTGCGTTTTCACTCTGATGGGGAGAGGAGAAAACTAAATTTTATTTTGTATGTTGAGGACTATAACCTTCCTTATGCGTTAACTTATATGGTCCAATTATCTCCTATGAGTTAACCTGATGGGTATTCATCCATTAAGCCCATATCCGTTATCAGCTTTTAGAAATCTAAGGGGAGCCAGTAATTAGATCACTTATAATGTAACTCCGAAAATAAATAGTTGATATCATTGTATCAAATATATGATGTCTACCTTAATTAGAAATTAGAAATTTCTAACATTCCCCTCTATTGAACACAACCAAATTATGGAAAAAATTATTTGCCTTCCTCTTTCATTCCCTTCACTTTCATTCCTTCACTTTTCACCATCAACCAAACATAACCTTAAATTCTTCAATTTAGGAATAATTGTCCACCATTATACATCAAAACAATTATAAAGACTCTCAAAATTACAATATCATTACTCATTACCAAGGGTAACTTTGCCAAGCTGACCTAACTTTGCCAAGCAATAGGCATTGAATTTTTTCCCCACGTGACGTAGTGTCACTTAATATACCTACCTTAGTTAATGTTAATTGAGTGCAATGTGTTTATGTTAAAGACTTGTAACAATTTATTTTTTAGTACATTATTTAGTATTATCAACCGAATCCTCTCTATATGTATGTAACAATTTGTTTATATACACACATCTATTATGTTACAATTTTCTCCTAGAATATTATTTTTCTTTTTTAAAACTCTCTCAGCTATTAACAAGGTGTTGCACTAGTGGTATAAGATTATGATCGAAAGAATTAGTTCCTTACCTAAAAAGGTAAGAAATATCTTTGGTAGTACTAAAAAACGTCACAGATAGTTAATGATGACTTTTTACTTAATAATAGGAAGTGTGATCATTTTAAAATGAACTTGTGCCGGTCGATCTTTGAAAGTGAAGTGCTGATTCATCAACTAATCAAGTTATCAACCCACATTCCATTGCCTACCTTATCTTCTCTTATCAACATTGTATCACTTTAATCACACTCTGTTTGTTTCTTTATAATTGTTGTTCTAGATTATTTTACACATTCTAAGAGAGTGGTTGATTTTCCCCCTACTATATCCTCTTAATTAGTTAAGATGACAACGAGTTTGGTTGAGTTTGGGTAGTGCACCATCTGAATTTGTCTTGTTGCTTCATTTCTGGATTTGAATTTGCGTGAATACCTACCGAGTCTAGTACTCATGAGTCATTAAGTGTGCTGAAAATTCGTGACACCCAAAAACTTAACAAATAATAAAAATAGTTACGAGTAATTTATGTGATTGTATGTTTCTTTTCTATAATCTTATATGTTATTTAGACAATAAAAAAATAGTAAAAAAAATTATAAAAACATGATTTAAACTCACTATTAAAATAACTCCTTTTACTCAAATGAACATAAAAAAACAAAGTCGCCACTCATACATTACGATGGGAGAATTATTTAGGAAAAATTGTTTAATCAACATTATATTACATCACATATGAATTAACTACGTAATATCATTATTTAACAATATAATAATTAAATTTACTAATTAACACGATTTTAGAATTATACATTGACAATATAACATTATAACTACGATTTAATATATATATATATATATATATGAAGGAATAGTGAGTCCGATTACCCACAGCTCTGGATATCTCATTACCAGATTTATATCTGTACAATAGCGAGTCTTAAAATCTCGAATTTAAATTATCAATGGGTCCAAAAACATGCACTCAAATACAATATGTTCTAGATATTTTTGCTGGTATTCGTAAGTTCGGGTACTCATTGTTATCTCTATTCTCAATTATTATTTATTCTCTCTCCATAAAATGTAGAGTATAATTAATTAAAAATAATTAGTGTTGAAAAAATCATGTCTAACGCTATGTAGAGAGAACAATTCAGAAGTGATAGGAATCTATTACTATTGGAGTAACTAAGCCGAAGACATTACTAAATATGAAAAATTCTAAGTCTAACCTTATGCTCAAAAAGTGGGCTGACATGGAAAAAAAATTTCATAGCCTAAAATTATTTTATTGTCGGTTTAAAAATTTGAAAATAACCAGTTAACTTGTAATTATTATGTGTGGGTGACTTTCTTAGAAATCGATGTTATTGGAGATGTTTGAAATATGTATTTGTATGAAGTCTCATATTGCCTAGTTGAAGTGAGTATGGATCGATTTGGACTGGGTAAGGCTTGTTGATATGACAAATCACAAGTGCATGATTATGTCGTCATGTAATAAAATATCGATCCCACAGGGACTAAAAACTCATTTAATTATAACAATTAATTTATACTTAACTCAGATAAGGAAATAAAATTGAATTCAGAACGATTGAGAAATTAACAAGAATAATTATGAAAGTATTAAAAATGATTGAAATCTAATTTAGGGAGAGTTCCCAGGATAAGAGTTGTCGTCTTTACACTCGCAAATCATGTTTTGCTCTTTTCATGAACTTTAAGTTGTGAGGGTGAATTGCTCTTTGATATGTGTCATCATCTATCGAGCTCCGACACGTGTACTCAATTGAAGTCGCACCTCTCGTGGTACAGTTATCAATCAAATCTTTTACTTGGATCTTTCTATCCAATCGCTTCGTAGTAACCCAAGGTGAATTCCATAAATCCCTGAGAATCATAAGACTACTCTCGTGAATTAGGATTCTAGTTTGAATAACTGAATGATTAGATAGTTGGTTCACCTCTCGGTCCTTCCCCGATGTATCTAAGAAGTGTAATTTGTTGACCAGACAAGTCATACGAATAAAACTCAGTTTAATGATTCAAATCATAACACTCAATAAATAGAAGTAAGAACAAATGTTTATTGAATGTAAAAGGGCATAGCCCCAATCCTAGAAACAAAACGAATTACTTACTCATAATGGATAATAGAATATCAAATTCTAAATTAAAGAATTGTAATGTAAAGTGTAAGATCCTTGAGGGAGAATCCTTATTTATCATAATTATAAAATATTGGGCTAAGCCCAACAAAACAAATCTAAAAAATAGGAATATAATATAACATCTATGACTTCTTTTGGCCATTCAATTGGTTTTCGCATAGCCTCAATAATGAATTCAATCTTCATGCATCCATTCTCTACTCTTTTTAGCTTAAATTCATCCAAACTGCACAACATAGCTAAAAACACCCGCTCAACCCGAACAAAGAGAAATAAAAGTTAAAAACAATCCCAAAGTCCTAATTATGGCCTAAAATGCAAGTTAAATGCAATGTAAATGTAGCATAATTCCACACATATCACTTGTCATTTACTCGACCCTAAATGTTGATCGTGTCATTCTTTGAATCCGAATCCGACCATAGACCCAAAGTTAACCCGACCATAAATATCGACTGAGTCAGCCTTTGAACCCGATCCTAGACTCAATTAAATATAATGCATATAATTTTTAGATAAAGTCTTCTCAATATTATTTATTATTATGGATATGTAATTTGACATATGAAATGATATATGTATATATATTGTCAATCATGTATATTTGCTGAAAAATTAGAGAATGAATGATACTTTCAACCAAAAAGATGTTATTACTCTATACATAATTAAAAAGAAACACATAAAAATATGAAGAGTAGATAATAATAGGACGGGTCCAGGCCGAATCATGTTTGCCCATACCCATTTCTAAATATTGATCAGGTCTAATTTTTAAACCCAACTCGGCCATAGACCCGATGAGACCCGAACCTATTGGAACCGGATCGTAATCGGGCCAAGCCGGATGAGCGGGTCGGGTTGGTTCTTTCTCACCCTTATTGCCTAATATCGGAAAAGATGAGAGAACTTAAGTCCCTTGTTGTAATGTACATCAATTATAAGCATCAATTAGAAATACCACAAGGGCAGTTGGGCCTATGGGTGTGCTACAGTTTATAATCCTTACTCTCTAATAATACCATAGTAGCTGCTCAATTTTCATAGGAACGTGCCACAATTGATCGAACAATGTTAACAAATTCTCTTGTTTTCTCTTCTATTTAATCTTATGTCATTTATTTGATTGCTTGTAGCCAACATTGTGCAACGACTACTTTCACTATATCACCAATTGTTATCATAACCAATTGGTAGATAACTCTTAGCTTGTATACCATATTATGGCAAAGGAGGGTGAAAAACGTGTTGGCTAGATAAGGTCTATCAAAAGCATTGCACGAGAATAAACTCATCCACCAATCAATTTGGGCAGAATAATTTGGGCAGAAATTGTTGGGTCGTATGAGCCAATATCATTGTTGGGGATACCACGTCCAGATCCAATCAATTTTAAAGATAATGGTTAGATTACATTTTGAAAAAATAGAATCTAATTTATCTTATTTTAAATAAATTAGACTTTAGGTTTACAAGTTCATAGCTTCGTATGCATCACTATTTAATGTATATTAATCCTAATAAAAAGACGTGAATAAAAAATTGTTTTCTCTTTCAATATTTTATAGTTTTGTTAGAATCTTTATTTTCTTGTTTACTAGGGTTAACACCCTAAAAGAAACCATCATTTTCAACCGAAATATAAATCGAGGTTTGGCTTAATAAGATTCGACATAAAAAAATATCCTCTATGTTATTTGATTTTATAATTTCAAATTATTCAATCTGATGTATTTGTATTACATTGTTTTGACTTGGATAGAAGTAATACGAAGCAGTATACATATACTGCTAGTATCATATGAAACGGGGATACACTAATACTACCAAAGACTGAGATAAGCATGAAGTGTAACTTGTTTTCTTCTATAGTGAATCTCTTCTCTCTTCCTTTCTCTTTCTTGCTCATTTTCCCACTTCTTAGACTACTAGAACTACTTGTCCATGCACGCTCAATTACACCTAGGGATAGCAATGTGTACAAACATGTACGTATAGTAGCTATCGGCTACATGATGTGCATAATTTTTTTTTTACTTGTACATACTTGTCCTTATATTTTTTTTGGTTTCTCACATGTATCTTCGCATTAGAGGCAATCCTATCTGAGTCGGAAATATCCGTAGGTACGTAGGGTTAACTCTTTCAGTGGACATTTTTTCATCCACAAGACTCGAACTCGAGACCTTGCTTAAGGGGAATCAAACATGTACCACTTGAACTAACGCCTGTTGGTATACTTGTACTTATATAGGTACCTGCTTTCTAATTTCATGTGAGTTTTAATAGGTAACTACATATATAAAAAGTATTCATGGAATTCTTTTAGGTGCTTTAAAAAAAATTTAAAAATAGTAGGGAAGTTATTTTTGGACATTTTATATATAACGTACTTAACAATGAAAACAATATTGTTTGAACAGGGTGTGCACAAAATTTAAGGATGGAAACAATATTGTGTATAGTGTGCAGCACACCAAATTTAAGGATGAAAACAATATTGTGTATAGTGTGCATCACCAAATTTATGAATGTATCACCAATTAAACCATATAAATTTAAAAATCATAATTCAAGAGGATATTAAAATAATTTGATAAATTGTGGATATCTATGTGCACGACTATCATTATATTCATGGCCGGATAAATATATTACAATTAATTTGAAGAACCTAATTCCAAAATTTGCTAATACCAGTTTATAATAGATGATTGTACTCATGTGATTTCATTCATGGGTACCTAAGAATTCACGTTTGTTTGTCATCTTTAATTACATAACTCAAAGTCTAAAACTCCTAGCAACTTTTTCTTTTAATTTTGATTCCATATTGTATTTAACACAACATTTTCATCCCAATAAACATTTTTCTGTTTTTTATTTATAAAAAATTGTATCAACCTCTTTAATTAGTATAATTGAAAACAAATTTCCTATAACGTGCTTAATTCAATAATTTTTCTTTAACACACGAAGTTCAACATAAATTATCTCTAAAATAAATTGGAGCTCCGTGATAATCTTCCATTGTGCCAAAATCATGAAAGTAGTAAGTTTCTTATAGAGTTTGATATATGTCGTGTAATCTTTTTATATGATAAGTGCATTATTCATTATTTTTGTATATTATGTTTATCCAAGAGTTAATGATGATATAAATAATAAATCACATGTTGATAATATAAAAATGTATTATTACATTAATGTGTTAATTATTCTGTTTATAAATCAAAGTTATACAATTAAGAACATAATGAGAATTGCAGAAGTGTACTGTCATGAGTAATTGACAGTAAAATAAAACGGAATTAAGTTATTTTTATTATCAATGTTATGTTTAAATCAATATTAGTATCAATATTAATTCACAATTAAATTATTATATTTTAATCAATAGAGCTAACACACAAAGAAATTACTCATTAATAATCATGTGGAAAAGAAGGAAAATAATAACATTGAGTATTGGTACCTAATATAGCTATAAAATTAGTATATGCAAAAAAGTTATAAGATTAGTTTTCAAGTTGTTTTTTATTTATTTTAAATTTGATTCTATAAAATTTCTTTGAATTTTTTATGTTTTTAAATGAGTCCGATTAGTTATTTTGTTGTTCACTTAAGGTTAATTTTTTCAATGAATAGTTTCACAAAGGAATATTGAATTTTTAAATTTTCTTCATATTGAATGAGAAAAACAAAAGAAGAAAAGTTTTGTTTTTTGAAGATGAAGTTGGAAAAAGATCAGTTTAGTAATTGATTGGTCTTATTTATAGTTAATTAGTATAATAATTTACCACATTTGTGTTTTTGAGAAAGTTTCAATTGAGCAACGTGTTTTGTTGTACTTGGTAGCAGCTTACATAGGAGGAACACAAAACATACCAACAACACAACATTTCTTATATTACTCTGTCTTTTCTTCACTTCATCTTACTTTCTCTCTTCTTCTTTTATCTTCACATTCTTCTCTTCCTCACTTTTCTCAACAATCTAGGGTTACTTCAAGGGTTTTTTTCTTTTTGTTTTTGATCTGCTTCTTCTGATCTAACCCCTTTATTTTTATCACTTTAAAATTCTGGGTTTTGTTGTGATTCTACTTTTGACGTGTTTTGAGTGGTAAAGTTATGATTTTTAGTTGCTATTTGGTTGTGGAATTTATCATCCTGTTCTTGGGTTGAATGTGATTTTGGTAGGTTTGGGCATTGTGGGTCAGTTTTTTTTTTGGTTTTGATGATTTTTTAGGGAATTTGGTAGAGATGGGTAAGGTGGTGGAGTCTTTAGATGTGTCTAAATCAAAGGGTAACAAGAAGAAGAAGAAGAAAAATGAAGAGAATGTTTTGGAAGAGGAAACAGTGTCTGGGAGGTGTTGGCTTAGGTTCAGATTCTTTGGAAGCTGCATTTCTTTAAGATCCAAAGTTGATAGCTCAGTTAGTGGCACAAGTACTAATTATGGTAACCTTTTTTCTCTCTTTAGAACAATTATTGTGCTTACTATGTTATTAGAGATTCCATCTTCAGATATGTATTTTTTTGTGATTTGTTTTTATCATACAAAGTCGAATATCTTGTATAGATTTATTACTTGCTTTAAAGTTAACAAATTTGAGTTTCTCTTAGTTCCTGCTTATTCAAAACTTTTATGTGTTAAAAAATATTCCTAGTGGTGGTGATAAAATACAGATGATGATGCTTTAGTTAAGATTTCGCGAGAATTTGGAAACGGCAAGCATGGCCTATGTATAACAAACACTTCAAGCTAGTTGCTAACTTTCCATGTTAATGTCCGTTTTTGTCGTGTCCGTCGTGGACATGTATTTGTATTAAATAATTCATGGACAATGCTAATTGTACTCTACAACCATTATAGATAGAAATGTTCCAATGATTAGATAAGCATTAGTATATTATTATGCTTACAATGACTTATGTAACTTTTAAAACATTATTCCTATTTTCCATTTAAGATTCATGCTTTTATGTTAAGCTTACATTAGTTTTATATCATATTCATAGCCATGCCATGTCCTATCATCTTTAAAGTCTGTCGTATTCCCATGTCTATGTCTGTCTATTTGTGTTACGTGTCGTATCCGTGCTTTGCAAATCATGCTTGTGTTACGTGTCGTATTCCCCTAGACATGATTGGCTGGGACCTGGGAGTTATTTCACCTCATGATACTGGTTTTTCTAAGAAAATTCTTTATTTTCTGGTTTTGACTTCTCATCAGCTGAAAGTAAATCAACTAACGATACAAGTAGAGACCAACCAACAGTTCCTGTAGTCTCTTCTACAACCACCAGTAATACTGAAAGCAATGCATCCACTTCCAAACTT
Source organism: Lupinus angustifolius (assembly GCF_001865875.1). NCBI lineage: Eukaryota > Viridiplantae > Streptophyta > Magnoliopsida > Fabales > Fabaceae > Lupinus > Lupinus angustifolius. The sequence continues at coordinate 21,490,869 of NC_032014.1, forward strand.
GAAGAGGAGCTTAAAGTTGCTTCAAGGCTTCGAAAATTCTCTTTCAATGATCTTAAGTTCGCAACAAGAAATTTTCGGCCTGAGAGCCTTCTTGGTGAAGGTGGTTTTGGTTGCGTGTTCAAAGGATGGATCGAAGAAAATGGAACTGCACCGGTGAAACCTGGCACAGGGCTTACTGTAGCTGTGAAAACCCTCAACCATGATGGGCTACAGGGTCATAAAGAATGGCTGGTTTGTAACTTTACTGATTTAGTCTTTCCTATGCTGAATTCTATCCGTTGTTTTCACTTTTAATTTCTTGTTTGATTTGTATGACAGGCCGAAGTAAATTTTCTTGGTGATCTTGTTCATCCAAACCTTGTTAAACTTATAGGTTATTGCATTGAAGATGATCAAAGGTTGCTTGTGTACGAGTTCATGCCTCGGGGAAGCCTGGAAAACCACCTGTTTAGGAGTAAGTTACTATTTTGGACTAATTACTTTCTACTTTTATTTTTTAATGATAGTTACTACACCTTTCCATGTGCGTTTAGAACTAATGTACAAGGTTGTCTAATCGCATCTCTAGGCCAAATTTTGAATCATAAGTCGTAAGATTTGTTAACACAATAAAAAATATCTTAAAATGGCTTATTTGAATTTGCTCAGTATATGGACAACTTTTTTTCTTCATAATTTCATAAACCATTAAGTATCAGCTATCACAATGTTAAAGTTCAAGATTCATAGAAAGGTGGAAACTGAATGAGAAATATTAAAAGGAAATATAAGGAGAAGAATATTAATTATTTTGTGATTTACTTCAGCCAATAGATGGTATAAATAGAAAAATTAGAAGCTTCAATATGCTGTGTAGATTTCGCGAATTGTACAATTTTGATGGCCATGTATACCGTATAATCATGGTAATCGAAAATTTGAAATTGTACCATTTATGATTTGATGCATACAAGATGACACGAGCCTGTGGAGAATCACTCGAAAATTCGAAATTGAACCATTTATGATTCGACACATAGAGACGACACCAGCCTTTGGAGAATCGCTCCTTGAATTGCAGGAATACATTGATATGGTGTCGAAAGTAAATCTCCGACGGAGACCAATTCGAGCTGCTGCGTTTTCGCGAGTTCTTAATCAGTTTTCATGTTCTAGAATGGATCTCACTCAACCCAAAATGAAAGTTTCCCTTTATTCTCATTTTTCTTAAATTTTACTTGGTCAAACAGTGTGTTTTGTCTTATCTTATGTGTGTTTAGTTTCAATTAATGATACATTACGTTTTGCTTCATTTAAAAGTAGTGTCTTTTAGTCTGATATGACTTTGAAAATTGAAAAATCTGTTCCTAAATGGTAAAATATTAAACTCCTAGTAAAGTGGGATAAGGTAATCGTTAAAAGAGATTGAATTCCATTAAAATTGGGAGGAATTATTGAAATCGATATAAACTGGAACTGGAACTTCTGCTTTAAACTATTTTTTTGGATTATATCTACTTTACCTTCTAACGAAGATATGATATCTTATGTAGGATCCCTTCCTCTTCCGTGGTCCATTAGGATGAAAATTGCGCTAGGTGCTGCAAAGGGTCTTGCTTTTCTTCATGAGGAAGCTGAACGGCCAGTAATATATAGGGATTTCAAAACTTCAAATATACTATTGGATGCAGTAAGTGCCAAATGTTACAATAAGATTACATTTTCTTCCTTTTCAATATTCCTAATGTCTTAAGGATTCAGGACTACAATGCCAAGCTCTCGGACTTCGGACTCGCAAAAGATGGTCCAGAGGGTGATAAAACCCATGTGTCTACTCGTGTGATGGGAACCTATGGTTATGCTGCACCAGAATATGTCATGACGGGTATGTTTAGCTGGATATGCCATGTCCAAATCTGCGAGTTTTAGTTGTTATTTATCAGTGAATTAACAAATCCTAATTCATTTGTCTATTTCTTGGGTCAGTTTTATTTCTGAGTTCATTTGTTCTGACCCTGATGATTATTATAACTCAACTTATTTGGAATGTAATTCCTTGTGGGACCTGTTTGTTCTCTAGGTACAATGTTCTTGACCTTTATCGATGATGTTAATTGTTTTCTTCTTATGGGCAGATTAAGGATTAAGATCCTAATTTACTTGGGAGTTGTGTGTAGTTTTTGTCATGACCAATTGTGTTCAAGGATTTATAATTGCAATTGTTGCATTCTCAAAATGTTGATAACTTACAGAACCTGCACTTCTATTATATTCTTCTAGAATCTTTGGTTCAGATTATCAAATATGTGAATAATTAGATTATCATATAATCCGAATGCCCAAAACTGATGCTTCAATCATGGAATCTGACATCTGCATCAACTAATCACCCTACATAATCAGCTCTATGTTTTTGTGGCAGGACATCTTACATCAAGGAGTGACGTGTATAGTTTCGGAGTTGTGCTGCTTGAGATGTTGAGTGGCAGAAGATCAATGGACAAAAACCGGCCCAACGGTGAACATAACCTTGTAGAATGGGCTAGGCCACACCTAGGAGAGAGAAGAAGATTCTATCGGTTGATCGACCCTCGTTTGGAAGGTCACTTTTCGATCAAAGGAGCTCAGAAAGCTGCTCATCTAGCCGCTCACTGCCTTAGTAGAGATCCGAAAGCCAGACCGTTAATGAGTGAAGTCGTAGAAGCTTTGAAGCCTCTGCCAAACCTGAAGGACATGGCTAGCTCATCTTATTATTTCCAGACAATGCAAGGCAACCACTTCAGCACAAGCCCAAATACTAGAAACGGGCGAACACAAGGCGGCACATTGCTCAGCCGGAATGGGCAGCAGCAAAGGAGCCTTTCGATATCACATGGTACTCGTGCATCTCCTTATCACCATCAGTATCCTCAACAATCACCAAAACCCAATGCGAAAGCATAGATACAGTTGATGGATTTTCCCCATCATTTCTTATTTCCTAAGTATAGAAGTAACCTATGTGTTGAGTGTTGATCCAATGTAAGGGAAGGTGAGGCATATTAAGCTACTATCAAACAGTTCTGATTAAATCAATTGGCTTAGTTTATATCATCTTAGTCTTTAACAATTCAAACTTTAATCCATTGATCCCATCAATTCTTTTAGTATAAAATGAGATAAAGTACAAAAATAAGATAATAGATTTTCCTTCTTTGTTTCATCATTTAATAATAATAATATTAATTAAAGCTTCTTTTTATAGGAATGAAAAAAAATAGATTAAAAGACCTTTATGAAATAATCCCATTTAACTTTGGGCTTGTGTTTTATTGATATATACAAAAGTAGTGAATAAAATTTTTGAACAAATTGTGCAGAGTTGTGGATGGTGTTGAGTTTGAAATTGTGGATGGTGTTGAGTTTGAAATTGTCCATATTACCCAATCTCTTCCATAAGGATGAGATTGAATAATAAGAATTGGGATACACTTTTTTGGATGAATCCTTTCTTAATTTTGTACTCAAATATTCTAAAACATCCTACAATATCCTCTCCTTCTTTATACTCTCAACCTCATGTCTTAACTCCCTCATATTTTTCACAAAACTCGTAACCCCAAATCGAACCTTTTCATTTTTATTGTGAGAGTTTGTTTTAGTAAATTACTTTTCACTTTCGACTCAAAAGTGTCAAAAACAATTTCAAAAGTACTTAGTTGAAAATGAAAATTTACTTCCGACTATGGTTGGAAAAAGTATATATTCTTACAAACAAGTGTCAAATGTATATTTAAAAAATATAATATATATATTATACATTTTGACACTGAATTGATGAGTTAATTATCTTGTATAAAAATATGAAACAATATGAGTAAAGACATGTCCTTCCTGATTTCCATACATATTATCATTTAGTAATAAAAAAATCGACATTTCTCAGCAACACAAATAGGTAGAATGATTTACCTGGCTTATGGACATAGAAAATGAAGACTAAATTTAATAATTTATTTATATTGAAGACGACTTTGGTACTTATGAAAATCATAAATGAGTTAAATAGGTGTTTGGTAAAATAATAATATCATTTTATAATAAATATATATAGTTAATGTATCACTATATTACATTCTTTTAATATATATATATATATAGAGGAAATAAGAAAATCAATAGTATAATATAACTTAATTTGGGTGTAGACGAATATCTTATCGTATATTTATATTAGTTACACTCAATTTCAGTTATTTTTTTTTTTTTAATTGATCAAATAGGTGAAATTTAAAATGTTATTTAATATTTTTTTTCTTTTCCTCATTTATTTCAGGATTTAAGAAGATTAAAGATTGATATTGAATATAAGTCAGATGTAATGAAAGAATTATGGATTATATATACGGATGCTCTGAATGAATCAATTATTCATTCACAATTTATATCTCTTTCTGTTCTCTCTCTCTACCTTGTGTTGCAGGTGATATATCATTTTTTTTACAGGATCAGTTACCTCTCCTCTTTCATCTTTTAATTCTCTCTTTCCATTCTTTCATTTCGATTTCCATCTTATCAATATCTACTCCTTCTCCATTATTATCATCATTGTTTTTCGTTTCCAATTTGATCGTTATGTGTTTGTTTTTCCATTTATTATTATTATTATTGTTAGCAATGTTTTTGTTTTAATTGATTGCAATTTGCAACTGCCACATATATAGATAGATCATGTAACTGAAGTGAATTATGTTATTTAACACCATTAAAAACAACAAAAAAAACTTACGTGTGTTAATATAAGGTTTGTGTTTGTTTAGGTTATTTGCGAAGATGGGACTAGTTCTAGGTTGTCTTCAAGTGGATCAGTCAACAGTAGCTATAAAAGAAGTATTTGGGAAATATGATGATGTTCTTCAACCTGGTTGCCACTGTGTCCCTTGGTTTTTTGGCAATCAAATTGCTGGTTACCTCTCATTGCGTGTCCAGCAGCTCGATGTTCGTTGCGAAACCAAGACTAAGGTTTGTTTTTTAAGACCTTAAAGCTTTGTTTGGGAGTAGGGTTTTGGAGAAGAAGGGAAGGGAAGGGAAGAGATGACTTTGGAAAGCCTGAGTTGGATGAAGGAGATGAGAAGGTTTTGGAGGGTTTCTCAAACTCTCCCCAATTAATTTGGGGTTTGTTAGAGATAAAATATCAAAATAACTAAATATTTTTTGTAATATTATATAATTATACATTATTTTCCATTTTTCATTATTATCCTTAGTTTACCCTCGTTTAACTTTCATACTTCCTTCATTTTCCCTTTTTTCCTCCCATTCCTAACCCTTTCACCTTTTCCCTTGTAACTCTTAAACAAAACCTAAATGTATAAAACACAAATATCTATAGAACAATATGATTGTCAATGTATGGTATTGTTAAATTATTGAGCTAACTCTTCAAGAAATTTCAACTTTACAATCTTATCTCACTAAAGTGACTTAACACACATGTAAACTCTCTTTTTTGGTTAACTCCGAGTTCAAGTAATCAAATTTGTGAACTCTGGATTCTACTAGCTGGTTTACAAGCCTATATTCATTCATTCGTTTAAACTATGTTTAGGTATACTAGAATATGTTTCTAAATAACATTTGAGATTTCTAACTCTTACGAGTGTACGAGTGAAATTCAGAATTTAGGTTTATTAGGGTTCACGAGTTTACTTCAACTCTAGAGTTTGACAACCTTCTGTGTATGCTCATCTTTACCACAGAAAATTGCACATGTCTTTCCTGATTTTCTCTGGTTATCCGATTTCTCTTCACATTTATTTTATATATGTGTTTCTCATCTTTTTCTACTAAATATTGAACATGTTATCTTTCCTGGTTCCATCAGGACAATGTTTTTGTCACTGTGGTTGCATCTATACAATATCGAGCACTGGCAGAAAAGGCAGTGGATGCTTTTTACAAACTTAGTAATACCAGAGAACAGATTCAAGCCTATGTCTTTGATGGTATGGATTTGTGACCCGAAACTCCTAAAAGAAGTTGAGAAACTGATAAATTACTCTTGTCATTTCAGTTATCCGGGCAACTGTTCCGAAGATGGAACTAGATACCTCTTTTGAACAGAAAAATGAAATTGGAAAAGCTGTTGAGGAAGAACTTGAAAAGGTAAATCTTGTTTCTGTTTTTCTGTGTTAAGAACTAAGGGTTTAGACATTCATAATGTTTGGCGTTGACTTGCTCTCCATATCTAGGCGATGTCTGCTTATGGGTATGAGATAGTTCAGACTCTTATTGTGGATATCGAACCAGATGAGCGCGTGAAAAGAGCCATGAATGAGATAAATGCTGGTATGCTTTCTCCATTAGCATATGTTTTCGCTCAAGCTCAAATTACATTTTACTCTTTTATCTTTTTAGAAAATTTCATGTCATTAGATTAACTATTTTTTAAAGTTTAGTGTGTTTAGTATAGCTTGGAAAATTAAATTATAATTATTTGATTATGATTATAATCAATTATAAGGTGAGTCTGTTTATGTTTGGGTAAGTTTGCTGAAAAGCAATTTTAAGATAGTCTTTTGTGTGAATTGTATAAAAATGTTTTTGCATGAAAAAGGCTATTGAATTTATTTGTTTAGTAATATTGTTGGAAATAATTGGAAACCAGGAGGTTAAAATTGTCAACTAGTTGGAAATAAGTTTTGGAGTTCCATCACTAGTCCTGCAAGGTAACTTATAATGTTTCAGTGCTTTTAGCTAAAAAACATTGTCCAATTATTGTGTTTTGGGTATGATGGACCCCAATCCAAAGGGTATATCAGAGACGACGTAAGAAAGATCAGGGCAAATTAGGAAGAAAGGAAGAAATAGAAATTGAGGCACATGGTAGTAACTAACTTCACACGTGGCAGAAAGAGAAAGAAGGGAGCAGATTCAGAGGGTGTATTTGAGGAAGAAATGTGGAGGTTTGACGTAGGCAATCATTTGGTAGTTTGGGGGTGGCAATCTGTCACAAGGAGAGGAAATATTCCTATCGTTATTACCTTATCTTTTCTTCCAATACTATGTTATTTCCTATTCTGTTTACTGCACCATCAATAAAATACTCTGCACTGTTATTTTCTTCTCAACTTCTTGTACTATTTTTCTGCTGTTAAGAGATTCCTATCAAGCTGGTATCAGAGCTCCCGATCTTGGGAGCTTCTGGATGGTATCAACACGAATGGAGAATAGACTGGAGAATGTAGAGAAGAGGTTGGAAGGATTGCAGAACTCCTTTCAAGAAACATTAAGGCAGCAGATGGAGGCCTTAATGAAATCTGTTACAGAGCGATTGGAGGAAACGGTGGGTGAAATCAGAGGTTTAGGACGTGAGGGTGTGGGAGAAAATAGTAACCGAGAGGAGAGGCACCATGGTGAATGGGAAAGAGGGGAGGAAGAAACCAGAAGAGGTGAAAGGGTGAGGAGGGTGGAAGTCCCGTACTTCACAGGGGACGATCCTCATGGGTGGATTTATAGGGTGGGGCGCTACTTCGAAATTAATAAAATTCCAGAGGAAGAAAAGGTGGACATGGCGGTGGTGTGTTTGGAGGGGAAGGCTCTGAATTGGTTCCAATGGTGGGAATCTCGGATGGTAGTGGCTGTGAGATGGCCTTTATTCCGCCAATCATTGATGAGCAGGTTTCAAATAGCGTCATCGGAAAATCCGTATGAGGTGTTGATGGGGCTGAAGCAGAGAGGCACGGTCATGGAGTATAGGGAGGAATTTGAACTTAGGTCGGCGCCTCTTCGTTTTGCTGATGAAGAGTTCATGAAAGGGGTTTTCATGAATGGTTTGAAGGAGGACATTAAGGCAGAGGTGAGGATGAGAGGATCTGGGGATTTAAACGGAGTAATGGAGATGGCACAAAGGGTTGAGGAAAGAAACCGGGTTCTGGGCCGGTCTAGTGGGTACCCGAACCGTAATCACGGGTCTGGATTTGGCAAACCCGCATTAGCTGGGCGATGGGCCGGGGCCCAAGATCTCAAAGAGGGCTCCCAGGAAACACATGTTACGTTTGGTCCCAAGGAAACCCAACGGTTTCATTTTGGAAAATCTGAAGGCACAGAAGTGAGAAGTGGAATAACCACTTGTGACGGCGATAATCACGGTGGAAATCGAAGAGGAGCAGGTTTTCGGCGGTTGACGAAGGAGGAGGAAAATGAAAAGAGAAGAAGAGGACTTTGTTTCCGATGTGATGAGAGATACGTTCTGGGGCATGGTCGCAACAAGCAATTACGCATTATTTTGTTGGGGCAAGAGGAAGATCAAGAGGAAGGTGGGGTGACGGAGGAGACGGCGGAGGAAGTCAATCTGCAATTGAATGTGAGCAGTATTGCAGGGATGACCTCCAAGAATTCCTTAAAGCTTTGGGGTACTATAAAGGAAAAAAGGGTTATAGTGATGGTGGATTCAGGAGCTTCTCACAACTTCTTGGCACCATCCATTGTCGAGGAGTTGAAGATTCCAACGGAAAATACGAAGGGATATTATGTGGAAGTAGGGAATGGCCAGCGCTTAAGTAGTCAAGGAGTGTGTAAAGGTGTGGAGCTTCATCTTCCTACTGTGAAGGTGGTGTAGGATTTCTACTTGTTTGAGTTGGTAGGGGTGGATGTGATTTTGGGGTATGAATGGTTGAAACGCTTGGGGAGATTTACGGCTGACCTGCGACATTATTTGTTAGAGATACAAGAAAATGGCAAGGTTATCGAAATCAGGGGTGACCCAACATTGTCCAGAACAGTGGCGTCGGTGAAGGCTATTATGAAAGAGATGAGGAATGAGGCAGAAGCGTATTATGTAGAGTTTGGGATGATGAGCATGAGTTGCTCCTCAGAATCAGACAGCCAAGAGGGGATTCAACCTCTCATTCGAGAATTTGATGATGTTTTTTAGAATCCGGCAGGGTTACCACCAACAAGGTCGTGCAACCATGCTATAGTTCTAAAGGAGGGTGCGGATATCCCAAATATACGGCCTTACCGTCACCCCCATAGTCACAAGGCGGAAATTGAAAAGTTTGTCAAGGATATGTTAGAAGCCGGCATGATCAGGCCTAGCGTGAGTCCGTTTTCAAGCCCACTGATTTTGGTTAAAAAGAAGGATGGAGGATGGCGATTTTGTGTGGATTACCGCGCTCTCAACACAATTACGGTACCAAACAAATTCCCAATCCCGATAATAGAAGAGTTGTTGGATGAACTAGGTGGAGCAACACTTTTTTCTAAGCTGGACCTCAAATCAGGATATTATCAGATTAGGATGAAGGAAGAAGACATCCCGAAGACGGCATTTCGAACTCATGAAGGTCACTACGAGTATATGGTGATGCCGTTTGGTCTCACCAACGCACCGTCAACCTTTCAAGCTTTGATGAATGATGTGTTTAGGCCATATTTGAGGAAGTTCGTCTTAGTATTTTTCGATGATATTTTGGTGTACAGCCACGACATTACGACACACTGCACTCATTTAAAAAGGGTGTTTCGGGTTCTAAGGGAAAACAAACTGTGGGTTAATTACAAAAAGTGTTGTTTTGGGGCTGAAAAAATAGAATATTTGGGTCACATTATTTCTGGCACGGGCATTCAAGCTGATCCAGAAAAAATTTCAGCAATGAAGCAATGGCCGGTACCTCTAGATATTCGGAGTTTGCGGGGATTCCTTGGTCTCACAGGGTATTACAGGCGTTTTGTGCGGAATTATGGAATTTTGACTCGACCTCTTACACACTTGTTGAAGAAAAATAAATTCTTTTGGTCTGAGGAAGCTCAAGTCGCTTTTGAAGAACTAAAACAAGCAATGGTGGAACTTCCTACCTTAGCGCTGCCGAATTTGACAATCCCCTTCGAAATTGAAACAGACGCATCTGGTTTCGGTATAGGAGCTGTCGTCATGCAACAAGGAAGGCCCTTAGCATTCGTGAGTCAAGCACTTTCGGAAAGAGCAAGGCTTAAGTCGGTTTATGAAAGGGAATTGATGGCGATTGTGTTTGCGGTCCAAAAATGGCGGCAATATTTATTGGGTCATCACTTTGTCATCCGCACGGACCAGAAAAGTCTCAAATTCTTGTTAGATCAGCGTGTTTTGGCAGGTGAGCAGCTTAAATGGGTTACCAAACTGATGGGTTTTGATTTTGAAATTCATTACAAACCAGGTTCGAAAAATAGAGTGGCGGACGCACTATCTCGGGTCATGGAATATAAGTCTACGTCGATGGTGACCAATGTGGATTTGGTGGAATTGGCAGATGAAATCTTGGAAGATGCCAAGTTGCAGCAGCTGTAACAGGAAGTGATCCAAGACCCTAAATCTCATCCATTATATTCTCTTTCAAAGGGCTGCCTTTGGTATAAGGGTCGGTTAGTTTTACCCACTAAATCTGCTTGTATTCCGCTGTTATTAGAAGAGTTTCATGCCTCACCATGGGGGGGTCATTCGGGAGTGGCTCGAACTTATAAGAGATTGGCTATGGTCTTCCATTGGAAGGGGATGCGGACAGATATCGTTAATTTCATTGCTGCCTGTACCGTGTGCCAACAGAACAAATACCAAGCGTTGAAGCCAGCTGGTTTGATTCAACCCCTTCCGATTCCTAACCATGTTTGGGAGGACATCTCCATGGATTTCATTGGTGGGTTACCCAAAGCAAAAGGGGGTGACACAATTATGGTTGTTGTGGATAGATTGAGCAAATTTGCTTATTTCATTCCTTTATTGCATCCCTACACATCTAAGGAGGTTGCTGAAGTATTTGTGAAGGAAATAGTCCGCCTACATGGTTTCCCTTGCTCCATTGTTTCGGATCGGGATAGAGTTTTCCTTAGTTTGTTTTGGAAGGAGCTCTTTCGGTTGGCAGGTACCAAGCTGCGTTTTAGTTCCGCCTACCATCCTCAAACGGATGGACAAACGGAGGTAATTAATCGTACTGTGGAAACTTACTTACGCTGTTTTGTGAATGAACAGCCACGGCAGTGGCCAAAATGGTTACCATGGGCAGAATTATGGTTCAATTGTTCCTTTAATGCTTCTATTAACATGTCTCCGTTTCGAGCATTATATGGTCGCGACCCTCCTACGATCATTCCTTTTCGTAAGGAGGGCACTGTGGTAGCAGCGATAGACACGTTGCTGTCCAAA
>NC_032014.1:21502105-21516062 GCF_001865875.1 Lupinus angustifolius
ACGTGTCTATCGCTGCTACCACAGTGCCCTCCTTACGAAAAGGAATGATCGTAGGAGGGTCGCGACCATATAATGCTCGAAACGGAGACATGTTAATAGAAGCATTAAAGGAACAATTGAACCATAATTCTGCCCATGGTAACCATTTCGGCCACTGCCGAAATGGTTACCATGGGCAGAATTATGGTTCAATTGTTCCTTTAATGCTTCTATTAACATGTCTCCGTTTCGAGCATTATATGGTCGCGACCCTCCTACGATCATTCCTTTTCGTAAGGAGGGCACTGTGGTAGCAGCGATAGACACGTTGCTGTCCGAACGTGATATGATACTAGCAGAGCTTAAGTTGAATTTGCTGAAAGCTCAACAAAGGATGCGTGACCAAGCAGATAAAAAACGCAGAGAGGTGGAATTTAAGGTTGGGGATATGGTGTACTTAAAAGCCCAACCATATAAACTTCGTTCCTTAACTCAAAAGGTGAATGAAAAGTTGAGCCCCCGTTTTTATGGACCTTTTATGATTATGGAACGCATCGGTATGGTGGCATATAAGCTGAAGTTGCCGGATTATTCACGTGTTCATCCCATTTTTCACGTCTCACAATTGAAAGCTGCTATTCCGATGAGCATCCCAAGTCAGCAGTTTCCTATTGGTTTGACAGAGGAGTGGGAACTGCAGGTTGTGCCCGAACAGGTCTTAGGATGTCGCAAATTGTTGAACGGCAACAAGGAAGTGTTAATACAATGGTCTACTCTTCCGGTTCATGATAGCACTTGGGAGGACTTTGAGTTGCTGAAATCTGCTTTCCCTGACTTCGACCTTGAGGACAAGGTCTTACTCGTTGGGGAGGGTATTGATGGACCCCAATCCAAAGGGTATATTAGAGACGACGTAAGAAAGATCAGGGCAAATTAGGAAGAAAGGAAGAAATAGAAATTGAGGCACATGGTAGTAACTAATTTCACACGTGGCAGAAAGAGAAAGAAGGGAAGATTCAGAGGGTGTGTATTTGAGGAAGGAATGTGGAGGTTTGACGCAGGCAATCATTTGGTAGTTTGGGGGTGGCAATCTATCACAAGGAGAGGAAATATTCCTATCGTTATTACCTTATCTTTTCTTCCAATACTATGTTATTTCCTATTCTGTTTACTGCACCATCAATAAAATACTCTACACTGTTATTTTCTTCTCAACTTCTTGTACTATTTTTCTGCTGTTAAGAGATTCCTATCAGGGTACCTTTTTTTCCAAAATCATTCAACATGATGAAACAGTGTTTTCTGTATAGGAAAAGTATCATAACCAAAAAAGTATAGGAAGGTATATATGGCGCATTTTCAGTTGAACCAAACATTCACTTAGACTTGAGAGAAGAATATTGTATCTGTATATAACGGCCCCCAACTTTACAGGCTTTATTGCAGTTGAGAAACATCTTTAGCTTAAAGTCTTGGTTAGAGCAAATTTTTATTGAATTGACATTTTGTTTCCTTTTTCCTTTGCAAATAGCTGCAAGGTTGAGGGCGGCTTCAACTGATAAAGCTGAAGCAGAGAAAATTTTGCTAATAAAGAAGGCAGAAGGAGAAGCAGAATCGAAGTATCTAGCAGGGCTTGGAATAGCACGTCAGCGTCAAGCCATAGTAGATGGTTTAAGAGACAGTGTGCTAGCCTTCTCAGAGAATGTCCCTGGAACAACATCAAAGGATGTTATGGACATGGTGCTGGTGACCCAATATTTCGACACGTTGAAGGAGATTGGTGCATCTTCAAAATCCAATTCTGTTTTCATTCCACATGGACCAGCTGCTGTAAAAGATGTTGCTTCACAAATAAGGGATGGTCTTCTTCAAGGAAATGCAGCTCAGTCTTGAAGTGTTTAGCTTCTCAAAACTCAACTATATTAATATACATTTTTATAAGTTTGGTATGTTTGTATGCCCTTCCATATTTGGATTAGACCATATCTTGAATTTCAAAAACTCTGCATTGTGTATTCATGCCATCCCTTAATGTTTTATGAGTTGTGAATAAGTCCTATGAGCAATGGGATTTTGGTTATATGTATAGTACTTTAATCAACCAAATCAGAACTGGGCTCCATTTGTTCCTTCTTATTTGATTCCATTTCCTTTCTTTGCTTACCATTTCAAGTTTCCAAACATTGGGAATTTCGTGTTTCTGGTTTATCTTAAGAACCATGGCTCGGTAAAACTCTAATTCGTCACCAAGCTTTTTTATCTAGTGTTTGGAAATTAGATTACTTGAAAAATCAATTATGTTTATAATTTATTTATTGTTATAAGCTGGATTTTTTGTATTTTTGTTTTCTGTTTTGTGAATATAAAAAAATTGTCTATATTTGTTATAAAGAAATTTTAAGATGTTGTTTTTCGTTTAGTAGTGTAGAAAATGTTCTATTCTTTTTGCATAATAAATTACGATATTTGAAGGAGGATACTGGGGACTAGGGAGAGGAGAATTTGGCCTTCGGAAAGGTATTTTACTTTTTTTTTTTTAAATATATATATATATATATATATATATTATATGAATTCCAATTTAAAGAAGGATGGTGGTAATTTCAGAATTGATTTTAACACATTTATTCATGTTATTCATGTTATGCTATTTTTTAATATGGCCAAAACAATTAGTCCAACCACTGGATTGAAAGCAGTTTGATTGGATTTGCAAAAGTTTAAAGCAGGATGGCTAATTTTTTGTCTTAAATATTTTGATTATTTTTATTCCTTCCCATTTGCCTTGTTAGAAAACATATTTTATAATGATTAAATTGTCATTTTTGTCTCTCGCATTGCATGGGGCCTTCACGGAAGTCCCCAACTCTAATGAAACACCACTTGAATCCTTGATTTTGATAAACTCAAGATTAAAAATAAGAGTAATATGTCACTCTTGTCCCAACTTTGTAGGACTCTTTAGTTCAGTCCCCAACTATAATTCTCATCATCTTCGTAGTACAAGTGACATAGTATAACATCTACATTCTAATATTTAAGAACAATCTGATATCAAGCTCATAACATAGACTTGAGGGTCATGCAGACCATAGATGCATGTGTGGACTTTCATGATCCTTAAAAGGTCTATATTTTGGATTTGTAAACAACTAAAATGTGGTGATACTCAAATAATATTTCTTCATTCAGGGAAATACAAATAGCCTTCCCACATGGAAGAGAGTTAAGGACTCCCCAAGCATGGAACACAACAATTTAGTCCAACACTCTTTATTTCTATAATCCTTCATAAGCCAAACATCCAAAAACCTTTCTTCATTTGAGTACAGGTGCTCAAACATTTCTTTACTACCCTAAAGTCAAGGTAAACTCATTTATCTGTCCTTATTCAAGTTTTGAAATTTCCTCATACTACTCTTTCCTTAAATCAAAAGAAACAATAACATGTGCATTTGCAATTGATTTAGGAACTACATATGCCATTCACAAATTACACTACTGAATTGGTTGTATTTGTTAAGAATCTAAGAGTAGAAAAAAATATGAATTTCATTCATTCAATTGAATGATTAGATTTGAGTATTGAATGAAAATAGTTAATGATAGTTCACAATGAAAGTAAACTATTTATATATGGAAATAAAGACTAACAAACTAAAACTAACTCTGACTAAAAATATATTTAATATCCCCCAAGCTAGAATGCATTGTGCATTCCAAGCTTGAAATGATTGTATTGAATAAGATGATATACTTTAATACTTTCTCTAGCTAGTGAGTGAATCCTTATTTCCTAGTCTTGAAATCTAAATATGAAGCAACAACAACGCTTAATCATCCTTGGCAGAAACAATTTCATCCAACACTTAGCCATCTATTTTATAGAAGCAAATCAACCATAATGGATGAAAGAGGAAAAAAAAAAGGGATCAGAATCTAGATCCTAATGTGTAACTTCAATGATGTAAAATACACGCTATAATAATAAGGACTACATTTGTCGTCCCATTTTTTGTACCACTCCCATTACCATTAATTTTGATTGATTGAAAAAAAAATATTGAAGTTAAAATTATAATTATTAAATACTTTTCTAGTCAATCACATCTCTTAGCACATGGAGTGACACAAAGCTATGAGACAACCAATGTGCTCCCATAATAATGTTGTGTGTTTAATGAAAGGGGTAAAGAAAATAGAATAAGAAAAAACAAAGGGTATTTGGGGGTAGGCTAATTTTATAAATAAATAAAAAACTTATCCCAGAACAATTTTACGTGCTTCTGCAAGAATTACAGCAGTTCCTCCTTTGATTTCTCTCTGTTCAGCTTCTGCTCATAATCATGGAACTATTACTAATGATAACTTGTTTAAGAAATATTGGGGGTTGAGGAAGAATGGATCTGTAATTTACCTAACCAAGAATGATTTGTCTCGTCTAAAACCTATGCTTCCCCAATTGTCAAGTTTATCATACCTTCATAGACAATCAGATCTTGCACAAGACATGTTGGCCTCACACCATTTCAACAAACAGCTCCAATGCATGATTATGAAACCCATAATGAGCATAACCCAAAATCATGGAGTTCCAACCAACTACGTCTCTAACAGGCATTGCATCAAACAGGTGGCATGCGTTTCCAAGATTGTCACTTTTGATTAACCCTTTTAAGCAAATGTTCCAGGAAGTGAAATTCTTGTGAGTAGAGAAATGAAGAAAACATGTTTAGAGTGATATTTGAAATGGAAGAATGCATTGTGCTGAAGATGAAGAAAGATCCGCACCCTACTGAAGAAAATGGGTTCTTCCAATTTGAAAAAGGGAATTGTGAAATGAAGGATTATGTGGGATTTGAGAAAGTGAAAGAAAATGGGATTTGTGAGAAAAGGATTATGTGAGTAATTTGTGAAAGAGATTGGGAATTCTTGTGAGTAATTTCATCAAACACCTTCAAGGATTGGGAATAATTCTGTTGAACAAGTCTTTAAATTTGTATTTCTATATATGCTAGCAATTCTTACTCAATGCTAGAAGTTTAAAGCCGAATGTGATTTTTTGTCTTCACTGGCCTTAGAGACAAATGATTTCAACAACTACATTAGAAATCATTAGAAATTAAATATAACCAGGACATTCAAGATGATGAAGAAGGTGAGAAACGAGGGGATGATGATTCTTTTATTGAATTGGAAGCGAAAAGAATAATTATACTCTCAGAATCATAAATTTCATTTATTAAATGATTGGGTTTAAATATTAAATGATAATTTACAACAAAAGTAAACTATTTATACATGAAAATAAAAACTAACAAACAAAAATTAACTCTAACTAAAAATATATTTAACCGTATTAATTGTAGCTAAAAATTAAAAAGGATACTCTTGAATAATATGAACAAGGAAGAAGGTGATGACCAATTAATTGCGGTTGAAAATTAAAATGATTTGCACTACAAAGTTAAACACAAAAGTAACAATATACAAATTTTATTTTAACTTTTTATAACATTTGTCAGCATCAGGGACTAAATTGGAGTTTTATTAAAGTTAAAGACTTTGATGAAGGATTCTTACAAAGTAATGGAAGAAAGTTAAGTTTTACTCATTTTACAATCATCATTAGGCCATCCACAATGGAGTGTCTCAATAATAACGAGGCGGATCGAGGTTGAGTTTGCACATACTCAAACCTGATCCTGAAATTCTAAATCCGAACCTGAACTCAACGAGGTTGAAATAAAGATACCATCCCTGAACTCAAGGGGGTTGAAAATAAAAATATCATCCATGAACTCGTCGGGTTTCGAGTAACCCGAACCCGAAAAAAACCCGAAAATTATAAATGTACTAAGAAAAATATGATATCATTTTCGTTTCATTTTTCTCAAGCATTTCTATTTTCTCTTGTATGATTTGATTTCTTTTATGTTTGAAGATTCAATAGTATGTAAACTTGATATGGCAAATCATAAGTGTACGATTATGTCACTAAGTAATAAAATATCGATCCCACGAGGAATGAATAATTCATTTAATTATAACAGTTAATTTATATTTAACTCAAATAAGGAATAAAATTGAATTTAGGACAATTGAACATTTGACAAGAATAATTATGAAAATATTAAAAATGATTAAAATTTAATTTAGGAATAGTTCACATGATAAGGGTTACCTCATTTACACTCACAAATCCTTATTTTATTCCTTTACATGAACTTTAAATTGTGATGGTGAATTGCTCTTTGATATGTGTCATCTCTCGAGCTCCGACACATTAATTGAATTGAAGTCGCACCTACTATCGTGATATGATTATTAATTGAATCATTTACTTGGATCTTTCTATCCAATCGCTTTGTAGCAACCCAATGTGAATTCTAGAGACCCCGAGAATCCTAAGACTACTCTCGTGAATTAGGATTCTAATTTGAATAACTGAATGATCAGATAGTTGAGTTCACCTCTCAGTCATTCCCTAATGTATCTAAGAGGTGTAATTTGTTGGCCAAACAACTCACACGAATAAAGTCCAGTTTAATGATTCAAATCACAACATTCAATGAAATAAAATTAAGAACAAATGTTTATTAAATGTAAAAGGGTATAACCCCAATCCTAGAAACAAAGGAAATTACTCACTCATGATGAAGAAGAGAATACCAAATTCTAAATTAGAGAATTGTAATATAAAATGTAAAGTGTTTCATCATTGAGGGAGAACCCTCATTTATCCTAATTACAAAATATTGGGCTAAGCCCAACAAAACAAATCTAAAAAATAGGAATAGAATATAACATTCACGTCTTCTTTTGGTCATACAATTGGTATTTGCATAACCTCAACAACGAATTTTATCTTCTTGCACCCAATCTCTATTAGGTATCAGTGGACAGAACACACCTAGAGGGGGTTGAATAGGTGTAGTAGAACTCAAATTCCTCTTTTTGGGTTTTTGCACACTTGATGAAAAATGTCCAGTTAATAGATTAAGCACTGTTCATAATCGATTAAACACAGTAAAAACAGAATGCAGAAAATTTTGTTTAACAACTCTCTTGCACAACAAGTTACGAGAAATCAGGCAATGATATAACATATATTTTTAAACAGAATTAAACTAGTTATAGCACAGAACCAATATACAAATTATCATGTTATATCATGCAATATTACAACTTGAAATGTAAAAGAGAAAGGGATAGAAAAGATTGCGCAATAATTTTATCCTGGTTCGTTTTGCGGTCCACTGCAAAACTACATCTAGACCTCCCCTTCTGATTTTGGGAGATTTTTTTCTTCACTATAGAACACAATGTATAGTTACATACACACTTCCAATTACAAGACTCGAACGCTCCTTTCTTAGAACCCAAAGAACTTTGTCATCCTTGGTTTGATCTTTCCTAAAATCGCCTCCCAAGAAAATCTTTCTTACCGCGATTCGGCCCTAGCCAAGGTATCGTTCTTTATCCCAACACCTCCAAATCTTTGTGAAGAACACCTTACCCAACCGTAAGTAGGATTTTCCTAATCCTTGAATTCCAATGCTTTGAGTTATGAATGAGTACTTAATACTCGGATTTTACAATAAAGATCAAAGACTAAAACCTAAGCAAGAACTCACAAGACTTCCTAGTCTAATATGAATGTACATGCATGAGGTTTCTGAAATTATGCAATCATTATAAACTTTCTCTTTTCTTTCCAAGAAACACAAGAATGATGCAAGAAAGCTTTTCAAAGAACATGCAATATGAGTATGAAACTTAAAGCCTTAGCATGACCTAATCTTTCTCCTAATGCAACATGCAATATTTTCTCCTACATATGACAGTGAGTAACTCGAAAATATACAGAGAAAATGATGTAAAAATGTATGGATTCTTATGCCACATATGTTGAGATTTCAGTTTAAATAGGAAACTGTCTAAAGTCTTAGTCAATCGATTAAGTATCCATTTAATCGATTAACGGGTTGTTGAAAATAATTGTTTTCCGTTTTTCAATTTTCTGTTGATACTTTGATTCTGTTAATCAATTAACACTATTCATAATCGATTAAACAATGTCTGTTAATGGATTAACAGAATTCATAATCCATTAAACACTGTAAAATCAACTTGTTAATGCATGGTAAACTACCTATATGATATATACTCATGCAATACATGATTTCCAAATATAATACATTTAATGCACAAAATCAATGTATTCAAATGCATGAACTTAATTATCATATATTTCTAGATGATGTCTCATTTTAGTGGATTAATTACTTTATTAAGTCTTGTGAGACTCACACCTAGGTTTACCTAACCTAGACTCAATATCTATGGCAAACATCTTAGACTTATAAAAAGATAATAAAGAATTATAACCTACGTCTAATAAGTCACCACTTGAGTCCTCTGCATGTTGTTTGTTGAATGATCTTCAAGCTTGTCTTCATGTTGGTCTTCATGTTTGTCTTCATCAAAACATAGATCAATCTCCAATGACGCACTTCACTTTCAATGTCCCCCTTTTTGATGATGACAAACTCCATGATAGCCTCCACACCAAATCTACCAAATCTTTGTTTGATGAAAAGCTTGATGATATGATCAATGTTGAGAGATCAAGTTCAGGTTGTGTATTTGACATTCAAAGTGCGATACTCCCCCTTTCATTGTTCTCATTGTTATCCCTTTATCTTCTCCCCCTTTATTACTTGGAGAAGTACTCTTGGTAGGTAGCATAATACTGAAGCTCATTTAACAATCTTTCTCCTTAATAACCTGTATACATCAACAACAAACAAGCAACCTTTCTCTCCCTTTTGAAATTATAAAAAAGAACAACTAATTAACATAGTCAAAAGTAAGAAGAGATATAGCAATTTATTTTGAAAAACTGTAATTGATTGATTAATTATTAGCATAATCAATAATCAGTTTGAGAAGCTTAAATAAATGCACTGATTTCTGACTCTAAAACTGAATATTGACAGATTTTGCATGACATATTCATTATGTAAACAGATTATGCATGAAATGATTAAACATATATGTATGTCACATGTTAGCACTTGTTGGGTATTTTCATTTTAAAGTATATTTCAATCATTCAATTATGATACACAATTAAGATATGTTCAAGATTCACGCAAAAAAAAAATTCCATTTAACATAATTAGCAAGGTTTAACGTAGTTACAAAATACTAAAAGAAGGTATAACCATAACCATGAAATGTACTTGACTCAAAAATATAGACGTAAGCCACAAAACAACAAAAAGTGAATTTCTGAAAAAAAAATTGAGCCTAGGTAATCGATTAACAAAAAAATTAATCGATTAAAATGATTTATTTCTAAAAGCTTTAGCTACTGGAACTCATTTAATCGATTATACTGAGGGTTAATTGATTAATGATAGAAAGTTAACAGTTTTAAGCACAGTTTTGAGCTTACTAAGACATGCTAATAGATACAACCAAAAACTCTATCTAATCCAGAATTGAACAAACTTTCTAGAGCCAAAATGCATGAAAACATATAACAATTAAGCATACATGCATTTAATGACAATATGTACAACTTAGAGATTTACAGGAAACTTAGAATATACTCACTTAGCATGGTATCAAACATACAATAGACATGGCACTTTCAAACTGAAATTTTCCACCACTTTTCCTGAGAGTTGTGGCATTTCATTGTTGTGGGGATCAGCATGAGAGGTATTTCATTTTCATTACTTTTTTTATAGAAGTTTTATTTTTGTTATCATTAACCGCATAAGTAATAATAATTATAATTATTATAACATATAACTATGACTATATCAAAAAGGTAATGTATAAACAATACACTCTTTGCATGCATACTGCAACATTGTTTTCAATAAATATTTAATTTTGAGGCAAAATAAGTAATTAATTAGTTTCTTACTATATATCAATTTAAAACTTATTCAAAAAATATAAAACAAAGATCTACGAGTCCATAAAAAATGAAATAATATTTACCTCAACAATTTTAAGGTATGATGTGGTGTCAGACGTAAGGGTTATACTTCACTTCCTTATAATTAATATGATTAATTATATTTCTATATCCTAAAAAGATTTTTTAAAATAAAAAACAAAAAAAATTAGAATTTCTTAATCAACTTTTAATATGAGATACGATATCGAACGAAAGGGCTATGCTTTACTCATTTTAAAAAAAAATTATTTAAACGTTACTTCTTTTAAGAAATAAAATTAACTCAATCAACAAACTTTTTTCTACCCTAGAACTACATAGTCTTGATTTCCAAAAAAATATACGTAGGACCAAGATCATGTCTTGTCAAACATAATAAAATAAAATATTTTCTTTTTTTAAAAAAAAAATAGTAATAATGCAACTAATATTGGCATAAGTATATGCTCTATACCCGAGCATTAGATTAGAAGGGACATCTGCCTTGTCGTAAGGACTTTGGGCCTCACTTATATTGACATGATGAACCATACAGATTGTTACCAAATATCATGAGCCTTACCGACGTGGACTACGAGTCCCACTTGTAATTCCTAGGGTATTTGGGTTTTCTCTCTTTATGATTCGATGCAGTCTGAGCACCTTATAAGCAAATCCTATAAGATGTATCATATAAAATGCCTTATATCCAATCCTAGAGTTATGGTCTTAGACAATTCACAAAACCTATTAAGCATACCCTGTCTAGGATACTAAAACAATTATATATATTATTCGAACATTCATTCATTCATTTGTGCATTCAAGAATAAAAATCTTCATTGAATGACCACTCTCATGAATTAGGATTCTAAGACTACTATCGTCAATTAGGATTCTAGTTTGAATAACTGAATGATCGAATAGTTGAGTTCATCTCTCAGTCCTTCCCCAATGTATCTAAGATGTGTAATTTTTGGTAAGACAACTCACACGAATAAAACTCAATTTAATGATTCAAATTACAACACTCAATAGAATAGAAGTAAGAACAAGTGTTTATTAAATGTAAAAGGGAATAGCCCCAATCCTAGAAACAAATGAAATTACTCACTCATGATGGAGAAGAGAATACCAAATTCTAAATTAGAGAATTGTAATGTAAAGTGTTTCATCCTTGAGAGAGAACCCTCATTTATCCTAATTACAAAATATTGGGCTAAGCCCAACAAAACAAATCTAAAAAATAGGAATATAATATAACATTCACGACTTCTTTTGGTCCTGCAATTGGTCTTCGCATAGCCTCAACACCGAATTCCATATTCTTGCACCCAATCTCTACTCTTTTTGGCTTCAATGCATTCGAACTGCCAACATAGCCAAAAACACCCACTCAACTCGAAGAAAGAGAAATAAAAACTAAAAACAATCCTAAAGTCCTAATTATGTCCTAAAATTCAAGTTAAATGTAATGCAAATGTAACATAATTTCACACTCATCAAAAGTAAAATTAGAAATTAAAAACAATGGACACATGATAGAAATTTCAATTTTAAATTTAATTAGATTACTTCGAGGCGGGTTCGGGTTAGGGTCTTTGTTATACCAAACCTGAACCCGAATTTGAAAATTAAATCCGGGTAAAACCCGAACGTGAATCCATTCACATCGGGTTTTCCCCGTTAAATTCAGGTTCAGTTTGGACGGGTACGCACAGATTTAAATTTCATTGCCATTCCTAAGTGTCTCACCTCGTCTATAAGAGTTGAGAGACAAAATGTGTGTTGTACACAAGTTGGTCAACATCCACAAAAATAAATCGTTCTTGATATCAGATGCGCTCATGGCAAAATCAAAGGCAACACTTTACATATAGAGTATCAAAAGGAGAAAGAAAACTACACAAGGAATTGAAATGTATAAACGTATGGTAAATTGTGAATTCCATTTATGAATAAAGGTTAATGTTTATGGATGTTTTCCAAAGAGTGTGTTAATTTGTTTAGAAATTTAAAAACAATATAAAATATTACCCACAATAATAACTTATGGGTGGGTGCTCTTTGCCTAGGATATCATATGATTATCATCTTATTCTTTTGTGTGTCAACAATGTCATTGGAGGGACAAAATCTCAATTCAGATTCCAAAAGATGTGGTTACAGCATATGGACTGCAAAAGGATTGTTGCTGATACTTGGAAAGGGAGGTGTTTGGCTCCCCAATGTTTATACTGTCTAAAAAGCTCAAAAATATTAAGAAAGATTTAAAAGTTTGGAATCTTGAGGTTTTTGGAAATGTTCACCAAAGGGTCAAGTCTACAATGGTTGTTGTGGACTCAATTCAAAGATGTATATCTGATATTGGCCCAAATGAAGAGGTTTTAGAGGAGGAAATGTTAGCTCAGAATTCCTTGCTGCAAGATTTTGTGAAGAAGATCTTGCTCCTAACCTTGACATGGTTTTGATGAAGACACCAAATATCACAAAAAGAAGAAAAGGAAGAAGGCCATGAAGACATAGAAGATTCAAACTTCAAGAAAGTTATAGATTAAGTCTTCATATAGGTACTTCAATCCTTAAACTCACTTTAATATTTAGTTGTAATGCTCAAATAATGAAAATCATTTTTAAAAGAATTGGACATATGTATTAACCGATTACCACCTTGGACAGAACATTTGGGTAATCGATTACCACCCTGTGACAATCGATTACACAGAGTTGTTGAAACCATATTTTCAAATTCAAATTGTCGCGACTCGATATTCGGTTGGAAGACCGGCCATGCGACTTAGGGAGAGGTGAACTCGATTTCTACCTCTTCCGATTGATTTGGAGTCGCCACTACGTTTTTTGCGGTTAAAACGTAGAAAACTCTGGTTTATGCCCAATTAGGATAATATGGTCTTTGAATAGAGATTCTGAGCTCAGGAGTCAATTACAGATTGAGGAAGGTATTAGCATCCCGTCTGCCCGTATTAAAACGGTACCCTCACTAATAACATGGACTTTTATACCCTTAAACAATTTATTTAATAAGGATTTAAATACTAAAGCAAAATATTATATTTTTTATTTTTGGGGCTGACAAGAGTTTATCTTGCTCCTATGTATCCCTAGGTGCAATAGGGAAATCAAGACTACATAGTTCTGGTTTGAGATTTGTTTGATTAGTTTGGTTGATTGTTATTGATTTGAAAATGTCGATTTGGTATTGATAGATTTGGTGGATTTTGAAATATTTAGTATATGATTGTTTCAATTCAATGGAACTAATAGCTTAGAAACGGTGTTGGTTGAAAGTGTAAAGTGTCAAGAATAGCACTAGCATATCTTAGCCTATGTTTTGATGAAGACAAGGTTCTACCAAAGCTTGAAGATGGCCCAACAATCAACATGCCTTATGCTCATTCGGTCATATCTAGACTATGAGATAAATTGAGTCTATAACCTAAGTAGTCTGGGATGTGTGCCGGAGTTAGTGAGTATAGGTTAGGTGAACCTAGATGCTAGTCTCTTAAGCCATCATAATTGAACTACCATATTCAAGAGATGCATCATCTAGTTAATCGTATGTTCATACATATATAATACATGTTATCTACGCATATTAGGCATAATATAAATGGTGAAACATGTATACATATTGCATATAACATATGAGAAGTTTGCCTTGTGAAACATATGCATAAATGCCCCAGTTAATCGATTAACGTGGTAGCTTAATCGATTAACATAACTAATTTTCTGTTGAATATGTGTTTTATGTTTTAACTGTTTTGAATGTCATTCTGTAAGTCCATTAATCGATTAAATGGTAGTCTTAATCGATTAACGTGTATGTTTTGTGTTATAACTGAAATTTGTTTCTGCTGTTGTAACTGCTTAACTGTTTAATTGTTTTTGCAACGGCCTAAACCACTTATTCTCCATGCTATAAATACGAGCTTAGAACTCAGAAGCATTCATTCTATTTGTTTAGGGCTGTATTAGAGAGCATTTTGCATTCGTATT
>NC_032014.1:21516162-21518207 GCF_001865875.1 Lupinus angustifolius
CATGCATTAGATTCTGATTGAAAGAAACCGGTTGTATACTGTATTCTGATTAACTCACTTTCATATTGATGGCTTAATTGATTAGGATAAGGGTTAATCGTTAGTCTTTACATTGTAATATCTTAGGCTTTATGTGCTTAGAATACCTTGATCTTAACATGTGTTGTGCAGTTTGGATTTGTCTCTTGGTGTGAAATCACCACTGAAGTTCTTCACCAAGGCAGGGGGGTCTTGATTTGAGGATTAGATTCTTGGCTGGGGCATGTTCGCGAGAAAGGTTTTCTTAAGAGGCGAAAGGGTAGAATTCAAACCAGGTTTTAGAGATCCTAGATTTCAAGAAGGGAGCACCCCTTGTGCTTGTAAATTGAATTGGTAATTGTATCTTAATTCAATATTGTGAAGAAAGAAAATCTCCCTGATCTAGAAGGGGAGGCCTGGATATAGTTTGCAGTGGACCGCAAACGAACCAGGATAAAAATCCTTGTGCTTTGTTCTTTCTTTCTCTCTTTATCTTTCTGTTTCTTGCATTAATACACTGAATATATACTTGAGAATTTGGATATCTGTTTAATGCTATATAGTTAAACTTAAATGCAATAATATCTCAAATATATCTGTTTAAAGTGTATCTTATTTGTCGTGCAATTTGCTTGTTCTGTTAATCTGTTCTGTAACTGTGTTAATCGATTAAACCCTTCCGTTAATCAATTAACTGGAGAGTTTTTCCAGTAGTTGGGTTGTTGTTAAAAAGCGGTAATTTTTAACCGCCACGCCTATTCAACCCCTCCCTTCTAGGTGTTCCTAGACCACTGATACCTAACAAGTGGTATCAGAGCTAGTACGACGTGCTAGCTCAACTGCATCCTCGTGATCCTAAGGGAATCAAAATGAGTTCCACCAACCCCTTTGGCAGTGATGGCGCATCCATTAACCGCCCTCCCGTATTCAGTGGCGAAGGTTACGCTTAATGGAAAGTCCGGATGAAAATCTTCATCGAGGCTATTGATTTGGATATTTGGGAATCCCTGATCAATGGCCCTTTCGTCCCACTTCACTTAGTGGATGGCGAACCAAAAGAAGAACCTAAGAGTCTATGGACCGATGAGGAACGCAAGAAGGTTCAATTTAACCTTCGCGCCAAAAACATCATAACCTCAGCCCTATCCTATGATGAGTTCTTTCAAATCTCTCAATGTCAAAGTGCCAAGGAAATGTGGGACACTTTACAAGTGACTCACGAAGGCACAAGCGAAGTCAAGCGTGCCAGGCTAAACGCGCTAACACATGAATACGAATTATTTCGTATGCTACCGAGTGAATCGATCGGCGATATGCAAAAACGATTCACTCACATTATCAACCATCTCATAGCTCTAGATAAAATGTTCACCAGAGGAGAACTTACTAATAAAGTGACTGCAATCATGGAATCCAAGGATCTAGACTCCATGCCTTTGGCGACTCTCTTTGGAAAGCTTCAGGAGCATGAAATGGAGCTTGGTTGGCTGACAATGAATGAGGAGTACGATCACAAAAAGAAGGGAATATTTCTCAAAGCTTCAACATCTCAACACAATGAAGAGATAAACGATGATCACTCCGATTCAGACATTGACGATGAAACGCTAAATCTCCTTGTGCGAAAATTTGGAAACTTCTTGAAAAAGAAAGGAGGATTTAGACGATTCCAGAAGAAAGAAGCGTGTGAATCAACTAGAAAATGCAAAACAAAGGAACGCTTCACTTGCCACGAATGTGGTAAGCGAGGACACATGAAGTATCAGTGCCCCACTTACCTAAAAATGATTGATTCAGAAAAGAGCACTCCCCGGGAACTCAAGCCAAAGAAAGCATACATTGTCTGGGACGTACCCGAGGAAGAAACAACATCAAGCACCTCAGATGAAGAGGAGACTGTGAAGCTATGCCTAATGACAACAACAAATGAGGCTTGCGGATCAGACAACAAAGATACTTCAGATGAGGTATATTCTGATACATCATCCTCTTCTTCCGATTCTCCCTCATATGAAATATTATATAGT
>NC_032014.1:21518214-21518838 GCF_001865875.1 Lupinus angustifolius
CATCAAGCACCTCAGATGAAGAGGAGACCGCGAAGCTATGCCTAATGACAACAACAAATGAGGTTTGCGGATCAGACAGCAAAGATAATTCAGATGAGGTATATTCTGATACATCTTCTTCAGATGAGGTATAAAATGAAACCCTGGACCTAATTTTTTCTTGCACTTCATGCGATTGTTCAAAAACTAATTTATGTCAAAATACTACTTGCGAGGACTTGAAAAATGAAAATTTTATAGTGACTGAAAAACTCGCGAAACTCACAAATAGTAAACAACAATTAGACACTATGGTTAGCAAAACTAGGAATGTTGGTAATCATGCTGGGTTAGGCTATCTTCCCCCATCCCATAAGAAGAGACCATATAGGAGACCTCTAACTCGTCATTACAAAAATAAAAATAACAATAGAGTCCCCACTTGCCATTACGGTGGCACATATGACCATACATCTCATACATGTTATATCAGGAGATATGGGATACCTAGTGATGTTTACACATGGGTAAGAAAGGAGAATAGCTCCCTCACTACTAACACAAAAGGACCCAATATAATTTGGGTACCTGAGTCTAGCAGATGATCTATTTTGCAGGTATGTCTTCGAACACACGAACAAAACT
>NC_032014.1:21518938-21521897 GCF_001865875.1 Lupinus angustifolius
CGTGTCTCTTGATTCTAACTGTTGTATCATTCGTGATGCAATATCTAATAATGTTAAGTTTTTCGGATATCGAGTAAATAATATTTATATGGTCAATCTGGAAGATGTCACTTCTCTATTTTCAAAATGATTTATTTCAAAAGTAGATGACATATGGCTGTGGCATAGACGCGTCGCTCATATACATATAAAGCATTTAGAAAAACAATCGAAAAATAATTTAGTAATTGGTCTTCCAAAACTCGACTTTGAAATGCAAGATTCTTGTGATATCTGTCAAAAATGTAAACAAATCAGGAATTCTTTTAAGAAAAAGAATATGATATCCACTACTAGACCATTGGAGCTTTCTCCATATGGACTTATTTGGACCATCACAAATAATGAGTTTTGGTGGGAGCTATTACGCTTTAGTTATTGTCGATGATTTTTCTAGATTCACTTGGACTTTATTTTTAGCATCAAAGAGTGATGCCTACAAATCTTTTAAATGTCTAGCCAAGCAAATTCAAAACCAGTCTAACCTAAAAATTATTTACATTCGATCCGACCATGGTGGTGAATTCGAAAATAATAAATTTAATAAATGTGTAGTAAGCATGGTATTATGCATCAGTTCTCAGCTCCTCGTACCCCTCAACAAAATGGGGTTGCTGAGAGGAAAAATAGAGTTCTATAGGAACTCGCTAGGACTATGCTGAATGAAAGCAAGGTCCTAAAATATTTCTGGGCTGATGCAGTTCACACAACATGTTATGTAATGAATAGAATACTACTTCGACCTACTTCCTCAAAAACACCTTATGAAATTTTTAAAGGTCGAAAACCAAATATTGCTCATCTTCACGCTTTCGGGTGCAAGTGTTTTATTTTAAATAATGGAAAAAGAACTCTGGGAAAATTTGACTCGGAAGCAGATGTGGGCATATTCTTAGGATATTCATTACATAGCAAGGCATTCCGTGTATTTAACAACTATACCATGCAAGTAGAAGAGTCTATTCATGTGCATTTTGTCTAATCTTCTCCAAAAAAGAAGAGAAAGGTCTTTTTTAATGACATTTCAGGAACACTTGATGAGGTGCCAAACCGGGACATGAATGGGATCCAACAAGAAGTGGAGCAAACAGCAGCAGAACAACATCAGGATATGCCTATCGCGTGGAAAACAAAGAAAGATCATCCGCTCGATAAAGTACTAGGTGATGTATCTACGGGAGTGGTAACCTGTAGTTCTTTACGAAATTTCTGTAATTTTGTTGCTTTTGTATCTCAAATAGAGCCTAAGACCATCGATGAAGCCATTGAGGATGTACACTGGGGTATAGCTATGCAAGAGGAGCTAAACCAGTTCGAGCGAAATAATGTGTGGGACTTGGTCCCCAAACCAAAAGATCATCCCATAATTGGCACCAGATGGGTCTTCCATAATAAGCTAGATGAATCTGGCTTAAGTAAGCTAGATGAATCTGGCTTAATAATAAGAAATAAGGCTCACTTAGTGGCCAATGGCTACAACCAGGAGGAGGGCATCGATTATGATGAGACCTACGCTCCTGTAGCCAGACTTGAGGCCATTAGGATTCTCCTATCTTTTGCATCAATCATGAATTTTAAACTATTTCAAATGGATGTTAAAAGTGCATTTTTAAATGGATATATGCAAGAGGAGGTGTATGTTGACCAACCACTAGGGTTTGAGAACTTCAAACACCCGAACCACGTATATAAACTCAAGAAGGCCCTCTATGGCCTAAAACAGGCTCCCAGAGCCTGGTACGATAGATTGAGTTCATTCCTACATGAAAAAGGGTTCGAAAGAGGTTTGTTCGACATCACACTCTTCATCCGCGGATCAAATAATCATGTTTTACTCGTACAAATATATGTTGACGATATTATCTTCGGATCTACTAATGACATCCTCTGTAAGGAGTTCTCTGAGTTGATGCAGGGGGAGTTTGAGATGTCAATGATGGGAGAGTTGACCTTCTTTCTTGGACTTCAAATAAAAAAAATGGAAAGAAGCATCGTCATCCATCAGTCGAAGTATTGTGAGGAACTACTAAAGAAGTTTGACATGGAGCAATGTAAAGATGCCTCTACACCTATGGCATCTACATGTTATCTGGACAAAGATGAAAGAGGAAAAGCGATTGAGGTAACCAAATTTCGTGGGATAACCGACTCCTTATTATACTTAACTGCTAGCTGCCCCGATATTATGTTCAGTGTTTGTATGTGTGCTAGGTTTCAAGCTTTACCAATGGAATCACATTTTATTGCTGTCAAACATATCATGAGATATAAAAAAGGATCAGTAAATATGGGATTATGGTATCCTAGGGATGCCTCCTTATCCTTGGTAGGTTACTCCAATTCCGACTTTGCTGGGTGTAAGTTGGATCATAAAAGCACTAGTGGGACTTGTCACCTATTAGGCAGCTCCCTAGTTGCATGGCACAGCAAAAAGCAAGCGTGCGTTGCTTTGTCCACCGCNTCTGTCCACCGTTGAAGCGGAATACATTGATGCTGGCGTGTGTTGCGCTCAAATCCTTTGGATGAAGCAGCAACTTAAGGACTTTGGGCTCATATTAGAAAAGAACCCTATCAAGTGTGATAACACGAGTACCATTAACCTTTCCAAGAATCCTGTTCTGCATTCTAGAACAAAGCATATTGAAATAAGACACCATTTCTTGCGTGATCATGTTCAAAAAGGTGATTACATATTAGAGTTTGTTGAAACTTCTAAACAATTAGCAAATATTTTAACCAAGCTCCTCTCACGAGATACTTTCTATGTTCTTCGAAGAGAACTAGGAATTCTTGATGTAAAATTTCTTGATTAATTCCTCTTTTGTGATTGTCGTGCATGATCTATTCGAAGAGGACAGTTTTTCCATTATTTGGGTTGTTGTTAAAAAGCGGTAATTTGTAACCACCACACCTATTCAAC
>NC_032014.1:21521997-21554043 GCF_001865875.1 Lupinus angustifolius
TTCATCGAGGCTATTGATTCGGATATTTGGGAATCCGTGATCAATGGCCCTTTCGTCCCACTTCACTTAGTGGATGGCGAACCAAAAGAAAAACCTAAGAGTCTATGGACCAATGAGGAATGCAAGAAGGTTCAATTCAACCTTCGCGCCAAAAACATCATAACCTGAGCCCTATCCTATGATGAGTTCTTTCGAATCTCTTAATGTGAAAGTGCCAAGGAAATGTGGGACACTTTACAAGTGACTCACGAAGGCACAAGCGAAGTCAAGCGCGCCATGCTAAACGCGCTAACACATGAATACGAATTATTTCGTATGCTACCGAGTGAATCGATCGGCGATATGCAAAAACGATTCACTCACATTATCAACCATCTCACAGCTCTAGATAAAATGTTCACCATAGGAGAACTCACTAATAAAGTCTTACGTTGCCTTGATAGGAGATGGCAACCTAAAGTGACTACAATCATGGAATCCAAGGATCTAGACTCCATGTCTTTGGTGATTCTCTTTTGAAAGCTTCAGGAGCATGAAATGGAGCTTGGTTGGCTGACAATGAATGAGGAGTACGATCGCAAAAAGAAGGGAATATCTCTCAAAGCTTCAACATATCAACCCAATGAAGAGATAAACGATGATCACTCCGATTCAGACATTGACGATGAAACACTAAATCTCCTTGTGCGAAAATTTGGAAACTTCTTGAAAAACAAAGGAGGATTTAGATGATTCCAGAAGAAAGAAGCGTGTGAATCAACTAGAAAAGGCAAAACAAAGGAACGTTTCACTTGCCACGAAGGTGGTAAGCCTGGACACATGAAGTATCAATGCCCCACTTACCTGAAAAGGATTGATTCAGAAAAGAGCACTCCCTGGGAACTCAAGCCAAAGAAAGCATACATTGTCTGGGACGTACCCGATGATGAAACAACATCAAGCACCTCAGATGAAGAGGAGACCGCGAAGCTATGCCTAATGACAACAACAAATGAGGTTTGCGGATCAGACAGCAAAGATAATTCAGATGAGGTATATTCTGATACATCTTCTTCAGATGAGGTATATTCTGAAACCCTGGACCTAATTGTTTCTTGCACTTCATGCGATTGTTCAAAAACTAATTTATGTCAAAATACTACTTGTGAGTCTTGCGAGGACTTGAAAAATGAAAATTTTATACTGACTGAAAAACTCGCGAAACTCACAAATAGTAAACAACAATTAGACACTCTGCTTAGAAAAACTAGGAATGTAGGTAATCATGCTGGGTTAGGCTATCTTCCCCCATCCCATAAGAAGAGACCATATAGGAGACCTCTAACTTGTCAGTACAAAAATAAAAATAACAATAGAGTCCCCACTTGCCATTACTGTGGCACATATGGCCATACATCTCATACATGTTATATCAGGAGATATGGGATACCTAAGGTACAAAAGTATTGGGGAGAGAAATTGTAATCACAACTCAAATTATCTAATAGAAAAATCTATTGTATGGCAAGAATACTAGATGTGACATTCGATAGACAAGAAGGTGAACTAGTATAAAAACGATGTGTACTCTTCTTCTACTTATTCTTGTCATTTACTTTTTGCTTTATTTGGTTGAATTCTGCATAAATAATTCGTTGCACTTACACTTCCCCATTAGTTGGCATCTTGAACTTACAGATTTATCCATGGAAAAGGAGTTTTGGAAAGAAAAGTCTAGATTAAACTAGCAGATTAATGGTGATAGAAAAATTAGTTTCTTCCACATAGTTACTAAAATTAGACAAGTCACTAAGTCTTTGTCTATGCTAAAGAATGGGGATGTTATGCTTACAAATCAAAATGCAATGGCCGACCAAGTTCTAGGATATTTCACTAACTTGTTTGCTGCTCCTAATACAACCTTTCCAAATGACTTAATTCAATCAGTCATTCCAAGTTTGGTCTCAGATTCTAAGAATGTGATGGTAACATCTTCTCCTACTCATGAGGAAATAAAGTCTGATGTGTTTGCCATGAATGGGGATGGGGCCCCTGGTGCAGATGGGTTTGGTGGATGCTTTTATCATGCTTTTTGAAGTAGTGTAGGTTAGGATGTTTGCAAATCACTTAACCAATTCTCCACTCAGGTCTGGCTACTTCCTAACTTAAATTCAAACTATGTGGTGCTCATACCAAAGTCTCATGGTGCTGATAAAATTGAAGAGTTTAGGCCCATTGCCTTTGCCAACTTCCAAGTCAAAATAATAACTAAAGTATTGGCTGGCAGATTGGCTGCAATAGCCCCAAGGATCATCTCTAATCAACAGAGAGGTTTTATAAAGGACAGTAAAATTCAGGACTATATTTGCTTGGCATCTGATGCTATTAATCTCTTAGATCATAAGGTTTTTGGTGGAAATCTGAGCATTAAGATTGACATAAAGAAAGTTTTGACACTATTGATTAGGAATTCTTACTAAACACTTTAAAGGCTTTTGGATTTAATGTGAGATTCAGAGAATGGATTAAAGTCAAACTACAACCCACTAAACTCTCCATAAATGTCAATGGGTATATGGTGGGTTACTTCTCTTGCCATATGGGTGTTAGACAAGGGGGCCCTTATCCCCTCTGTTGTTTTACATTTTTGAAGATGTGTTGAGTATGGTAATTTCTAAGCTGGTTTCAGATGGAATGCTCAGCACAAGCACTGGTCCCAAAATGATTCCTACTCATAATCATGTGCTTTACGTTGATGACATCTTAATCTTTTTCAAAGGAATTGAGAGAGAGCTTCTCAGACTAAAGCAGTTGCTTTCTGATTACTCTCAAGCTTTTGGTCAGAACATCAATAAGTCAAAGAGTAAGTTCTACACTACTATGGTTTCAACCAGAAGAATATCAAACATTGTTGAGGTTTTAGGCTTCTCCTCTAGTTCCTTGCCTTTTAAGTAGTTGGGGTGCCTTTGTTCCTAGGAAAGCCTATAAGAGGACATATGCAACAAAATGTAGACATGATTATAAACAAGTTAGCCACTTGTAAAGGATCCTTGCTATCAATAATGGGAAGAATGGAATTAGTGAAGTCTGTAATTCATAGCATGTTGATATACAGTTTTCACATTTATGCTTGGCCTACTCAACTTCTTAAGCGCTTAGACAAATGCATTAGAAATTTTGTTTGGTCTGGTAATACTAGTATCAAAAAGCTTATCATAGTTGCCTGGAAGAATGTGTGTCTTCCTTTAAAAGAAGGAGGGTTAGGTTTAAAGTCAATTAAAAAGCTTAATCATGATGTTTTGTTGAAGCTCTCTGGGGAAATGTTGAATTCTTCTCAGGAATGAGCATTGTTTTATAAGCAAAGATTTGGCAGAGCTAATACTCTTTCGGCCAGATATTTCAAGTCTTCCATATGACCTGGTATAAAAAGAAATTGGAACAATGTGAAAAGGAATTCTTTATTTATCATTGGAGATGGTCAAAATACAAACTTCTAGTTGGATAACTGGCTGGGAGAGCCCCTGGCTGGGAGAGCCCCTGGCTGGGAAAGCCCCTGGCTGATTCTATGCAAATACTAGTGGAAATCCATTCTAATTTACTTGCCAATGTTGATGATTTCATTATTAACTCAAAATGGGTTTTGCTTAATCTCTTGGTGGATATGTTTCCTAACATCACGAGGAAAATATATCAAATTATCATACATGTGGGAAAAGATAGACTTATTTGGAAAGATTCTAATGATGGTGTGTTGTCTCTTAAGGAGGCTTATCAACACCCGAGTCCTGGTGCAATTCAGCTGAATTGGGGGGAGGTCATATGGTCATCATCCATCCCTCCTTCAAAATTTTTCACAACATGGAGACTAATTAACAAGAAAATGCCCACTGATGAGAAGCTGAAAAGAAGAGGATGCTCTTTGGCTTCCATTTGTGATTTATGCAAGACAATTGAGGATTGCTCTGATCATTTATTCTTCACATGTCCTTTTGTTGTATGAATCTGGAATTGGTTGAATAGAACATTCTCAAATCAGTTGGATACCTCCTCAATATCAAACATACTCAAACTAAGTCAAAGGAATTGGAGCAACCAGATGAAACAAGTGGTGGTTGCTAGTATAATTCATAGAGTAAATTACACTGACACCCCTTGAATTTTAGCGAAATTATGCAAACCACCCCTCACTTTTTACACCTACACAAACTCCCCTAATTTTTATATTTTCATTACACTGATAACCCATGCACGAAAAATATGTGTAATCTTTTAAACAAAAAATGTGATAAATTTAATTTAGTAAAGCAAAACATGGTATATTGTGGAGACAAGTCCAAATAATATATGAGTCAATACCTCTTTCTTATTTTTGGTTCGTTACAATATAGTATGAGAGCGATTTAAACAATATCGCTTTAGAATTGTTGATGCATTTTGTAACCAAAAATAATAAAGATACATTGATTTGTATATTATTTGGACCATGTTAGTCTTGGAACCCAAACCTGATCATGAATCCGATTAAATATAATGCATATACATTTTACATAAAATCTTCTCAATATTACTTATTATTATGAATATGAAATTTGTTTGACGTATTAAATGATATCTATGTTATTAGTCATGGATATATAATGGAAAAAAAATTAGAAAATCAATGTTATTTTTGAGACAAAAAATATCTCTATTTTTTATACATTGAATATATATACCTAAAATATTATTAATGATCACACCATGATTATTTCTTATCTAATACTAAATATCCATCAAATAATTTCTGAATTCAATCTTAAATCCAATAAGATTGGGCTATATTGGATCATACTATGATCAAACCAGACCAAATAAGTTAAACAAAAAAATATGCGTCCACCGATTAGGATGATACTTTACTGACAAAAGAAGAAAGGAAAAATCCATCAATCTCGAGAAGAAATTGGAAAATTTGATGAATTTTTTCTAAAAATATCTGTCCACAAATCATAATCCACATATCTGTCTTCTGTCGACACAATTTGGCAGCATTCATTCATTGTAAGGTGGCTACTATTTTCTGCCTCTCCTCTTCTTCATCTCATAAATACATTCCCTTCATTCATATCATAACAGAACAAACAGAACATAATACTAATAATAATAATACGATGAACATGTCTACTACCACACCATTCATCAACAAATGTTTCAAATCAAACCCATCATCATTTTTTATAACTTCTTTTTCTAACTTCACCCTTTTCTCCAATAATAACAATGTCTCTTTCTCTTCCAACTTTAAGAGGATACCCCATAAGTCCCACTCTCCAAAGTTTCAAACTTTTTCCACAAACACAGATACCCTTCACTCTCTTCAATCCTCTAATCTCTTATTCTCTCAAATTTTCCCCATCAACCGAACTCAATTGGTCTCTCTCTTTCTCTCTCACCCTCTTTGGTTTCTAGTTAATTCTTTTCATTTTTATAATTTCCCATTTTTATGATCCGAAAATGTTTTGAAGTTTGGATCAGATTATTTGTTTAATGTTTTCCTTTTATTTTCTGACCAAATCAAACAGAAAAGTTAAGTTTTTTATTTCAACTTTTCAAAAAGGAAATCAGAAAGTTAATATTTTTTCTTGTTATTAACTAGACATATTTGGGTGTGTTTAACATTGGAAAAATGGAATGTGGTTTAGGTGGAGGGAAAGATCATTGTAAGATTGGATCTGGTGAATGATTTGAAGAATTGGGAGCTTACAATTGGTTGCAATGTACCAGGCAAATGGATTCTTCATTGGGGAATTTCCCATGTGGATGATGTTGGAAGGTACATAAATCATCTTAAACATACAAGGTCTTTTTAATTTATTAATTTTCATTATATTTTGGAGATAATGTCTCACATTGAATGGAAAAAAAAGAATCTCAATTGTTATGATTTAAGCCAAAAGACTAGTGCATTAGGTGTGATACCCTTGTTTTTTTTAAATAACATATATGTGATGATTTGATTGAAATTATTGTAAGAGCTAAGTCTAAATGTTAATGATGTTATGAATAGATTATATGATTATGATGTAAGCTTGATTCTGCAGTGAATGGGATCAACCTCCTCACGATATAATACCTGAAGGTTCTGTTCCTATAAAGGTAGAAAATGGCTTCATGATCTCACATATGTGGCATATGTTGATTATTTTTTGCCTTGCATAAAGTTTGAGAGGGTGGAGTGAAAATTTCAGGACTATGCAATAGAGACACCTTTGAAGAAATCATCATCATCATCTGCTGAAGGAGATACTTTCCAGGAAGTCAAGATTGATCTTAAAACCAATAGTGAAATTTCGGCGATTAATTTTGTTCTCAAGGTTTATATTTAACATTTAGAAGTGATGTTAGTTTTAACTATTGGATATGTGGTTGATCTATGAACCTTTTGGCTCAAAATTTTCTTTTTCAATTTTCCCGCTTTCCAATTTGGGTGGTCCTGTTGATGTAGGATGAGGAAACCGGTGCTTGGTATCAACACAAAGGAAGAGATTTCAAGGTTCCTCTGATTAACTCCCTAAAGGAGGATGCTAATATAATCGGACTGAAAAGGGGCTTTAGCTTTTTGCCAGGTTTTTTTTTAAAAAACGTTATGCATTGTAATGTTTTTCCTTCTTCAATAAAGTGCATTCTGTTTCTCTTCTTAAACTTGTACTATGCCATGGCTTTATATACTTTTAGAGCGTAAAACAAATCATCATTGTATATTTGTATGATGTGTTTTTAATCCTAGTTCTAACTGGTTCCTGTTTGAGTATATTACCTTGAAGTTCTATAAATGAGAAACATTTTTGTTAAGATGCTTATAGATACTGACAATAGAGTGAAGAGCAATTAAAAATATTACAGCAAAGAAAAGAGAAAGATGAAGAAAATGTGTCGCCATTTGATATGTTTCTCAGTTTTGATATCTTTATTTTGGAAAGATCAGTCATGCTTATGTTATCAGTTAGGGATTCTCCTTTTATTTTCATTTTATTTATTATTTAGTCCTGTTGGCTGTGTCATTACACCAATTTTTGTAGTTAAATCGATCTGAGACCGTTTCATGGTATATCCTCTTTCGTAGGAGACTTGCCGCAGATATCTGATGTTCACCTGAATACGGAAGCAACACATAATGAAGTTGAAGATATCAACAGCAGTCTATCTAGAGATCAAAAACAAGAAAATAGTGAAGTGGGAGGTTTCTATGTAGAACTTCCTATTACGAAGGAGGTTACTATCAATAACTCGATCAACGTCTCCACTAGGAAATCCCCCGAGGCAACTGAGAATCTTTTATATTTAGAAACTGATATACCCGGAGATGTTGTCCTCCACTGGGGAGTTTGCAGAGATGATTCAAGAAGGTGGGAAGTTCCACCCGCTCCTCATCCTCCAGAAACAGTAGCATTTAAACAAAGAGCTTTAAGGACTCAATTACAGGTAGATAATTGACAAGTTATCGTCTTACCTTTTTTAATGTATTACGCAGTTAAATACATGTTAATAAAATCGTTTCATTGGTGATGTTTTTGCCTTCGATGTGTTCAGTTAACATGTTTCTATTACATAAATACTCCATGATGTTTTGAACTAAATTCTCATACCAGTTTTAAATTGTAATGAATCACATAATTTCCTGAGGAATCCATATATATTTTCAGAATCTGGACCATAAGAATTAAGATTGAATGCTTGTTTGAATTTCTTAATCATGTATTAACTTGTGTCTTCCCGTTCTTTGTTTAGTTGTGTATTTGTGTTTTCTTGAAGTTAAATCTATGCTCTGTTTTTATTTAAGCTATTTGATTATTAAACCCATTGAATGCACATAACTCTATATTTCTATATTTAAATAATTTTAACAACCCAGTGAAGCTTATCTCTCCCCTACTGCAGTTCTTCTTTAAATACTATTGTCGGTGCATATGCCTTGATGAGTTTATCTAATTATATTGGAATATTGAATACAAGATATTCAATCAATGTAGGGTGTGCTTGGTTTAATTTGGAAATAATCTGATTATCAATTATTGGATAAACTTAATGTCAAAAAATCATGCTTCAAAAGTTGTATTTATTCACCCAAAAGCAGTTGTAGAAACAACTTATGTTGCTTCCAAACACCTTCCTTCTCTGAAGATTAATGTTTTGGAGCATTAACAACTATTTTCCCTCAAAAGTAATCTGAACCAAACATCCTCATGTGAAATGCATTTATTTTATCTCGATGATATATTTACTTGTCTGTTCTATTTTGCAGTCAAGAGATAATGGAAAGGGAAATTCGGTACAAATCTCTCTAGAGGGAGAATTTTCAGGATTTCTTTTTGTTCTAAAGCTAAATGAAAATACTTGGTTAAATGACAAGGGAAATGACTTCTACATCCCTCTCTCAAGTTCTAGTAGCTTACTTATTGGCAATACAGATGATCAATCAAAAGCGGTGCAGAGGGAAGTGATTGAGGAGGCAAGTCAAGAGGAATCTACCTCTGCGTTTACCGATGGAATAATCAGTGAAATAAGGAATTTGGTGACAGACATTTCCTCTGAGAAGCATCGAAAGACAAAATCCAAAGAAGCACAAGAAATCATTCTTCAAGAAATTGAAAGACTGGCTGCTGAAGCCTATAGTGTCTTCAAAAGCTCTGTTCCAACTTTCTCAGAAGAAACTATTGTGGAATCTGAAGCTGCTGTAGAATCTGAGACACTGTTGTCGCTTGACTTGACTCCCAAAATAACCTCGGGGACAGGCACGGGTTATGAAATATTGTGCCAAGGGTTTAATTGGGAATCTCATAAATCTGGAAGATGGTACATGGAACTCAAAGAGAAAGCTGCAGAGTTAGCATCACTTGGCTTCACTGTGATTTGGTTACCACCACCTACAGAGTCTATTGCACCCGAAGGATACATGCCGAAGGATTTATATAATTTAAATTCAAGGTAAGTAACTTGATTAACATCCTTTTAATGGTC
Source organism: Lupinus angustifolius (assembly GCF_001865875.1). Classification (NCBI taxonomy): domain Eukaryota; kingdom Viridiplantae; phylum Streptophyta; class Magnoliopsida; order Fabales; family Fabaceae; genus Lupinus; species Lupinus angustifolius. The sequence continues at coordinate 21,530,974 of NC_032014.1, forward strand.
CAAGTATTTCACAATTGCTGATGCTAGTGTTAGGGAAATTGCTTATATTCAAAAGCATATTGGTAGCTTCAAATATTATCATTACTTATTCACTTGAGTAGCAGGCAATATTGCTTATCCTCTCACATTTATAAATGCATTAAAAAATAAACTGGAATATTCTTCGTTTTGAAGGATATAATGTGATCATACATTTTCAAAGAAGGAATTTTTTATATGATAGTTATGATTTTGTTTATTACATCAGATACGGAACCATTGATGAGCTGAAGGATGTGGTGAAAGGATTTCATAAAGTTGGAATCAAAGTATTAGGAGATGCTGTTTTAAATCACCGATGTGCCCACTATCAGAATAAGAATGGTATCTGGAACATATATGGGGGTCGTCTCAACTGGGATGATCGTGCAGTTGTCGCGGATGATCCACATTTTCAGGTTTAAGTCAACTTTTATACTGACTTTTTATCTAAAATAAATTTAACTAAACCAACTGTTGGATTGAATCAAACCAACTATTGGATTGAATCAAATCATTACAACTATAAGATCCGCAATTTTCAATGGGATTAAATGGTGGGCGATAAAATGTCAATAAGAGAATAAATTCTGTGTAGCAGAGATAAGAATGTTGTGTTGGATGAGTGGACACATTATACAAGATATAACCAGAAATGAATGCATAAGAAAGTTGGAGTAGCTCTTATTGTAGAAAAGATGGTAGAATCACATGTTAGTTAGGTGGTTTGAACATGTGTGCAGGAGACTGTTAGAAGCCACAATAAAAAGAGTAGATAAGTGGTGGTTAGTCCAACTTCTAGAGTAAGAAGGCCAAAAAACCATAGGGGAAACGATTATGAAAGATTTAGAGATCAATGTTTTGTCAATGAACATTATTTATGATAGAGCATTATGACGTCATTCTTAGATAGGTTATTTTTCTTTACATCTTTTGAACTGCTATGCTTTTGTTGTTAATATGAAAAACATTTCTAGCTGAATCTGGAACATAACGGTTATCCTTTCTATCATGCAGGGTAGAGGCAACAAGAGTAGTGGAGAAAATTTCCATGCTGCTCCAAACATTGATCATTCACAGGAATTTGTGAGAAATGATCTTAAAGAATGGTTATGTTGGTTGAGGTTAAATTCCATATCTTAATTTTCATTATCTTATTTATTATTAACACAATGTTCTGTCAGAGCCAATATATCCAATTAGTTTGTTAGCAGTTGAGAGGTTATACTCATATCGGGTTATGAGTATGCTACTGTGTTTTCATGAAAACTTAAAGACAGGTTTGGAAATTTAACAGTGTCTTTAATGTATGGTTTCATAATTAACTAAGCTTTAAAGTTCTACTTTATATTTGGTGGATTTGTGCTGACTTGCTGCTGATCCCAACGGGTTTATCTATCCATCTTTATTGGTCTAGTGGTGTAAGGCCCTGCTAGATCTCCAGGATGACCAAAAGGTCAAGGGTTCGATTCCTGGGAGCGACACTTGTTGGAGGGACAGCTATGCCTCCGAAAGGGATTAGTTCCTTACCCAAAAGGTGAGGAGATACCCTTGGTTGTACAAAAAAAAAAAGAGAACAAAATTAATGAATGTTTCTTGTAAGTAGAGTATTGAGGTCTTAATAGTGGCATGTAGTGGTTTTTATTACTTGAATAAACTAGTAGGTCTCCTGTTCAAACCCTCATTGCAACAATTCACACTAAACATTACAAATATTTCTTAAACTTGTTAAAGCATATACATAATTTTTTGTGTGAAATTAATATATCAGTTGGTTAACTTTAGACACAAAAGCATTGTGGTGCAGTGGTTGGTGTCAGTTCCATCAATCATCCAAATGCAGGTTCGAGTAGAATCCGCTTTGCCCATTGTTGTGAAAACATTTTACATAACCAATATAAATGTTCTGGTTCATGGTTCAACTCGGTCGGTCTTGAAATGTTGCAAGAATTGTGTATTTATCTCATAGTGTGCCATTTTCAGGAAAGAAATCGGGTACGATGGGTGGAGGCTTGACTTTGTAAGAGGATTTTGGGGTGGTTATGTAAAAGACTACCTTGATGCAAGTGAACCTTACTTTTCTGTAGGAGAATACTGGGATTCCCTCAGTTATAAATATGGTGAAATGGAACATAATCAAGATGCACATAGGCAGAGGATTGTTGACTGGATCAATGCCACAAATGGTTCCTCTGGTGCATTTGACGTTACAACCAAAGGGATTCTTCACTCTGTAAGCACTCATTTTGATGCCTTCAAATTTCAATAACACTTGTTCAAATTTATACATTCCATGTATAAAACTATTCTGAGTGTGTATACTTCTAACATGGCATGAAAATTAAGTTAATTGTATTTTTAAATATTATCGGTTAAATCTGTTCGTCAGAATTAGTTTGCAATGTGATAGGAACTGGATTAGAATAGCAAACAACTGAATATTTTGATCGAAATCACTATGAACATACTGAATTCTCCCTATGGCCAAAGCCCCCAACTACTCTCAACAAATGATTAGATGATCTCACCTTCTAACCCCACTCTTATTTATAGGCAACAATGCAACATGCCTTGTTTCTATAGTTATCCCCAGCCCCCGACTAACTAACCAACTAAATAATAATTTCCTAAATGAATGACTAAATAACTAACTTACAACTATCGAGATATATCTAACTAACCAATTACGGTTACCGATCACAATGTTTTTGTGCAAAGACAGTGTACTACTGTTTTCTTGAGCTTCTGTTTATTTAATTCATGTTTGGGCAAATTGAACTTATATATTTAGGGGAAATTGCATTGCATACCCCTCTGAGATTTTATCACGAACCTCCCCTAGTTTGCGTTTTGCAATGCACTTACACGCCTCTACCTAATGGTCCATTAAATTTTGCATAATGTGTGTTACACATGCTATTTGAGGCTGCAAATGTTTGGAAATGACATTATGACTAAAATTTCGTATTTGCCCAATGCTGGAGGATCAATTTGCCACAACAACATTTGTTGTTGGTATGCAACTCTGGCATGAGATGTATTATCTTGTCGTAAATGTTATGAATGTTATTTCTAAACATATGCTGATGCAGTCTCAAACAACATGCTTCAAATTTCCATAATTATTTTCTAACAGGTCGTTGAGTGGAGGGGGATTAGTGTCATATTTCAAAAATATAATATATGCAACTGTATTTATGTAAACAACCTTATTTTAGCCTGTTACATAATTTTTTTCGGACCAAAACTGACTGGACATCTTGTAAGGATGCTTCAAAACAATGAATTGAAACAAAAAAACATGATGTTACTATTTTTGCCTTGTACTAGTCGCTGCTTATTCTTTAATCTGGATAGTTTTAATTAAATTTTGCTCGATATAGGCATTGGAAAGATGTGAGTATTGGCGATTGTCAGATCAGAAGGGAAAACCCCCTGGTGTTCTAGGATGGTGGCCATCTCGTGCTGTCACTTTTATAGAAAATCATGATACGGGTTCTACACAGGTTTGAATTTCCCTGTATCAAAAATATCTTGGTACAAGTTGATGTATTTTTTGGATGAATTTGATTGAAATAATTTATTATCATTGACTGCTTCACCTATTGTTATGAATGATAACAATACTGTTAAGATTGGAGATTTTCAAAGATGGCATTTTACTTTGAACTTATTCTCATTATTCATGTAGGTTTATATATCAACATGTAGATATGTAGTTATGTAAATGCACATTAATGACTTTATTATATCTCTAATACGCTCCCTCAACAAGAGCCCTTGTGTGTGTAACGCATTTGCCCGTCTTTACCATGTGCTGAAATTTGAACTTTGACTTAAAGAATGAGGTGGCGTGGATTGATTTCTATACAATGTAGTTATAGAAGCTCTTATGAACCAACTCGTCCAAAAGCTTAAGCTATAAGTTGAAGGCACATGAGTAACTTTACTTAATCTCTAACGAACCACACTATGTATAATGTTTGCAATAACTGGGGTCAGATAACACTATCTGAGTTTGATACCCTTTATTCTATAGCCGAATCTATCCTCTTGCGGAAATTGGTTAGATTACATTGTTTTGAATCTTTTGATATGCTAGAGAAGTATCACTATTATCAACTATGATAAAATGTCTTTCATGTTTCCTCTTCAAGGGTCATTGGAGATTTCCTGGCGGAAAAGAAATGCAAGGATATGCTTACATTCTTACTCACCCTGGAACTCCGTCGGTGTTCTATGACCATATTTTCTCAAACTACAGAAATGAAATAGCGACACTAATCTCTCTCAGGAATCGGAACAAGGTCAACTGTAGGAGTACGGTGAGTATTTTAATATTCTTGTGTATACATAGTACTGTGTTTGCTTAAATGTTTTCTATTGGTAATGTTGTTTGTATTGTGACTTGAAGGTTATAACTTCAAATCCTAGAAACAACTATTTCGCTTGAGGGGGTATGGTTTAGAGCCTCATGCATTAGGCAACATTTTTTTTCATTGATAACTATAGTAATGATGTGTTTTCATTCTATTTCTTGTTAATTGTGAACGTGATCACGTTTTCATTACAAAACATTTCGCAAACCAAACTCGCAGTTACATTTTCACGATTTTCTAAAACTCTGAATGTTTGGGCAATTTTTTTGGCCATCTGATGTAATAATGCATTCAGGAGTTAATAACATTTGGATCACTCACTTAACTTTGTGTCTTGATGTTTGTTCCAAGGTTAAAATCCATAAGGCAGAAAGGGATGTTTATGCAGCAATAATAGATGAAAAAGTTGCTATGAAGATTGGACCTGGTCATTTTGAACCACCTAGTGGATCCCAAAATTGGTCATCAGTTTGGGAAGGAAGAGACTATAAGTTGTGGGAAGCATCATAATATGTATGTAATTAATTATTTGTAACTTGTATGTATGTATTTAAATTAGTCAAATCTAAATATTCAAGAATGGTGTTGCTAAAAGTATATATGTTGCATTGAAGCAATATTATTGAGAAGGGTGTTGAGGGTTCATTTCATCCAAATGCTGGAGCTCATAGGAATAGAAACCCTACAAGTAATTGTATCATGTATTAATATGTTTCAAAAGTATACACTGTATTTAGATATTTAGTAAAGTAAGAATGTATTGAATAACTGAATTGGTATTAAATAGTTATTTAACAGGTTCATGGATAAAGATTGCAATGTATTAAGTGTTGCATATATATTCATGAATTTCTAGTTCTTCATTTTTCACTTGTTCATATCTTTAATGAATGCTGCTCATGACATGATATTGGCCTGCAATTTTTGTAAAATTGATTTTACTTAATTTGGAGTTTGAAGTGAACTGTTTTATGTTTGGATGTTTTTATTATGAAAATAAATTTGTAGTAAAATTTGGTAAAAGTGGTAACTCCATGTAGAAGTTATATTTTCTTCCGGTCAAACCATGGTAATATGTTTGATATGAATTTCAAATCATGTTTATATTTTGTGATTTTAGAAGTTTTATGGGTGTAATAAAACACATGCATATTCGTGACTATATACTATATCCATGTAAGTTAGAATAAAGATTCATTTGATCGACATGATGAAAGACATTAGATTGGATAGTTTGTTATATCATGTTGCAATAAAGTGTTTGTTGAATCAATATGATAGAATAAGGTTGTTTTGTTCCCTTGATGTATTTCTTAAGGGATTTGAGTTAGAAATGAATAAGATAATATAGTTTTTCCCCTCATTCTCTTTTAGATGAATTCCGCTGTTGTCACCACCACTACTTCAATACCATCATTATTTAGTGTGTACCAAAATGAATCCATGGTGTATTTTTTATCTCATGGAGCTGAGTTAAAAATGAGTATGTATGGATGATGATAATTTTTATTAGAATTTATTGAAAAAGGAAAGTTTTATCACATTTTTTTTACATTTTTTATGTGATAAAAACTTTCTAATACTGTAAAAAGAATCATTTTCATATCTATATCCTCAGCCTAAAGGCTTATTAAGTGAACCTAAAAGAAATTTAATATTTGAAGTTTTCAATGAAGACATGAAGAGGCATGTTGTACATATGATATTGCAGCAATTGAGCAACAACATCCTACTGGTGCTTCTCAAGAGCAAAAGCCAAGCACAGACTGGATTCTCAAGGTCGAGAGTTCGATTCCTGGGAGCGACACTTAAGAGCAGCCACGAACCCTGAAATGAATTAGTTCCTTACCCAAAACGGTGAGGGAATATCTTTGGTAGTACAAAAAAAAAAGCCAAACACAGACCCTTAGCTCTTTCCAAACTAGAGTAACACTCCCTTCAGGTGAATTGGAATTGGACAGTACCAACAAACAAGATTCAACAACTCATCTTCCTTTACAGCATTAGGACTTCAAATTACAACATGAATTCTCCATCCTTCAACTGCACCAATATTTGATATGCCAACATCATAGGGAAATATAACAATGTAAAACTGCAAAATTCCTAATTATCCATACAAATTAAAATAATGAAGACAAAAACAAATTTGCTAGGATAAAGTCACACACATATTGACTCTTGGATATGACAGGTCCCTAGAACTTCATCCATCCAAATTATCCAATTACTGCCCTCAAACCTAGCAAAGTTCAGTTAAAATTCTGACTAATTATTTATACTTGTGCAGCATTACTCAATAGTACTGCTGCAGATACATAAGATTCAGCCAAAAAATATAAATCTTTTCTAATTCTTCTTACTGTCCTCATTAAGATTTAGCTAGATATGCTTTTGTTTTTCACAAGTAGGATTATTCAAATTAGAGGATTTTCAGTAATAATACTCCTACTAGGACACTGATTGTTCCCCTTCTGATTGCTCATCAACAATTATCCTACTAGGACATGTCCTACTATTGTGTCCTTCTTTGTGGCACAACCGACACTTGTATGATTTATGAGAAGCCAGGTCCCTTCTTTTATTAGAAACAACTTGAGGGCACGCCCTACAGTTATGGCCGTAACGATGACATATTTTACACCGATACTGTTTTTTAACTCTCCCGTCGGTATGGCTTATACTTGACTTTATACATGTTCTTCTGTTGTGGCCTTTTTCCCCACATAGCCGACATGCGTATTGCCAACGGATCAAACCATCTTTGAGTTCTGGACAGTAATGTCTCCTATGCCCTTCGCGTCCACAATGTTGGCAGTAGAATTTCACTCCTGCATTATACAGGTGAAAAAAATAAAAGCTAATGAGTGAAGTTCAACCCTGTCTACCAGCATTAAAGTCACGACCGTGCAGGATATAAAAATTACCCTTCATAGCGATGCTCCTTTTCAGACGGTTTATTGGATCACTGAAGAAAGCTTTCATAGTTTTGGAACTATGCTTTCTTGCTGCAACAGTTCCCTTGGCTTTCTGCATCCATTAAACCAAACTTTTACTACAAAGAAATTATTAGTGTTCAAAATTTCTAATGCTTCAAATAAATGCAGAGTTTCTCTCTGGCAAGCAGAACTTCGGTGTCAAATAACTCAAGTGTTGAGTAACCCATGTCCTTCATGTAGTTTTCTTATATTTCTTTCCAAAACATATGCTAAGGTTAAAGAAAACAACTTTATTATAGAGTAAAACACTAAGCTTGTTACTCCAAAGATATATGCATAATCGCATCGAGCCTCCATTTACGAATGACATCAGATTGGCCCTTCAATGGTACACATACGTTTCATCCTTTACTGGCCAATTTCATGGCAAAACTGTGACATTGAAGGACTAATTTAATGTCAAGTATATCTTTGGAGGACCAATTTGATAAATCATAATACTCGGATAAATGAACATTTTTAAAGCACCAGATTTAATTGAAATAAAAATCTTAGCATTATAAACCTTAATGGCAGCAACTCTCTGTGCCTGAAGCATTGGATCTTGGTGGATAATCTTCATGTGGTTACTAAATAGACCAGTTTTTGCATTGAGACTCTGCAATCATCCAACTACAAAAAGATACTTAAATTTGCAACCAAAGCAACATAAATAAATCCTTTTTCAGATTATCATATTAATACTTCATAAACAAAGCGAACGACAAACATGCACATTGAATTCAAATCATTATACAAATATAACTGTCCTCTGTATTACATATACTTTTAACAGTCTCTGTGTGTATTCTATATATGTTAGTCAATGAAAGGAACAAGCCAACAGGCTCAACTTCTGAGATTCATGCAAAATATATGCATCTTAACAATTTGCATCCAATATAAGTGTGTAAGGTAAGGTTATGCAATATAATGGAAGTAAGGTTAAGCATCCAACTTACTTTTAATGAACGACTAATCTTTAATCCGACTTCGGGAGTTGGTGATTGGTAAACACGCTTGGATTTTTTCTTCACATCTAACTTTATGTCTAAACTGTCGACTTCATCGTCCTCCTTCACTTTAAGTGGTGAACTGCGTAAAAGTAAAATCCATGAGGAAACATTCTATATGACCACAAAACAAAATCGATTTGCATAATTCAAAGATTTGGATACAAAATAATCAACAAATCTATGTAACCTGTGTGTTTATCAAGTATGTTAGCAAAATAAACCACCATTGTATAGGAGTTCTATGAGATCATAACGGAAATAAGTTCAAGGAGATTTCAAGTCAATTTTACAAGATGACAAAAATGAACGCGACGAAAATAAAAATCAGAAGTCATTGAGATTGTAGCTCAATTGGCAACAGCTCAGAACTTTAAGACTTGGGTGTGATATTGATGTATCAAGTTCTTCCATTTACAGAAAAATGTTGCAACATATTTCAGAATCCAAGATATTAAGATGTTGCAACAAAGAGACTGATCCTTTTCTGAAGTGAATGTGCTTACAACAAAAGTTAGAAAGTGTTTGAAAATGTGTAAAAAAACATTGACAAGGATTAAACAGAAGATAAAGAGCAGTTACACAGAACGAGCTCTCTCCCAAGGTTGTTCATCAATTGATTCTTCCCATATAACACAATCTCCTGAGCACTTGTGGCAAGTCACTATACCCTGTTTACATGAAGACCGAAGGGAGAAAAAAAAAACTTAGTTTTTTCCGCAAGTGGTACGAATACTAGGGAAATATCGAGCAAGAATCAGCGAAGAATATATAAACATATGATATGCAAAATAACAAATGTTTTACTTAACTAGTAAATTGTGTCATAAGTGAATAAGTGTCTCGTCATGATAAATTGAAACTGTGGTAAGGTTAGTTGATTAACTAGCAGATAGGCGTAAAATGATATAAGCTCCTAGCTTATAAGTCATAAGCTACCTAAAGTAGCTTATCAAATATGAGCTTATAAGCTCATAACATACTGAAATTACTCTCTTTACCAAACACAGCTTATCTTTTGTCAGACAATCTAGTTGACTAGCTTATATATGCACCCAATCCTGAAGAGAATGTCAGAAAACCAAGAAGGAATTATTCCTTATTCAGAAAACAAATGCAATTACAAAAGTATGTACCTTTCCATTACATTTAGGACAGTCAGACCTTGATCTTTCTATTCCACACTCTGTACAAGGAGTATAACCTCTTCCGCGACAACTTGGACAAGGTAGCTCTCTGATATACTGTCCATTCGGACCAAACCACGACCTCGGTTCTGGTGTACGAGAGTTACCTTTGCTGAAATGAAAATTTTAAATTTATTGAACAACCCTTCATCATAAAGCATGTAGTATGAAATAATCATAACAACATTAAAATGTTAACTATCTATTTTGAGTAATTGAAATGCAACAATATGACAATGATTGTATGAAAATAGTGAAGAGAGTTTGTAATTAACCATACTACATAACTTACTAACATTGTATGATAACATAATTGATGTCATATTTTCATTAACAATGCAGAACCCAATATTCACAAATAAATAATATATCATTCACAAGAATTGAAGATGGAAAAAAGTGAAAAGTAAATTTAATAAAAATAAGTTGAGACCTTGGCTTGTGTTCCACTTCCAGCCCGAAGAGTTCCTCTGGAGAGTTGTAATCAAACTGTCAGAAAAATATCAAGACATCATTATATATATGTATGTGTGTGTTTGTTGTTTTGTATTTTTTAAGGTTTGGAAATATAAAGAAAAAATGGAATGGAATGAAATGAAATGTTAGAATGAAGAGTGAGGGTGCCTGGTGGGTTTGTTTAGGGATGGAATGAAAGGAATGATCATTGGTGAGTGATGAAGAACAAAGGATAATGTTCATGTTGTTGTTTCTGTTTCTGTTTCTGTTGGGATTGGAATGAAGCAATACAAAGAAGAGACGATGAAGCATGTTTGGTAACAACAACTTGGTGCATGTTGTTTTTGTTGTTGTTGTTAATGATGTGCTGAACTTGAATAGTTGATAGTGGTAAGAAGAATTCATCAAATCAGAAACAAAGAATCTCTGAAGACAAGATGATGAATAATGGGAACTAGTTCTTTGAAGCTGATGATGTTTGAAGTGTGTGGCTACAAAAAGGATACAACTATTATTACAAGTTTTCACCCATGGAGTGCAAATAATTTTTTTATCCACCCTTATATCCATGCATTCTCTTATCTCTCTTTTTTTTAAATTCTTTTATCTTCCATACCAATTTTTTTTTTCCTTTTATCTCACTTTTTATTACTTTGTTTACTTAAATTTATCATATTTTTCATTTAACATCATCCATCATGTCTATTGCTTTATATAAAAAAAGTCATAAAATTTTCATTATATAATATATATTATAATACTAGCTCTATTTGTGAATATATACCCTTACGAGTAACTGTAGCTCAAACAAAATTTCAAACTTAATTATATATTTATATCTTTTAAAATAATCAATATATATAAATAATTAGTTCAACAATAATAACATATATATGAGGCTTATATTCATTTTTGGTTAGACAATACTTTTTAAGTGTAAATATGTCTTTAGAGGTGAAGGAGAAACAAGTAAATTCATTTGTGAAAGCATAAAAAACATATCAAGGCTAGAGTTTCACTTTGCAAGATACACAAAGATAAATAGAAATCTCTTCAACAAGTGAAAGGAAGATGGAACATATTCCAAAAGTGTCGTTAGAAGATAGAATGTCTCTCCTAACTTTGTTGTCTTTAAGGGAAGTCCTAAAAATGGGGACAAGATTCCTCTCATGGAAATGTGAGGGAGGGCATTTTTTTAAATTATTAATTTATAAAAAAGTAAAAATATGAACTATTGAATTTTTGTTATTGTCATGTGTTATAATTATACATATGCACTGTCATCTCCATTAATGGAAATGACTCTCACAAGAAAAATCAAGCCATAGTCTTGACATAATCCCTTGTAAATAATTATAGCTTGGTATAAGTCTTTTTCTCATTAGATTTGCTTTTTGCTCCTTGAACCCCTCTCATTCTTGGTTGGGAAATTAGAAAAGTCTTTCTAGAGATTTGTTTTGACATTTCGAGTTGAAAGTTTGACAATCTAAAATACTTTAATAAGGAGTCATTGAAGATAAATTCATAAAAACACGAGCACCACTTGAAAAGAAAAGAAGACTCTAAACTCAAGTGCTTGAAGGAATATAAGATATGAAGAGTTTCAATTATCGAAAAGAAAAGAGCAAAGTCTGCAACATTACTTAGAATATTCTAAGAAGTTCAAGCCTTTTTACAATCATAGGGCAATTAGTTTTTGGAGTACAAGAAAATGTGGGTATTATCTACACATCAGATGTCCATGTCAAAGTAGTTTCCAATCACCACCAACAGGTAGTGGATGATATAAATCCACTCAATTAAGCATTAGAATAATCACTATAGATAATTTAGCATGAATAAAATATGTTATGTTTATGTGTTTTTGTATTATTAAAGGTATCTCTAAGGAACAATCCTCTTTAGAGTGTTTGGTTGTTCATCCAACAAATGTTATTTTTTCAGGAATCAAACTCTTATTTTTTGGTCATCTTAAAAGATCTAGCAGTACCATACATCACTAAAAGAACGTTTTGTTGGTACATGTTATAGTTATGTGATATTAGGTAAAATAGTCAATTTCTTACATTTTCATATATAAAGAGGATAATTTAGAATGATTAATTAAATGATTTAAATATAATAGATTATATAAAAAAATGGACTATCTACTTATAAAACCAAATAGGATTTGATGTTGTGATTCTCAATTTAGCTGTAGGAAATGTTCGATCTAAAATATAAAAAAAGAAATAATTAAAATCTACTATTTCCCATAATTAAAATCAATCGTATTTTTTTAATGAAATAAATGTGATTAGGTAAACACATTTATATCTTAGTTTTTTTTTAAGAGTATATTACACTGACACCCCCTGAGTTTTAGTGAAATTATACAAACCACCCTTCACTTTTCTAAACTTACACAAACTTCCCTTAGTTTTGTACTTTCATTACACTGACCACCCCTGTATAAGAAATAAGTGTAATTTTTAAACAAAAAATGTGATAAATGCAATTAAGTTAAACAAAACATGATATATTGTGTAGACAAGTTTAAATAATATACAAATCAATGTATCTTTATTATTTTTGGTTCGTTACACTACATTATAAGAGTTGTTTAAACAATATTTCTTTATAATTGTTGTTGCATTTTGTAACAAAAAAAATAAAGATACATTGATTTATATATTATTTAGACTTGTCTACACAATATATCATGTTTTGTTTAACTTAATTGCATTTATCACATTTTTCGTTTAAAAAATTACACTTATTTCTTATACAGGGGTGCTCAGTGTAGTGTAATGAAAGTACAAAACTAGGGGAGGTTTGTGTAAGTTTAGAAAAGTGAGGGATGGTTTGTGTAATTTCACTAAAACTCAGGGGGTGTCAATGTAATTTACTCTTTTTTTAATGAGGATCCATTATAATGTTGAGATTATAATATGAAAGAAGTAATATATAATAGTTTTGATTTTAATTTGTTTTTTAATAAAAATTGATAAAGTCTCATTTCCTTTTAGTAGTGACCTCTCCAACATTTTGGAGAGAAACTAGAGTTATTTATATAATATCAAAAATATTTTTTGAGTATAATATTGATACTAACCTTTTATTTACGTTATTTTTTATGAAAAGTCAAACATAATAAGATAATAAAGTGACAGTGTAAAAAACTCTTACATTATCCGTGTATATATTTTTTTCTCACATTTTTACCCTTTTGTTAAAGAATTAAGCCCGAGTTTGTAATAATCCTTAATGGTATGTTTGTGTATAAATCTTTACCGTGCTAGTGACACTTGAGAAATAATTTGGAAGTATTAATAAAAAGGGGGGAAAGGCAAAAGGAAACCCCAAACCTACTAAGAACATCAGAGAATAGGAAGACAGAAAGGTGAAGATGTTGTTGAAGTTGTCATTGCCAATGCCATCACCACTTCTCTCTTTCTCTCAAAACTTCATTCCTTTTTCTCATCCCTTCAAACCCCTTCTCACTTTTAACAACTCAGTCAAATGCCGCCACTCTCAACCCACATCACAGGCTGCAACCCCAACTCCTCATTCAGGTTCCTCTCTCTTAAACCCTTCTTTGTCTGTAGGGTTTCTTCAAAAAAAGACAAAAAAGTATATCTTTTGTACTCATTTCTTTCCTGTTTTCACATGTATGTCTGTGTGTTTTCAGTTGAAGCCTTGCCACCCAGGGTTTATGTTAATCACTCCATTTACAAAGGGAAAGCTGCACTTACACTTACTCCTAGACCACCAGAATTTGCCCCACTCGAAGTATGTTTCTTATTTTATTTTTGAAGTGTCCTAATCTTTCTGGAGTTGTGAATATAATGTTTAACAGTGGATGAATTTGGTGCATTTTTTTAGTCAGGAGCTTTCAAAGTATCTAAGGAAGGTCATGTGCTGCTTCAGTTTGCACCTGCTGTTGGTCTGCGCCAATATGACTGGGAAAGAAAGCAGGTTACCCATACTTCTCTAATTTCATATATGAAATATGAGTGGGCATCCACCAAGAATAAGTTTTTTAAACTTATTTCTCATTCTAGCCATCAATTCTTGTGGAAATATTATGATTTGAATTAGTGACTATATTTAAACTATTAGATATCCATAAAATTGATGTATGGTTAGATCCCTCCCAATGAAATATAACTCAGGAATTATTCCCTCTTCTAACAGTATTGCATCATCACTATTTCAAATTGCTGCAACCACACCACATCACAGTAATTGCGGTGTGATGCTGAATCACAATGAAACGGTCACAATAGACCGCAACGCAACCGCATGGGACCATATTTTGACTGCATCGGGCCGCAACGCAACTGCATGAGATCATATTTGGATCGCATTAGACCGCAACACAACTGTATTAGGCCACATCAAATCACATTGATATCAAAAATATATTTTTCCTCAAAATAATTCACATTGCAACGGTCGCAATCCGTATCGCAACGACCACAATCACAGTAATTGTTACCACAATTTAAAACATTGTGCATATCATAATCACACTTTTTGACAAAATTGAGTGCAGATATTCTCGTTATCAGTGGGAGAAATGGGAACTATAATTAGCCTTGGTGCAAGGGATTCTTGTGAATTTTTTCATGATCCTTCCAAAGGCAAAAGGTATTTTCTTCTCTTTAGCTTCTAAATATTATAACATGTAAATTTGAAATGTTGGTGATTATTGCTTCATTTATCTCGTGAATAAATTGTATCTTAAAGTGTGAAAGGGGCCACAGGACCTGACCGTGTTCTTATCTCTTTGAACCATGACTCAAATAAAATAAATGTGTTATGACTTATCACCATTCCGAAAGATTGAAATTGTCTTGTTATGTATGCAGTGATGAAGGTAAAGTCAGAAAAGTTTTGAAGGTGGAGCCTCTTCCAGATGGTTCTGGCCACTCCTTTAAGCTTAGTAATCCTCTTTCATCTTGAAACATTGTCCTATTATTTTATCATATTTGTTTGTATTTCCTTGCCATCTTTAAAGGCTATGTATGTTGAAATGATTCAGTCCATTACATGTTTAAACTGCAAAAAGCTCACACGGTGATGCAATATTTTGAACTTGATCAGCCATAATGTAATCATTTAAAAAGGTTCAAAATCGCTAATCAATCTATGTGTTACCATTTGCTCCAGTTCTAACCTTGTTGTGGTGGTTTTTGAAGGTGTTCAAAACAAGCTTGTGAATGTGGATGAAAACATCTATATCCCTGTTACAAAAGCAGAGATAGCTGTTTTGAGCTCAATTTTCAATGTACAACTCTCTTCCCTTTGCCTTCTAATTCTAAAATTTGCACTGATATGGTTTCGTGATTGTTAAATGGAAAGATTTAGTAGCAAACAATGACTGATCGATCATTAAACCGTATAAGAAACAATGAAAATCTGACTTATGCAGCAAACTTCTTTGCAATAATAGTAACTCTATTATCTCAGTCCTCTAAAGTGTGGGGAGAAATAAAAAATTATGATCATGATTCATGAGTAATATACTTGCATGTATGCTGCAAATCATGGAGTTCGTATAATTATAATCGTTGATTTTTTAATGAATGGGCATTTATATGCACTTTAGAGGAGCTAAATCCCTTATCCGACGACCCTCGTAGTCGAAAACTCCTTTGTCTGGTCAGATTTCCAGGAGCATGCATGCCTTTTGCACTATGGTGATACAACCATTAAACAAGGAGTTGTTTTAAAATATGTTTCTTGATTTTGATAATGCAATCCGTTCTTTGTGATATTTATTGTATAACTTTTGTGTCTACCTTTCTCATTTAACATAGGAGAGAATCAATTCACTCCATTCTATACAACCTGATTAATAATTTTGTTGGTTTTTGTGTGTAGTTTATCATACCATATCTAATAGGTTGGAATACCTTTACAAACTCCATAAAGCCAGATGAATCCATTGGAGTGAATAGTAATAGCAACCCAAGATATGGAGGAGACTATGAATGGAACAGATAGATAGGGATCAATCACTTCATGGTGTTAGCTGAGAATTGTTTTACAAAAATTGAGAAAGTAACTACTTAGAACAATGATTTTGAGTAACTTGTTTCTTGTGGGTATTCAAGAAAGAGATTATGGTGAATACTACTTATCAAATGTATAATATGTAGTGGGTAGGTGAAGAACTTAATTAACTTAAGCTGAAAAAATGCTTATAGTTAACCAACCTTTGTAGTTTAAGAAAATTATGAAATGCTTTTTTTTATTGTATATTATATAGTTGTTGAATAGGTTGTCATATCAAAAGTTGAGGTCGACCTTAATTTTTTTCATTTTAAGTTTTTTTTAATGGCAGTATATAATCACGAAAATTGAGGTCAAACTAAATTTTTTAATTTGACATGATTATCTATTGAACATAAAATTCACTAGGTTTTTCTTCCTAAATTTCTACCTTAATAATTATCAAATTAACTTTTCCTTGAACGATTTGAGCATAATAGTATGAACAATTGGATTTGCCATATTGAAGAGTTTTAGATTAGATTTGCAATAATTTTGTGTTTTAGATTAGGTTTACAATAATTTTGTGAATGAGAATGAGAATGAAGTACTCATAAAGCCAATAAGGATATATATATATATATATATATATATATATATATATATATATATATATATATATATATATAGTGATTAATAGTGTTTTGGGAGAATAAAGTATCTTCATATGTAGGAGATAAATTATCTCTTTCAGCCATTAAAATTATGACATGTGTCCTATTTAATCATTTTTTACAAAAATATTTTTAAAATTAATCAAAATAGTACACATGTTATATTTTTATTTATTGAATAAGATAAATTATCTCCAAATATAAAGATATATTTATTTCACCGTGTTTTCAATGTTGTTGAAAGATAGATAGGTGGTGAGGATGTTGAGTCCAGCAAGGAAGAGACTAATGAGAGATTTTAAAAGATTGCAACAAGATCCTCCTCCTGCCATTAGGGAGTGGAGCTCCCCAACACAAAAATATTATGCTTCCTAATGCACTCATCTTTGGATATTCTTTATTTTCATGACTGTGGGGTTCCCTTTATTTTTTTACTAACTTTTAATTCTTACATTCAAATTTTAGTCTATGAGGATGGAAGAATATGCTTGGACATTTTACAAAATCAGTGGAGCCAAATTTATGATGTAGCTTGGTTTATCTCGATAAGAATTTGCTTAGCTTGAAATTTGATATGAGTTATTTTTTTAGTTCGAGTTTGACTCAATTAAAGTTTACTAATTATTTGGCTCATCTCAAATTGGTTCATTTGGATAATTTAAATAATTAATTCATTTTTAAATAATATTTCAAAAAGTTATATATATAAATATAACAAGAGAAATTCGTTTACACCCAAGTTAAGTTACATTAATTACACTCAATCTTAGACATCCATTTTCTTAAATCTAACGGACGAAACTAGTTAGACTTAAAAGTTATTTAAGATTTATTTTTTTTTCTCTCATCATTTATTTCACTCATCCTTATAGTCCGTTGGATTTAAGAAAATGAATGACCGAAATTGAGTATAGCTAGTGTAACTTAACTTGAGTGTAAAATGATCATTCCTCATATAAAAATATTAAACATAAAAATAATACATAGACATGATATAATAATGATAAACATAAAAGATTAGTTTTTTTTATATATATGAGAAGAGCTTCGTTTATACTCATGTTAAGTTATACTAGTTAAACTCAATTTCAGCCATCAATTTTCTTAAATCTAACGGACCAAATGGGTGAAACGTAAAAATTATGTAAGATTTATTTTCTCTCTCTCATCACTTATTTCACTCACCCTTATGATCCGTTATAATTAAGAAAATAGATAGCTGAGATTGAGTGTATCTAGTATAACCTAACATGAACATAAACAAATCACTTATTTTACTCACCCTTATAGTCCGTTATATTTCACTCACCCTTCTCGTGATGCATGTGCTCAAGAATCAGTTCACAAGTCTACTAATCCATTGGAAGATGGTAGTGATCTACAAATGTATTCTTTGAATGAAGGAAGTAGTGATCATGCACCACAACCTAATGACCCTGTCTCTGAACCTGCTGATGCTGAAGCTGCTGATGTTGCACCTGAAAATGAAGGTGATCACCTTGTTGAGGAAGGTAGAAGTAAGAAGAGAAAGAAAACCCCTAACAAAGAAAGTCAACCCCCAAGAAAAGGAGGTCATCCCCCAAGAAGAAGAAGTCACTATGTCAAAGTTGCAGTTCAACGCACATTTTAGATGTATAACATGCTTTTGTGTGCTTTTTGTTTGACCGCAGTAGTATATTGTCATGATTAACAACGCTTCTAATATGATGTTGTATTGAATATATACCACATCACACAAAAAGAGCTATCATATATTTCATACATACAACAAGGCATCGTACATTTAGCGTTGTCATATATTTCATACATAAACAACGCATTTTATAGGCATTATTAACAACGCTTTTTCTTGTGTTGTTGTATTGCATATATATAACAACGCATTAGTAGAAAAGCGTTGTTATATTATTCATAAATATTTTCAAACAACACCTTAATACAACATCACATCACACACATAGCGTTGTTGTAGTAAACATATACAACAATACTGTCTATAAAAAATGTTGTTGTATTAATCCTTTACAATAAAACATTCTAGGGCTACCCCGAGAATTTGCTGTTAATTTTTCTAAATTAATACCCGCATATACATTTATTAGCAGCACAAACATTCTCAACAACATAAACACATTAATACAGGCCACCAGAAGTTTGTTTTATTGACATCAATACAATTCAATACAAACTACAAACAATGAATATTTGCCAATTTTGTTTTGAGAGAGTACATATTACAAACAAACAAAATTATGCAAATTGCAAACAATCAAAATTAAGCTATAATTATCTAAAGACTACTTGCATCTACTTTTTCCTTTTCTTTGATTGTTTTTGGGTTGTAAGATCATCCTTATTTGGAGGAACATATTGATTCATCCAAAGCCCTTCATCGTGATTATCTCTTATATATAAATCATCATCCGTAGTTGGTCCACTCCCATGCGACCGATATGTTCCAAAAAAGAATCATCTTCATCAATATCTTCAGATTCTTGGTCATCAATATTATTAACGATTATTTTGTTAGTTAAAAGAACAATGAACCATTTCATATCAGCTGAATCACTAACATATAATACTTATTGAGCTTGTGATGCTAGAATAAATGGCCCATCTTTATATCGTGGCCTATTAAGATCCACTTGCATGAACTCTAACTCATCAACTCGGAAGCCATTATTATTATCAACCCAAATACAATAAAAAACCAGCATCTGAAACAATGTGTAATCCAATTCCCATATTTCTTCTGTCACCCCAAAGTATGACATGTTCGCATATATTGAATTTCTATCTTTTGTAGTTGACATGTGTAATGTTCGAGCAACAAGAGTCACACCACTATTTTGCATTTTACTTTGTTCATCTTGTTTTTTCGTATCACATGTGAACCCATTAATTAGGTAACCAATGTAGAATAAGACTTGAATACTTGGATCATTGACTAATCATTTCAATCATTCGGAAACCGAATGTGCATTTATATTTATCTCCTCATCAATGTGATTTTTTAGTCACTTTATGAAATACCAATTATGCTCTTTAGAAATCCAATTATTATTCTTACTTGGGTAAGACTTCCTTAGCATCTCCTTGTGTCTTTCAACATATGGCTCAATCTCGTCGGTATTATATAAAACATATAAGTGCGTTTGCTCCAACTCGGTTCTTGTTATAGTCATTATTTCATTCCAGTAATACCATATTTCAATAGGCAAGAAATGCTCCATAAGTACATGACAATCATGAGACTTAAGACTTTTTAACTTGAGGTCTTTCATTGATATGAGGTTCGAATGTTGGAAGAGTACTCCTCTAGAACTTTAACACCATGAAGAAATTTACAAAATTCAATTTTATCATTCCTCGACAAAGTATAAGCTGTTGGAGGTAGAAATGTACGTTTTACCTTCATTATCAGCCCTAATTCCTTTCTTATTCCCATACTAACCAAGTCCAAACTTGCATTCAGGACATCTTTGGTCTTACCAGTGACATTGAGTAAGGTACCAAAGAGACTTTCAAACACATTTTTTTCAATATGCATAACATCGAGGAAATGTCTTACATATAATGAACTTCAATATGACAATTTAAAGAAGATTGACCTTTTCTTTCATCTATTTGTGACAATTTCTATTGTAAAAGGTTTAACAAAGTTATTATTCAAACACTTTAGCTTTTGAAATAATTGGTCACCCGTCAATGGCAAAGGAGCACGACCTTCTTCATTGTTCTCATCAAATGCTTTTCTCCATTGTTGATAGTGATGATATGAATGCAAAAATATACGATGGCCAATGAAGACATTCTTCTTATATCGTTCTAACCTCATTGAATGAGTATTGTCTTCACATACAGACAGATTACCGTAGGTAGGGAAATCACTGATTGTGCCGAACAACAAAGCCCTCAACTTGAAGCTTTCTTCCCTATACGCATCATATACATTTATGCATGTCTCCAATATTTGCTTCATGTCTTCAACTAATAGAGCCAAATATATGTCTATGTCATTTCCTAGTTGTTTAGATCTAGAAATTAATATAGATAACATCACATATTTGTGCTTCATGCATAAAGAAGGATGTGGGTTTTATATCACCAAAATCATTAGCCATGTACCGTGGGAGCAATTTTGAATACTACGTGGGTTAATTCCTTCTGTTGACAACAAAAGGCGTAGATTTCTTGATTCTTGACCAAAACTAGGATAGTCATGATGAATTTTTCTCCATTGAGGAGAATCTGCAGGATGCCAAAGCTAGCCATTTTTAGTCATTTCTTCATCATATCATGTCAACTTATTTGCATCTTTAGCATTGTAAGCATACGCTTGAATCTTGCTTTGATGATAAAATAATATGCATCCTTTTTGGGAATTGAGTCTTCCTTCTTATATCGTGATGCATTATATTTAGGACAAAACTTTAATGAAGCATACTCATTAAAAAAATAAGATGCAATCATTTTCACAAGCATGTATCCTAGTATAGTCCATGCCAATGGAGCATAACATTTGTTTTGCAAATCAGTGAAACTCTTATGAGTCCATCTATTAGTAAATTTCAACTTATACAACCTTGACACCATTGTCAATCTTGTGAATTTACTACAACTATCATATAATGGTTTCTCAGCATCACTTATCAACCGCTAAAACATCTCAGGATATTCTTGAAGATCCTCTTCCACATCGCTTGTCATTTCCTTGAAACAATCGTCTTCATATGCATTTGTAACTTCGAAACGATCGTCTTCATATCATCACAATCCATAACGTCTTTCTTCTCACCATGTCTTGTCCAACATGTGTAACTTTGACCAATACCGTGACACACTAAATGAACTTTTAACTCATTTAGAGTAGTTCGGTTTGAGTAACAAAATCTTAAGCAAGAACATACAATTCTATTAGGGTTTTCAACATTCTGAATTCAAAAGCTAATAAATGATTTCACTTCTTCCTCATACTCATTCGTCAATCGATTGCCACTCATCTATTTTCGATCTATTTTCAATTAACAAAAAAAATATAATGAGCATAAATTCCTAAATCTTGAAGTCAAGCTCACCAAGCAGAACAAATGCATTATTATGTAATTAAAAATGGTGGAACCCTAACTCGTAATGTAATAAAGTGAAAGACGTCGGAAACTCCAACTCACTACAAACTAAATGAGTGTAATCACTTTCACTCATTTATAAGGAAAATATTTATAACTCAATACAAGCTAAATATAATATAATTAAAAAGGAAAATATTTATAAGGAAAACTCACTTTCAATTCGGTGTTGAATGCGTGCATGATGATTTTAAGGTTAAACGAGTGAATGATTTTCAAAATTGATGTTGAATGATTTTCGTGTTGATTGAATGAATGATTTTCGAAATTCGGTGCTGAATGATTATGAGGATGAATGATTTCTGAGGTCAATTTTGAGAGTAAATGAGTTTCGCTGCTGGATAAATGAGTGTTGGGATTGCTGAATGTGTGAGAATGTGAAACATTTTAATTTTTTAGTGTCTGATAGTATCTCCAACAATGCATAATGAAGATAGCATTGTCAATTATACCTAATCAACAATGCCACCTACAAATAGCATTGTGGAAGAACTCTTCATTCAAATATAATGAAGGAAAGTGTTCCACAATGCAACCTGAAGAAACATGTGGAAGATATATTAATTTTTTTATTGAAATTCAGATTAATAATGATATTATGGCATTCGATTAATGATAATTAAATAAATATATAAAACAATTAATAATGACAATAAATAATATTCAAACAATATAAGAAATGAGAACCCATTAATGGATTAAGAAATGACAATTAATTAAAACCTAATAGCGTATCTTGTGTATATGCTTAAATGATGATCATATCGACAATGCTTCTTAAAAAGTATGTTGTTGTATAGGTAAAAGAAAATTATTTTAGAGATAAGTGTTCAACAACATTTTTTTTATGAATACGTTGTTAAATACAACATAAACAACAACACATTGATAAAAAACGCTATTGTATAGGTATACAAGAGCGTTGTTGAAAACCGTCATTTATAATTCTACATAATTAAGCACACAACAGAAAATAACCTAAATGCATATAGAAATAGAACATAACAACAACCTAAATGCATACAGAAACACTAAATCACAATTATATGAACACAACTGAATTTCTGTTAAATTTATATATTGAACATTAATTACAATGTACTGTTAGAGAAACAAATATTACATACAACAAAACATATACATTACATTGAATATTAATTGAATTTCCTAAGCTACAATTTGTGCAAAATTCTACTATACCTTTGTTATACATTGATTTCCCTAAAAAAACTAAGTACATACTGTTAGGTATCAGTG
>NC_032014.1:21554143-21640337 GCF_001865875.1 Lupinus angustifolius
GGTTTTGAGGAGAAAATGAGTTAGAAAGCGTTTTAGAAAATTTCAACGGTTGAATATGTTCTTGACATACTCATGAACAACATACTTAAATCTCATCAACATCCATTGGTTGAATGTTGAGAGATCAAGGTTTGAAGATGGAAGAATAAAGGAGAAATGAGAGAAAAAGATGAAGAGAGGGTTTTACCTTCTCTTGAAAATTTGGAAATGAGAGAGTGTGTGAGAAGTGTGGAGTGAAGAGTGCTTTAGGGGAGAGGCCCTCCTAGGCAATCATGAAGATCTCCTAGGGTGGCTAATAGTGAGATTGAGTGATGTGAGGTTTGCTTTATGGAAAGGTAAATCTCGCATCCCAATGCGAAACGACCACTTCGCGGATATGTGCGATAAACATGCTCGAGTATTATCGGCTAATACTTGATCGGATATTATAAATCGCCCGATCGTAATATCCGATTAGAATTTCGGATTTCGGCATTCCGAGTGAAAAATATTTAGAAAATAGGTATGGACAGGTGTATTCAGGATCTATATTGACTCGAACTGAAATTACGAAGCCAACGGTGCGATCGGAATTCGATTCTGAGTTACGGAACTCAAAAACCACTTTTGGAGCCGTACCGGATGGATTTCGGCCCCGACAGTGGTTCAGAACCGACTGTCTCCGAAAATTACCAAAATTTACCACAAAATAGTAAATAAAATTACAAGACTAAAACTCAACTAGAGTTTCGTCTAATTCTTTATCGAAATTGCCCAGAAATTCATTTTCGAATATATAATTAATAAAAATATTAATAAAATCTTATAATTCGAAATCGTAAAATTTGCGGTGTTACATCTATTGTTTCCTAGATGGATACTCGGGTTACAACCAAATTGTTGTTGATCCATTAGACCAAGAAAAGACAGCATTTACTTGTCCTTTCGGTGTATATGCTTATCGGAAAATTTTGTTTGCACTATGTAATGCTCCTGCTACTTTTCAAAGATGCATGCTTGCTATTTTCATCAACTTTGTGGAAAATGCATCGAGGTCTTCATGGATGATTCTTCAGTATATGGGGATTCATTTGAATTATGCCTGAAAAATCTGGAGACAGTACAGGAAAGATGCGCGCAAACAAACTTGGTACTTAATTGAGAAAAATATAATTTCATGGTAACAGGAGGGATTGTATTAGGGCACAAAATTTCAGCAAAAGGAATGAGAGTCGATAAAGCAAAGATAGAAGTGATAGAAAAGTTGCCTCCACCAACTAACGTCAAAAGAATAACGAGTTTTCTAGGACACGTTGGGTTCTATCGAAGATTTATCAAAGACTTCTCAAAAATAGTTAAGCCCCTTTGCAATTTACCTCTTAAAGATTATGTTTTTAATTTTGATGATTCTTGTTTAGAAGCATTCAATAAATTAAAATATAGCTTGGTAACTACCCATATCATAACTACACCAAACTGGAATCTACCTTTTGAATTAATATGTGACGCACGTGATTATGCAGTTGGTTGATTTCTGGGGCAGAAAAAGGAACGGGTTTTTCACGCAATACACTATGCTAGTAAGATTTTAAATGAAGCACAAGTTAATTATGCAACCACTGAAAAAGAGTTACTAGCCATAGTATTTCTTTGGAAAAGTTTAAAAGTTATTTGATTGGGGCTAAAATTATTGTTTACACTGACCATGCCGCAATCAAATATCTTCTAAAGAAACCCGATTCCAAACCACAGTTAATTCGATGGGTGCTACTTTTATAGGAATTTGACTTAGAAATTCGTGACAAAAGTGGAAAAGAAAATCAAGTGGCAGATCATTTGTCACGATTAATCAACAAAGAAGTCATGAACGAAGAAAAGAAAATAGTCGAGGAATTTTCACATGAAAAACTATTTCTTTTGGCAGAACGATCATGGTTTGCTGATATTGCAAATTACAAAGCATCAGGAATTATTCCTGAAAATCTTAACTATGAGCAATGAAAAAAATTTCTCAAAGAAGTTAACCATTATGTTTGGGATGAACCGTATTTGTTCAAAGAAGGGATTGATAGCATTCTAAGAAGATGTATTGATTCTAATGAAGCCCAAAAAATATTACGGCATTGCCATGGTTCAACATATGGGGGGCACTATAATGGAGAATGAACTGCTGCTAAAGTTCTCCAATCTCGTTTTTTCTTGCCTATCCTATTTCAAGATGCTCGAAAATTTGTTCAAAATGTAGTGCTTGCCAAAGAACTGGCGAAGTTGGGAAAAGAAATGAAATGCACCTTCAAACAATTTTAGAAATTGAAATTTTTGACTACTGAGGCATTGATTTCATGGGACCTTTCCCACCATCTTACTCAAATGAATACATCTTGGTGGCAGTTGACTATATTTCTAAGTGGGTAGAAGCAATAGCAACTCCAAAAGCATATTGCAAAACAATTACAAAATTTTCGAAAAACAATATTTTTTGCCGTTTTGGGACACCATGAGTACTTATAAGTAAGTGATGGTGGTTCTCATTTTATAAATTCCAATTACGAAATTTTTTGGAATTTTATGGTGTTAAACATAAGGTAGCATCACCTTATCACCCACAAACAAATGGGCAAGCTGAAGTATCTAACCGCGAACTAAAAAGAATTT
Source organism: Lupinus angustifolius (assembly GCF_001865875.1). NCBI lineage: Eukaryota > Viridiplantae > Streptophyta > Magnoliopsida > Fabales > Fabaceae > Lupinus > Lupinus angustifolius. The sequence continues at coordinate 21,556,778 of NC_032014.1, forward strand.
TGGAAAAAACCGTCTCTTCGTCAAGAAAAGATTGGTCACAAAAGTTGGATGACACACTATGGGCTTATCAAACTACTTTTCAATCACCAATAGGTCAAACTCCATACCAACTAGTTTATGGCAAAGCTTGTCATTTACCAGTTGAGTTGGAGCATAAAGCCTATTGGGCACTTAAATTTTTAAATTTTGATTTAAATAATGCAGGCACAAAAAGAAATAATCAATTACATCAACTCGAAGAAATGAGGTTCTAGTCCTACGAATCTTCCAAAATTTACAAAGAAAAAACGAAGAAGTACCATGACTCCAAAATTCAATTGAAAAACTTTTCCAAAGGACAAAAGGTGTTTCTTTTCAATTCAATATTCAAATTGCTTCCCAGAAAATTCATATCAAAATGGTCAGGACCATTTGTAATTAAAAATGTAAAAGAATATGGGACAATTGAGCTTGAAGATGTTGAGTCTAGAAGAACTGGGATAATCAAGGGATAGAGGTTAAATCCATATCTTGATGATGGGTTATTTGTCATCAATGTAGAACAAAACTAAAACCTATGCGGGCTAAAAACAGGCGTCAAGCAATTGACGTTAAATGAGCGCTTGCTGGGAGGCATCCCAGTAGTTGGTTAGTTTTTAAATTTATTTTTAATTTATGTTATGTTTTGTGTTTAATTAAATTTGTGCTTAGAGGTAATATGTCATTCTTTAAAAAAATCATACACATCAAATATCTCCTTGAAACTAATTTTTCCATTAGCTTGAGGACAAACCATCATTTAAAGAGGAGGAACATGGTTTAATGCATATGAAATTTTTTAAAGAAAGTTAATAGTGTATATAAGATTGTATAGTTATTTAAAAAGTAATTTGATTGTCCTTAAAACTCAAAAAAAAAATCAAAACTAAAATCAAAGTGGCTAAATGAAAAAATTGTGGCATGATTGCATGATTAGAAATTGCTAAGAATATCTTGACTTAAGCTTTTATTGAGCAAAATGATATATATGCTAAACTTTTTGTGAAAACATCACATAATGTCATAACTTGAAATTTTTTTGAAAATAGAATTTAAATTTGTGTAACATAATCTTTGCAAACATTTTTTAAATCAAAAGTGTAAATCCAAACCAAGTGAGGGAGTGAGCCAAACACGTGAGGATGAAAGTTAAATCATCATTTGATTTGTTTAATTACTCTTGTTTGAGTCTTTAAATCTCTTAATTGCATAAAATTGATAGCAAGTGATCAAGGCATGTTATTTCTGTAGTTGAATCAAATGGCCAAAAAGTCTAACCAAAAATTAGGATTATCCTTTGATAAGCCTCTTTGAGCCAAACAAAGTAAAACATTTTTTCAAATTATCCCATAAAACCGAAAATGAAAACAATGTTCAAAGAGAGCACTAATTTTTAAAAATGGTGTTTGAAAGAATCAAGTTGGGGGACAAAATGGTGGACTTGGCTTCTAAGCTTCTTAAAAAGAATAGGGAGATTTTTTCTTAATATCTTTATAAAAACAACAAAAAAGTTGTAAAAGAAAGTGAAAAACAAAAAGAGAATGAGAAATACAAAGAAAAGCCAAAAAGAAGTCAAAGTTCAAAAGCTAAGAGGTCGGAAAGGAAAATTATGGAAAAAAGTAGAGTGAAGTGCTTCATTGGGAAAATTTTACAAAATGCACTCTTTTTACTTGAACTTAACTTCATTATCTAGAAAAACCATGATTGTCCAAACCAAACCTCATTCCAACAAAAAATAAGACCTTAGTGATCCTTGATTGATTATGCAATTTAAGAGAAAAGGTGAGACAAAGAACAAGTTCAAATTACTACAATCAAATGGTTGAAAAATTGAGTGAAACACTTACCCTTTAAAGTTCCAATTTTGAACATGTGTGCAAAAACATTTTTTGATTGAAAAATATTTGCTTAGGTAAATTTTTGCATATTTTTTAATAAACAAAAGCATACATTCCATGTTTGAAGCATTATGTGTAAAAAAATTCACAAATCATGAAAAATCTCATTAAAAATATTTTTTTATCATGCTTAAGCAAATTTGAAGTCATGACAATCATATCTTAAAAATTAGCCAAATTTTGATTTCGGGTGTACCCTACCATTTGTTTGAGGACAAAGTCTTAAGTTGGGGGGAGTTGATAAGTGCCAAAAATCCTAAATTTCATACACTTTTTATGGCACTTATCATTGGCAAAATTGAGAAAACCAACTTAATTCAACACTTTTTGGATAACATATCACAATCTTGTATTCTTTGTATATTTCTTTTGTACTATATTTTGTAGGATTTAAGTAGAAAGGAGAAGAATTTATCAAAGGCATACAAAGTGCTCAAAATAGGCTAAAATGCTCAACACATAAGCTTGACTCATCAAAATTTCACACTTGACATGCTTAAGCTTGATGTGGCAAGCTATGTGCTTAGCCTTAAACATGACTCAACAAGACTTGGCCTATGTTGAAAAATATGGAGTCAACTTGAAGCTGCTCACTAAGCAGCTTAGCTTGGACCAAGCCACGCCTAGCTGACCTGGACACCAACCTAGCACGGTCAGACCCAACCTGGCACGGTCAGAACACAAGCCTAGCACACACCAACATGCTCAAGCAGACACCTTTGTGGAGCACCTTGATCGCCCAGCTTGGAACCACACACCTGGCCAGATCAGCAAGAACCAAGCCACATCACCATCAGCACAGCTAAATCTGCTCAAGCAGACAGCTTAGCGGTGCCACATAGGAGCTTGGCGATATTCACCCAATAACTTGGTCAATTTCACTTAGCCACCAAGCAACCGTGACACATGCATGACCTCACTCCAAGTAGCCATCATAGCATGTTCAGAGGTAACTCACAATAGTTGGGCAAGTAGCCCACGATATCTTGGGTGAGTCAGCCCGAAGCAGGTGACTAAGCTGCTTGGCCAAGTGACCAAACCCATGCTGAAGGGTTTGGTCAGCAGCTTGGCAGTGGAAGAGAGGAGCTTCACGGTGGTGGAAAACTCCTATAAATAGGAGGCACCTCATGGCACTTAAGGCATTCACATTTTTCATTAACACATACTCCACATTCCACTTCTCTCTAGAATCCGAAATTCTCTCATCTTCTAAACTTTCTTCTTTGTAATTTCTTGGAGGATTTCTTCTCCAAAGTAGTTTAGGTAAGTTTATTTTGTAGTTTCTCCTTAATTCAAGAGGAGAAGGAGTAATCAAATGAAATGTAAAAATACATTTTGCAATATCATTTATGCATGGTAAAGTATCTTAAATCCTTAGATTAAGATGGCTAATGCTCCTAAATTTTAGTTGAATTTTGGCTCACTAATATTTCTTGTAATTTCTTGTTTTATTATACTGAATCATGTTTAAGTTATTACTTTGGAAATTTCAATTATTTAGAAAGTGCTTAATACGGTTTTAGCTTGATCACCTAAAACTTGATTTCAAGATCCAAAATGCTTCTTTTTTAAAGTCTTGACAAATGAACTAAAAAGTAGAAATACACCTTAGTTCATTTGTCAAATCACAGCATCTATTTTAAGCAACTTGTAATCAAGGCTAATGAATATTTATGGAGGCTGAAATAAGGCGTGACAACTTATTTCGTCGAGTGACAATTTTCTATTGATTAGTGTATTTTGCAAGGTTTGAAAATCAATTTTTCTCGCCGGGGGACTGAGGGAAATTTTATGAACTCATGTTTGGAATAACCAAGGTATTACACATAACTTTTATAAACATTTATCATGGAAACATGTTAAGAAATATTTTCATCATTCAAACTAAATTTTCTCCTCAAGAATTTGTGCATAATAGTTTTTTATTTATTTTTACTTATTCAAAGTCCATAAACAAAATAAAACCAAAAATATGTTCAAATTTTATTACTAATATAACATGTTTATAATAATGTTGTATTAGGCAATTCCTTGTGGTTCGACATAACCCTATACTATACTACAATTGAATCTTGAAAGAGATGCAAATGTAAAATAGTAAAGTGTTAACTTATAAATTTTATTTGTTGACAAAGAAAGAAACCTTGAATCAAAGTGCAATTTAATTCATAAATTGTATCTTTGTGAAAAGGAAAAATACACAGTTATAATGACTGATCTAACTACTAACTTTTATTTTCTGTCATTTACTTTCCGTAACTAACTTTTATTTTTTGTCATTTACATTTCCGCAATTAACATTTATTTATTACTTTATTCTTTATTCTTTATATCAACCTTCGAAATAAATGGTACAGTTAATTTCTAACATTATTGTTTTATTTATTTGCTTTTTACAAACCTTCCATAATGAAGTAGTTCAGTTAGTAAAGAAAAACAAAATAAATATTACTCATTATCACTTGTGTTAAATTGTTAAAAAATCATACCATTATACTGGTGTTGGAATTTATTCCAACAAAGCCGAGATGATATGAAATTGTTAATAATTCAATGAAACTAAGTTTTTGATTAAATGAACATTCATGAAACCATTATACCAATGTTGGAATTTATTCCAACAAAGCCGAGATGGCGAGCAAAGAATAATAACTCAATAAAGATAAGTTTTTTATGAAAGGAACATTCTTGAAACCATTATACTGGCCGATCGATATAAAAGACTGATTAAAAGATTTAATCAACTAACTTCGGTTAGTGTGCATACTCATTATGAATAATGAAGTAGTGGAGAGAGAAAATTTACCGAGACAAACGAGCCCCGCGATGTTGAGAGGGACGACGATGGTGGTAATTCGTCAGCAAAGTTTTGAGGGTGAGTCTAGGTGAGACGAGTCCTTTGTATTCATGGATGAGGTGTTATGTTGGATTGGATAGTTCTCATAGCGCATACTAGACGATCTCTAACAACCCCTCTTTGCATTCAGGATCGATGAGAGGGATGCCCAGAAAGTGTTTAATACGACAATGTCCTTAACAGATCGATCATATATCCTTGCGAATAATATTTTTGGTGCGTTCAAATGGGCTTGTTATGGAACCTATACTCTCGGTTATTTTTGAATAGTTTATTGGGAGGATATTGGTATAAGGATAGATGAAATAAATATAACATTCATACATTGAATTCATGGATATTAATTCTCATAGTTTGAGATATAATATCATTCATCATTTGCATTTATGTATGCGGAATATATTGTGTATATTATGTGTGTCTATCTGGATGTAATATTCTGTGTAATTTCATGCTGTCAATGAATAATATTCATTAGATGTCTTACTCCCTTTTCTTTCTGCTTGTTTTCGGTTCACGTTCTAGTTCAGATGGACCGTACCACGAGGATTCGGAGCTACCGATTCTCGATATCCCAGGAGGGGACATGGAGTAGTGACGGGCACTGATACAGCTACACAGGCCCTTGTGCCTTAGAGCTGGAGATGGTTTGTGATGGCTCTACGATGCGCTTCCCCTCACATCATTCAGTCTGCGATTCCTCACGGACCCACTACTACAGGGCCATCTACTCTAAGAGGAGTTAGAACGACGTGCTCAATTCCCCGCCATGGAGGAGAGCTGCTCGACGGACGATGTCCGATCTTCAGGTAGATGTGGGAGCGAGAAGTAGGTTGCAGGGTTCGTCCAATGACCCGGAAGAGGAGATGGAGGCTGAAGAGCAGGAACTGGAAGCCGAAGAGGAGAGCTAGGTGGAGTTAGTCTGTATAGAAGACTCCATTGAGGTGGTAGACTTTTCCTCCGATTCTGAGACGGAGGAGGACTCTAGCGAGTGTCCTAGAACACCCGCTAACACTCGAGCTAGTCACTAGTAGTCATTTTCATTTCTATTTTGCTTTTGAAGAGGGAATCTGTGTAGGGTATTTTTTTAAGGATTTAATATGTATACACTGACAGTGTAAATGTTTTTACACTGTCAGTTAATCATCCACCATTGATTTATTAACTATCATTGACTCTCAAACAAAAGTAATACAAATCAATGATAGATGATATGCTGACAGTGTAAAAAACTTTACACTATCAATGCACAGATTTTAAACTCATTTTTTAATGTGTTAAATAAATCGGTCTACTTTGTATATATTCAGTTTAGACAAGACTTGATTCTGCTTTGCTTTTCGTACAAACATTTTCCGTTATTTTCAATAAAGAATTATTCCACGATATGTTAAGTGACTTTTGATTACCATTAAGTAACAATTGTTGTCTTTTCTGCAATTTAGATTACTTAACGTGATGTCCCGAAAATGAATCGAATATAAAGAAAATAAGTTCATATTATATTATTCAAAAACAATTTACTCATTTTTTGGCAATGTTGTTAGAGTAATTTTCGAGGCGTTACAAATAGCACATGTTATGTCCCATAAAATGTATCACTTTATAATTGATCATAAAAATATTTTATTATCAAAATTTTAATTTATATTTTTTTCCAACCAATTATATCATCTAATACATAAAATGTATATTTTTTTTAGGACAAAAAGATGAATTCCTTCTTAACAAAATGGGAGGGTGTGGGGTACCATGTGGTTGGTATACACGGTTTGGAGAAACCAAAACGGGCAAATGGTTTTGTAAAACCGTGGGTTGTATTGGTGGGAATGTTTGAATTTCTGATTTAGAGATTATTTATGGCACACGGCAATGGTGGAAAATGGAAATGGAACATAGAAAAGTGAATTTGTATCACTACAATAATCACTCTCTCTTCAAAGCAATTTTTTCTTCTTCTCCAAATAATGACTCATTTGGAGTCTTCTTCTTCTTCATTCAAACCTTTATTATCATCTTCCTCCTTCTTGTTTATAGTATAATTTCATGAGACAAATAAAATATTGATGAACATGATTTTAGAAGAAACTTAAGGTTCTATTTTTGTACCCCAAAAAACTATCACTTCTTAGGGTAATTAAGATATTCTCTACCACTTTTCAACAAAATTACAAAATTATTAAAAATAAATATCTTGCCGAAAAAAGATCTTTGGATGTTAATATTTTTAAATATTACTGAGAATATCTCTTACTTTTTGGTAAGGATATATTTTTTTTGGGTCTTAAAAATAGAAACCTTAATTTTTTAATTGTTCTGAGAATCAAATGAATCTTATATGAGAAAAAGATGTATGTACTGACAATGTATGAGTTTTATACACTGTCATTGCATCATTCACAATTGATATTTAATTGTTATTGACTTTTCAAAAAAAATAATCTAAATTAACGATAGATGATGGAGCACATGTGTATAAATCTTTACATGCATAAATTTTATACTCATCTTATATTACAATCACATTCCATTATTTGTCAAATTGATATGAAAGAGAGACAGATAAAATAAATCGTTAGTTTATTAGTTGTTAGTATGTTAGTATTTTGTTGTGGGTAAGACTTCATCCTCAACCTCCTACACCCTACCATCTAATCACTTTATAACTTCTTTTTTTGTTGATGGTGGGACTCGAACTCACAACCTTCTGTACTCCATTCCTTATGAATGTGTGGTCCTTCTGAAATCAAAATATGCATATTGTTGATCTTATCTTATGTGATTTTCCATCAACAATAATACTCTGGTACAAGATAAATCAATTAAAACACATATAACCAATTCATTTTAAAAATACTTATGTATATTTAATTGAATAATATCTAATTAATAGTTTAAATAATCTTGGATCCAGTAAAATTTCAGACAACTTTCCGATGCTACTTCTGTTATTCCATCCCACAATAAGAGTCAAACCAAAATACTTAAACAATGATGAAGTAGTAACCTGAATAGAGATTTAATGTTTAAATCTTATCTTATAATAATAATAATAATAATAATAATAAAAGATTAAAAATTTGATTAACATAACATATTTTTATTGACATATGATACATGATTTGGGACCTGATCTTTGTTGGTAGTATCATATGAAAACATGACTAAAACTTAGGACAACATTTATTATCTCAAAAAATATATTAGTTATGTATTATATTGTGTAATTAATCAGAAAAATAATTAATTATTATATTTTAAATTTAGAAAAATTCAAAATCAAAGGAAGTTTGATATTTTTACAACACCAAATATATGCTCTCCTAGACCTAGGGTTGAGCAGGATCCGGCCTTACCCGTTCATTCAGTACGACATGATCGTGATTGGATCTGAATAGGGACGAGTATCTTTAGGACTAGGGCCAAGTTCGGGTTCAAAGATTAGACCCGGTCAATATTTAAGGTCGAGTATGGACCAAACATGACTCGTCCCGTCCCATTGTTACTCACTCATCATGTTTGTATGTGTCTCTATTCAAATATATATAGACTAATGTCATTTTTTGGAAGAAAATATCATTGATTCTCCACATTTTCATCATATATACATGATTAATATATATATATATATTATTGAGAAGACTTTAACTAAAAGTAATATGCATTATATTTAATCGAGTATAGGATCAGGTTTGAGTTTAATGGTTGATCTGATCGATGTTTATGGTCGGGTTAGCTTCGGGTCTAGGGTCGAGTTCAGGTTCACTAAATGACTCGACCAACATTTAAGATCAGGTAAAGATAAGTCTTAACAAGTCTCAACCTCACCCATGCTCACCCCAACCTAAGTATAGAGATCACATGTCCCAAATCGAGTTTTACTCCATGTTCCAAGCCAATTAGTATGCTCTATTTTATTATTTTTTGCTTTTAAATTTTTTATTTTATCCATATATTAATATATAATTGATTTTGGACATGAAATGGGACATCAATAGGTAAAGGTGATCCCCTTCCCCAACGCTCACTTTTGTACCAAAAGAGGCGAGGTTTCCTTTACGTGGCTTACTTTTCAGTTTTGTCTTTGCTGCATACTAATAAGATAATGAATATTCAGAATTTCTAAGAACTTATTGATGGGGGAAATTTTAGAAGAAGCTTCTCAAGAAAGCACTTGTAGAGAAATTTCAATAGTAAAAACTAATATTAAAGAATGTAGATCATTTCTCAAAATCATGTTCCAAATCTAATAAAATTTTGATATTTATTAAAACAATTGAATAATGGAAAAAAATTAAAGTGATATGTTATTTTTTTTTGGAGTAAATAACACTAATACCCTTAAGTTATAGTGAAATTACACAAATTACCCAAACATTTTTAAAACCTATACAAATCACTCATAATTATATATATACATTACACTGACAACCTCTATAAGATAGATAAGTATAATTTCTTAAATAAAAAATAGTGACGGGTGTAATTAAGTCAAACAAAATATGATATATCGTGAAGACAAATCCAAATAGTACAAGAGTCAATGTTTATTATTTATTTTGCTTAGTTATAACATAGTATGAGAGTAATTTAAACACATGCTTAGACTTATTCATGCAGTTTGTAACGAATAAAAAATAATGAATATACACCAAGTTTATACTATTTGGATTTGTCTTCACAATATACCATATTTTATTTGACTTAATTACACACGTCACTATTTTTGTTTAAGAAATTACACTTATATCTGTTACAGGTAATCAGTGTAATATATATGTATAATCAGGGGGTGTGAGTGTAACTCACTCTATTTTTTCAAAATTTTGAGACATAATTTTTTTGATAATATCAATAGTATTACATTTTTGGATAAGAAACTAATTCTTTTAGGGTTCGTGGTTGTCATTCACAACAAGTGTAAATCTCAAGAATTGAACTCTCGAACTTGTGGATCCAGTAAAACCTTACACCAGTGAACTAATGTCCTTACATACTTTTAACACATAATGAGATCAATGGGATTCTATTTAGAATTAATTAAGATATAGTAAGACTTTCTCTTAGTATATTTTGTACTTATTTAGAATTAGGAATAATTGGCAGGAAATTAGCATAGATTGAAGAAGTTGTTTATGCAAACTTTGTATATATATATTTCATTATACACTAATACTACTTCATTTCACAAACCTCACTTCCTCCACAACACAAACATGTCCTTCTTTTCTTCCTCCACCACTGAGTCCAAGGTAGCCATTGCTAAAACCGTCCTCTCAACCGTTGGCTCGGTCATGGCCACCGTAGTGCTAGTCCACTCAATAACCAATGACTTACTCCCTGACGAATTCCACAACCTTTTCACGAATGGAATACGCCGCCTTTTCTCTTCTTGCTCCTCCAAAACTACGATGGTTTTTGACGAGTTCAAAGGCCTCGACAACAACGAAATCTACGAAGCCGCAGAAATCTACCTCGGCAACAAAGTCCCCCTCTCAACACAACGAGTCAAAGTAACTAAACCCGACACAGAAAAAAACTTTACCCTAACCCTAGATCAAGGCCAAACCATAACCGACATTTTCAACGACATAAAGTTCAACTGGATTCTCATATCCCATCAAGTAGAGTCTCAAAACTTCTTCAACCCACGTGAAGTCCGCGTCGAGGTTCGTTCTTTCGAACTAACTTTCCACAAAAAGCACAAAGACATGGTGTTAAACACATACCTACCTTTCATTATCAACGAAGCAAATTCATTGAAGCAAGAAAGAAGGGCATTGAAGATATTCATGTTGGAAGATGAATACAAGAAATATTACCCAAATGATGCATGGGTAGGGACAACCTTGGACCACCCATCAACGTTTGAAACAGTGGCATTGGACACAAAGGTGAAGGAGTTTGTGTTGGAAGATTTGAAGAGATTTGTGAAGAGAAAAGAGTATTATAGGAAAGTTGGGAAAGCATGGAAAAGAGGGTACTTGTTATATGGACCACCAGGAACTGGGAAATCTAGTCTTATAGCTGCAATGGCGAATTATTTGCGTTTTGATATATATGATTTGGAGTTGGGAGCGTTGCGTTCTAATTCTGATTTGAGAAAGTTGTTTATTGGGATGAATAATAGGTCCATTTTAGTTGTTGAGGACATTGATTGCACTATTCAGTTCCATCATAGGAATGCTACATCACAAGAAGAAACAACTAAGGACAAAAATAATAATCAGGTTATAGTCTCTCTCATTGCTTATTCTGTTTAAAGATCATCTGTCTATATCTCACTCTATTTTCCAAACTACGTGTTAATATATGATTGGTTTGGAACATGGAATACGATATCATTGTGGATAAGTGATCTCCATCCTTTACTTATATGTGTGTCAAAATCATCTCCTTTAACTCTGTCTCATTCCATTAAATTTTGATGAAAATTGAGTTGCTAAAAAAAGTTAAAGTGACATGTAATTTTTTGTATTATGTATCAATAATGTGATTGGAAGAGATATGATTCATGATATAATTTTAGGTATATTTGTTCATTACTTGCTTCATTTTATACTATCTTTTTTTTTATGATTTGTAATCATTAAAAATTAAATTAAATTGTTAAGTGATAATTGATTTATGATTTTGTAGGAAAAACATTCAAAAGCATATTTTCTTATTTGTTTTGATTTTTTAAAATTTATGGAACACATGGAGGGTCACAACATTTTTTATGACTAGAGGAACAATTTATTGTTTGTTTATTCTCTGTCATGCACTTATTACCTTCTACGTGGGATTTCAATCATTTCAACATTGTTAATAATAATTATTATTTTATATAAATAATCATACAACAAGTCAGTTCATGAAAAAAAAAACAGAGCTGAGGGAAGTCATTGAGTAATACTGAAAATGATATATTCTTGGCATCCAAAATATATCATTACTTTTCTTTAAAAAATCCCAAAAAATATTGACAAATAATTGGTTTAATAATGTAAAGGCTTAAAAAATCAAAAATTTGTCAGTCACATAATCCAAAAACAATTAGTTCAAGAAGATTTCCTTAATTATATCAAAGTAAACTTTAAAATTATTTTATATAGGTATCAAAAATTTTATTTTCTCACAAATTTGACTTAATATAAAGAATTGGTGACTCTATCATGAGTTTCATCATTATGATAGAATACATTATAGTTCTATCTTATTATTATATTTTGCTGTAAATATAGGTGACTCTATCAGGACTACTGAATTTCATCGATGGGTTATGGTCAAGTTGTGGTGATGAAAGGATTATAGTATTCACAACAAACCATAAACAAAAGCTTGATCCAGCATTGCTTCGACCAGGTCGCATGGATGTTCATATTCACATGTCTTATTGCACCTCTTGTGTTTTTAGGCATCTTGTCAAAAACTACCTTGATATTACCGAACACTCTCTTTTTCAAGAGATTGAGGAGGAACTTCAGAAAACACATGTAACTCCAGCTGAAGTGGCTGAGCAACTTTTGAAGAGTTGTGACATGGAAACCACTCTAAAAGAGCTAGTAGATTTTCTTAGAAGAAAGAAAGAAAATCAGGAACAAGAGTCCAAAGATAAAGAAGAAGAAAAATGATGAGGACAAAGGAGAATGTGTTGATGAAGTTGATGCTAATGATGAAAAGAAAAGTGATAATTGAATTAGAGTTGAAACATTTTCTATAGTTTAAATTAGAGTTAAGTAATTAGTTCAATTTGGTTAAGGTCATGTGGTCTATGATCAAATGGGGAGTGATTTGGTTATGTAGTTCTATAATTTGAAACAATAAAACATCTTATTTAAGCCAATGACACTTGTATATTTTTTATTCTATGTTATTGATGTTCTTCATTCAAAACTCACTTTTTTTTTTTTGGTATATTGGAAACTTGAAAAAAAGACAAAAGATTAATTAATATTAGAGATGATAAAATGGGACAAAAATTTAAGTGGGCACAGGACAAAATTTAATGTTCTTCTCATTTTAAAACGAGTTAACAGAATTTCTAGGAAATCGGCTACTTTAATTTGTTTACCACCCTTATCACAAACTTAATTTTAACAACCTAATTACACTCAATCCAAATACGAATATTTGTGTATAAAAACATTTTACCTTTAATAAATGGCTCAAGAGAAATCTTAGATTAGTTTCACACACTCTATTCGAGACCATGTTGTAAAAAAAACAGTAACAATAATTAGCATGAAACATGGAAGAGAAACTTTAGTATGAATGGAATAGCCTTAAGTTTCGCCCAACAACTTGTTTCTTTCATTTTGTGCCTATTATTATCATTCTTCTCAATTTAGAAAACTCTTAATCCATTTTTGTCAATGGTCCTCACTGTTTCTTAAACAATAAACCTATTTTCAGGATAAACCATCTTCTTATAATAACTCTTCTCTCTTATTCTCTTTTTCTTTCTTAGATTCTCTTCGCTTTTAAGAGGTTATTCCATTACCTTCATTTCTCTTTTTGTTACAATTCTGTTTTTATTTCTTATAATTCTACTTTTTTGAAGAGCTTTTGTATTTAAAAAAAAATTCGGTAATGCAAACTTGTATGTTTTATAAACTTGGCAAATGATTTTATAACACGTTTCTTCATATTATTTGTAACAATGTTTTATTTATTTGAATAAGTGAAAATGAGGTAGTCTGTATTTTGTGTTTTGAAGTAAATTACAAAAACTTTCACCGATTATGATACACAGTGATTTGGCCGCAATATTGCAGTTGCAATGCCCCACAATTTTATCATACCATAATTATAGTATGATTATACTAAACCACAATTTGTATCACAACTACGTTAAACAGCATCAAAATATATTACGTCACATCGAATCGCATCAAATTTAGAAATATTTATTTAATCCTAAAGGCCGCAACTGCAATCACGATTTAAAACAGTGTCGATATTATTTGTCCCAAACATTATCTTAAATATATTTACGCTGTACAATATGTGTGCTATGCACTTCATTTGGGTACACATCATTGTTGAAGTTTAATGAATTACTAATAATATGAAGAAATATTTTATGCATGGCAGGGCATTTAGGAGTGCTGTTGTTATTCCGCCATCTTATGATGAGTGGCAGTGCTTAATTCTCCTGAATACCCAACACAACATATCAACAAAACTAACCAACATGTCTGGACCTATGTCCCCCAAGACAGGTTTCATTTCCGATATTTTTTCGGCTAACTAAATGTCGCTCTCATTAATCAAACTTTAATTTTAAGATTTTGGTCTATATAAAGATCTAGTAAGGCCTTACAAGTTGATTGTTTAATGTACGATATGTTTGTGGTTGTTACATTGCAGCTCTCGAGAAGACCGACCACGTCGGTTCTTTTAAAAAGAAGGCAATGAGTCTAAGGAATTCGATAACGAGAAGGAGCAGAAGAAGCAGCAGCAAGGTCATGTCTGTCGAAATTGAGGATATCCATGATGCTGAGGAGTTGAAGGCTGTTGATGAGTTCCGTCAGGCACTTGTTTTGGATGAGCTACTCCCCGAAAAGCATGATGATTATCATATGTTGCTCAGGTCATTTCACTTTTCGTGATCGGCTTAACATGGTTTTAAATTGCGGTAGTGGAAAATTGCGGAAATCGTGATTCATTGGCCCATAACGAAGTTATAATAATAAGCCTTAGTTCTACTAGATGGTGTTTGGGTCGAGACTTACCAAAATCAAAGCATTGCAGCCGCAATTGTGACTGCAAACCACAATTTAAATTATATGGCTGTTGTCCCAATTGTGGATAAGTTGCATTTACTACCTTCTAAAAATAATTATTAAAACTTTATAGCTATTGCGGCTGCAATTCGGGTTGTTATATAATTATGGATTTATTTTCTTTATCCACTTGCCGCTTTCACAAGTGCCTATTTTGCATCGCACAAAGGAGAGGAGGGAAATTGGTTCTAAATTTTCCAACAAGAATAAACTATGATATTGCGACTATAATTGCAATTCGTTTTGTTAGAAATAGTTTATATTTCAGCATATAAGTAATGTTACATAGATAAAAACCTGGAAAGAATTTATCCTGAATTTGTTAGAAGTAGTTGTAGGATAAGTATTTATTTATCAATCATCAACCAATGTAAATAACAATTCTAACACATTATTGGAAATCTAGCAAAAGCAATTCTGATTTTCTATTATTTTTCCATTAATGGATGAGTTAGAACTTGAAACATTTCCCTCTCTATTCTTATGTTTTGTTATTCAGATTCCTCAAGGCCAGAAAATTTGACATTGAGAAATCCAAGCAAATGTGGTCTGACATGCTCCAGTGGAGGAAGGAATTTGGTGCTGACACCATCATAGAGGTATTTACTTTACACCAACAATTTTTCGATGGTTTTAAGGTCTGCTTGCGAGTTGAGTTTTTCGGATAAGAAAGTGAAAGAGAAGGCATCGAAACCAACTTTTATATGCTTATCTCTTCTTTATTCCAGGACTTTGAATTCAAGGAACTAGAAGAAGTGTTGCAATATTATCCTCAAGGAAATCATGGAGTAGATAAGGATGGACGACCAGTTTACATTGAGAGATTGGGTCAAGTCGATGCTACCAAGCTGATGCAAGTTACAACCATGGATCGCTATGTCAAATATCATGTTAGAGAGTTCGAAAGGACATTCGATCTGAAGTTTGCAGCTTGTTCCATCGCTGCGAAGAAGCACATCGATCAAAGCACGACCATCCTCGATGTGCAGGGAGTGGTATGCATGATAAATAGTTACTTTCAAGGTTTTAATTTTTTGTCTGAAATCACATACATGTATAAGTGAAGTAGTTATTTAAACAAATTTACTAAGTGACATGCTAAAGTGAAGAAAAATTGAGGAAAAGATGCTGAAAAGTTATAGTATTGTTGTCATGTTACAGGGACTTAAGAACTTCAACAAACATGCAAGGGAACTTGTCACTCGCCTTCAGAACATTGATGGAAACAATTACCCAGAAGTATGTTTTTCGTCGTAAAATCGAGTTTTTGTTGTGAATAAATATTGTGGATTACAGAGTTGTAATGTCATGTAACTGGTTGCTTCACTGCAGACCTTGAATCGCATGTTCATCATCAATGCAGGTTCCGGATTCAGAATGTTGTGGAACACCATAAAATCCTTCCTTGATCCAAAGACCACAGCAAAAATCCATGTTAGAACATAGACCACATGCTATCTTTTTGTTTTGTCAAGAAACATGTTTCTTTCCTAATTGAACTTGTAATTTATCAGGTTCTTAGCAACAAATATCAAAGCAAATTGCTTGAAATAATTGATGCTAGGTGAGTTCATTATCACTGATTCAATATTAGAGTAACCTTGTTTTCTTGTGTCACAAGTAATCTCAATCCTTGTTTTACTCCATAGTTGTTCATTCTGTGTATTGAAATGTTTTCTTAACATTTGCTCAAGGTTTTTGACAAGCTTCACATTTATTGTTTCTGCTTTGACAGTGAGTTGCCTGAGTTTTTAGGAGGTACTTGCACTTGTGCTGATAATGGAGGCTGCATGCGTTCTGATAAGGGCCCATGGAAGGATCCAGAAATAATTAGGGTGGGCTTGCAATCTGTTTTTGTTTCTCTTATTATAATCTAGTATAACCAAGGCTATCTCTTCACCCAGTGTTTAAAATTGTGGTTGCAGTCGCGGTTACTGCGATTGCGGCCGTTGCAATGTGGATTATTTTGTGATTTTTGATGTCAATGCATCTGATGCAGCCTGATGTGGTTGTGTTGTGACCAAATGGGTCCGATGCGGTTGCATTGCAGTCACATCATTGTGATTCAGTGTCACACCGTAATTGCGGTGTGATGCGGTTGCGGCAGTCACCGCAACCGTAATATTGCAGCCGCATCGCTTGATGCGGTCCACAATTTGAAACATTGTCCTCACCCTATGGGGAATGAATTAATCTTTTTCGCCCTTTTGGGATACATGATTGGCCTTCCAACAAGTGTCGCTTCCAATATTCGTACATTTGACCTTCTTTTTTTTGTCTATCTGGGATCCAATAGAGTCTTATACTATTAGACCAGCACTTTGTTGTTCTATTATAATCTAATATGATAATTTGTGTTCCATTTATGGATGGATTCAGAAGCTTATGAATTTGATAAATGGACTTGCAGATGGTTCAAAATGGGGAGCACAAATGCTCAAGGAAATGTGAGCCTCAAGTCCTAGAAGAGAAAACAACTTCTGAGGTAAGATAGCTTATTCAAAGGCATTGCTTCTGTTAAAAAACACATTGGTCATTCATTAAAATCTCTATAAATGTTGTGGTCTTCTCTATTTTTTGTATTATATTTTAGTTCCCTTTGGTATTGGTGAACTTTGAAACTAATCTTTAAGCATTCTCAGGGAAATCAAACTTCCACTTTAGAGGCAAATCTCACTGCACAATTGTCTTCTGTTTTTGCTGAGGTATGCAACTATCCATCCATTAGTATTATCCATGCTTAATAGGGTTAGCAATGAAAATATGTTACTATTACTTCTTTATTATACGGTTTATCTAAAAGATTAGTTTATCGGATACGATACTTATCCGATACGTCGATACGCATATTCTTGAAAATACAGGATATGATACATTTGTATCGATGCTTCATAGCCTCCTCGTGTTTCCTAAACCGATACGTCGATACGCATAATATTGTTGATATTATCTTATGTGATTTTCATCAACAATAATACTCTTGTATTTTGAAATCTTAGTGTCCCTTGTTACCTTAGTTCTAACTTTTGTAAGAACATAAATCCTACAGGTTCCTGCTACTAAAGCTTACAACTATGAGGACTTTGTCCCTGCAGCTGATAAAACTGCTTGGAAAAAGGTTGATGATAATGACAAATTTGCAGTATCAAAAGGTACACCATGGACAAAAATGTATTTCTTTGTTAGTTCTATAGTATAATATATCTTCCTTAAACATTTGAAGTCTAGGCCAACTCAACTATGTGTGGTGACATATGGAAATCACTTGTCCCGGTGTCTCAAGCCAATCAAAATGTTACTTTTTTTGATACTTTTTTTTTTAAATTTGCTTTTATTCGTGTGACAATATGTGATTGGTCTGGGACAGGAAATAAGACACTGTTAGAAACAGGTGATCGTTTTCGTGCGGTCACATCCTTCTGTTTATGACATTTCTTATGCAGCTAATTCAACTATTATGTAACATTCCTTAGAGGTGTTAGACATATTCATTTATTAGGTAGTATTTGGTAAATGTGTTAGAAGGACGATAAATAACTAATTAATTCATAAATAAAATATAACATGAATATGAAGTTCAAGGTCCATTTACGAGTTGAGTTTTGGAGGGTAAAGAACAGAAAGTGAAAGTTTTAGAGTCATCTCACAAGTGTATTTTATATCACAAGTGTGTTTCATGACTATGACGTCTTTCCTTTCCATTCTTCCACTCTAAAACTCGACTCGTAAAGAGACCGTAAGAGTGAGATGAAGGCTTATCCTTGTGTTCCCTTGGCATTTATGAACTGAATTACTTTTGTTAAACTCATGGTAGCTGGAGAAGAAAGTTACAACACCATGGCTGATTCATGCAAGATTCATGAGAAAGTGAATTCCCAGATTTTCACTGGTGTAATGGCCTTTGTCATGGGAATAGTGACAATGGTGAGAATGACAAGAAACATGCCAAAGAAGCTCACTGATGCTAACTTCTACTCCAACAATTCTGTGTATGCTGGTGACCAACAAGTTTCTTCTAACCAAATGACTACAAACCCTGCCATTTCTGCTCAAGAATTTGTCACTGTCATGAAGCGCATGGCTGAGTTGGAAGAGAAAATGGTTCACATGAACCAGAATGCTTCTATGCCACCAGAGAAGGAGGAAATGTTGAATGCTGCTATAACCAGAGCAGATGCTTTGGAGCAAGAGCTTATGGCAACCAAGAAGGTAAATAATATATATATAGTTGTGCCTAGATAGATTATTCGATCCATGTAGCCAATCCTACCTGGCAGGATAATGGCTTGTTGTTGTTGTATAGTTGCGCCGAGAGGCACCTCAATAGGTAAAGATGTGGGACATAAAGTGTGAGTATCTGAGTTCAAACCTTAAGCTGCTGCACATTTCTCCTCTCGAAATATAAAGTTTAATTATGCACATGATTTTTGCTTTTATTTTTTTTCATTCTCTTTGATATCATTTATCTTATTGATACTCAAGAATTTATAACATTCTTACACAATAATGTTTTTTTTTATAAATATGATCATCTCTCATATTTTCACATATTTTTAGTGATGTTATTTTATAAACCTATGCTCTCTCCTTATTATGAAAGGTTTTTTCTTAATGTTTCTGATTTATAGGCTTTGGAAGATTCACTTTCCCAGCAAGAGGAACTTTCTGCTTATATTGAGAAAAAGAAGAAGAAAAAGAAATTGGTAAGTATACTACCTACCCATATATTGCACACTTAGTGCAGTAGTAACTCTGCTCCATACGGGTACAATTCTAGTTAATTGTTTTCTGAAACATAGAGGGTGAGTTTCAGCATTAGCATTGATAATTTGAGTCGTTCTGTTTATCTTTGTATGATATCGACTTAAATTAGGGCATATATGAGCATACTTGTTTTTTTGAGAAGGGTCTTATTCACTCTAAGTATAGGCAAAGTGGGCTTGTGGACTATAGCTATACAATTAAAAAAATAAAAATTACATAAAATTAAAAAATAAATTTTATGTCACTATAATATTTTATTAAATTACATATAACACTATAATGTGATAGTTTAAACAATTTAATATTACATATCCTTCAAATCTAATAGAAAATTAAAATATAACACTTAATAATTAAGATTATAATGTCTGTGAGCGGCTCGTCCTACCCGTTAAAAAAAGCACATTGGTGAAGCGAGCATTTTGGTCTAATTGACAATTTTTTTATCCGCCCAACAACCACAGATGGGCCAGGCCCATGGGCATAGTTCAATTTCCCAATGACAATCAAGATAATAGTAAGGTTATTTGACTTGTGACAAGTTATCGGTCCAAATCCTGAAAAGAGATTCTTTGATTACGACAGAAAGATTGCATAGACCTTCCCAAACCCCACTAGGTGGAAGCTTATGCACTAGGCCACCTTTTTTATTTTTTGAAATGTATTCTTTTTTTTTGTTTAACATTTTGTTTTATAATGCAGTTCGCATGGTAAGCTCTCAATACATGTGGGGATTATTCTTACTTTGGGCTTTGGAAGAATTCCCAGATACCTTTGTTATGACATTCAATATTTGAAATATGATATTAAGTGGTGTAGGGTAGGACTTGGTCTCTATGTATATAAAAAGTGATGCACAATGTATCAAAAGCCAGTCCTATTTTGGACCTACAGGAATGAATATCTTATAGTAAATAAAAATTAGTCAGGACATCTCGATATTTAAGAAAATCTAACAAACAAATTTAGCAATTTTATGGTATCTTTACAAGTTGATTTTTAGAGGGTAGAAAAAAGTTTGAGACTCATAAAATAAACTTGTAAGATGACTCTCATACCTTATATTTTCATACATTTTTCTCTGAAAATTAACTAACGAACAAACTTATTAATGCATCCGATGTAGCTAATACACAAATTATTGCATCCAAAATTTGGTGAAAAATGATAAGTGCAACAGTGATAAAGCACATTTCTGCAGTGATAGATATATGGTGGGATGAAAATTAAATTTAAAAATTATAGAGCACAATCGGATTATATTTACTTATAGAAAAATATAATTTAATTGTTCTGACTATATAAACCTATTTAAATAGAGATATATCAACCTCTTAAAGTCTCTCTAAAACATAACTGAAATGCATAATTGCATAATTAAAACAAATTATATCAAAAATATGACTGAGATACTAGTACAATAAAAATGATGAAATTATGTTGAAATATCAACAATATGTTCTTATAAATTTGATTATCATAGTTACACGTTCTGATTAGTAATATGTTCTTATATCTTGTTGGGTATTCCAAGTGTGAATGAAAAAATCTCACATTGGGAAAAATGGATAAGTTAAAGAGCACATAAATAGATGAACTCATAGACCTAATGCTTTAAAGAGATGTGATGTTAAGTCCACTTATATGTTTCTTTCACTCATGGATAAAGATCTCCAAACATATCTTAAGTTGTTCAAAAAATAGCAGGCATGAGGAGCTCTTTTATGAGAATAAATATATGTTTTGGGAAGAAGCTAACAATTATTAAAAAAAATCAATAGAAAACTTGCATATATTCGTAGTTAAACTCCTTTTGAGAAAAATCATTAAGATTTCATACTGATAAAAGAAATATTTAATTATTAATATATTTGGTACATTATTGATCATAAGCTATACTAATTATTAATATATTTGGTTCTTATGCTTGAGAATATAGGTGTATACAAATTATTATAAACATGTTAAACATTTTCATTCAAATTTTATAATACCATAAATTTAAATCAAATAAGCAATTAACCTTAAAGAGTAAAAACACTAACATTTTTTTGTGGTATAGGAAAAATTAATTCAACTAAGTCTATTTCTTTAGGAATTAAACAAACTCATGAACATATTTATTCTAAAAATATGAAAAATCTTAACTTCCAACGAGAACAAAATAATATAACTAAGAAGTGACATGTAATTACCATTGTAAAAACAAATTCAAGAAGAAAATAACAAATCTAATTAGAAAAAAATAAAATTTTCATATAATGTATCAACAATAAGATCAATATATGTAAAGGAGTGAAGTTCTAAATCTGAAATATACTTTAGTAAATATGACATTTTCTTTATTCATATTAGCATGTTGATTGTTCTATAAATGTTAAATATAGTAATGTGTGTTAGATATTGTAATTTGTAGGTGAATATATTTGATTGGAGTAATTGTTCAATCTTATTTTTAAAAATTGAATTACTCCCAATTATTTTTGTAGGTGGAATGTATAATTAGGTATGTAAGTTCATCATAAAATGTTTGTCAACTACATTCTTATTTTGATAATAATATTTGTACAAATCAGTAGATATGATTAACCCAATAATGTATTTTCTTAGATAAGATAAATTGAAAAACAATTATATTTTTAAAGTGTTGTTATTGAATACTGAAGCGGTAATGTCCCATTAGAGTGAACATTAAATTTTTTATATGTTTTGGGAAAAATATAAGAAGTAAATTGTCTTATGTATGCAACCTGAAAATGAGAGCACATTAAATTATGACACCTTAAACATGTTTTTGACATTAGAAGAAATATGAATTACACTTATATTGTTGTATAATTACAATTCATGGTCAATTTATATATGTATAACATCACTATACGATTGCTTCTATTGACTTAATTTAAATCCATAATTATTAACATAAATTCTTATTATTTTTAATCACATAGAAAGCATGTTTTTCAACATTCTCATTGCCCACCTATAGTGAAAGTCGCAAAAAATATTTGGTGTACAAATTTAGAAAGTAAGTGGTATATAAAAAAAGTAAAAAATGTAATAAGGGACCACCAACAATAGTGCATTCTCAAAATGAGGGGACACCAAATTATGAGACATTAAACATGTTTTTGACCATGGGAGACAAGGGAAGTCAACATTATGTATCCAATTGTCCTCCATTCATATTGTGATAAAATAGGCACCATAAAATTCAAGAAATCAAATGAAAAAATTGATGTTATTATTCGTAAAAAACAAATGCAAGAAAAAGATTCCCAACCTCTCACTAAACACACATGGATTTAGAGGAGAAGTAAGTAAATTAATTACATCTTATACTTACTGAAATGCACTTCTCCAAAGTCTCATCACCAATCTAAAATTTCAAACAAAGGAGTATATGAGAAGTTGTTGAAAGAGTTGAAGAACAATATAGAAGTAAATGAGTTAGAAAACCAAAAAGACTTATAACAATAAATGAGTTGAGTCAATAGTGAAAGAAATGGAGAAATGAGCACCTTCTAAAAATGTCTCCAAATTTATGACTTGTTCTGCTTGTTCAATTCATATTCAGCATTTGCACTGTCTTGAAGGTCATCAAATGGTCAAGTAATAAATGACCAAAATATAAATAATACCACCACCAACCTATAAATGTAATGAACGACCAAAAGTTAAGTTTTACCACATGCAACACAATAGTAGACTACTGACTTTCCATTCCCTTCAAAGTAATGGTTCATTAATTATATCTATTGTCAACCTTAGAAGAAAAGAGAAATAAAATTTGAATTTGATATAGGAAAATATATGTTAATCAAACACATGAACAAATGAAGCATTCTAATGAAAATAGGGGCATAAAACATTTTGTTGTGTTGAAACAAAGTAGGACAAAAAATTAATTTATCCAAAGCAAATACCATCAACATTACATAATTTATTAAATAATATGAAGTAATTTAAGATGACAACAAAATAAAAACCAAGTAGAATGACTACTCTAAGCAAGAATAAATAAACTATGTTCATGGACGATAATTTGCTTTTTATGATTTTTGTCAATACATATGCAACAAAAAAATTTAGTTGCCATTAATTCAAAGGTAAAAATTGTCTCATGGTTGCATTTATTTCAATGCCATCACCAAGGTTGGAAGATTTCTTGTTGGTTATGATTTATGACCATAATATGATCAAAGAATCTAAAATAGTAAAATCAATAACCACAACTTTGTATAGGTCGTGAACAAGAAGCAATGTAATTAAATAATTAGCATTAGCATCTCCTTTATGGCCTATTCCATTTCTCATAGTCATATGTTGAATACATTTTCCCTTCACATATATCATAGTCATAAGCAACATGAATGTAAAGTGAGACATAATTTTCCCATTATAGTGAACATTAAAATTTCTATATTTTTTGGGGGGAATATAAGAATTAAATTGTCTTATATATACAACCTGAAAATGAGAGCACATTAAATTATGACACGTTAAACATGTTTTTGACATTGGAAGAAATAGGAATTACACTTGTATAATTACAATTCATGGTCAATTTATATATGTATAATAGCACTATAGAATTGCTTCTATTGACTTGATGTAAATCCATAATTATTAACATTAATTCTTATTATTCTTAATCACTAATAGAAAGCATGTTTTTCAGCATTCTCATTGCCCACCTATTGTGAAAGTAGCAAAAAAAATTGGTGTACAAATTTAGAAAGTAAGTGGTATATAAAAAAAGTAAAAAATGCAATAAGCGACCACCAACAATAGTGCAATCTCAAAATGAGGGGACACCAAATTATGATACATTAAACATGTTTTTGATCATGGGAGAAACGGGAAGTCAACATTATGTATCCAATTGTCCTCCATTCATATTGTGATAAAATAGGCACCATAAAATTCAAGAAATCAAATGAAAAAATATGTTAATATTCGTAAAAAAAAATGCAAGAAAAAGATTTCCAACCTCTCACTAAACACACATGGATTTAGAGGAGAAGTAAGTAAATTAATTACATTTTATATTTACTGAAATGCACTTCTCCAAAGTCTCACCACCAAACTAAAATTTCAAACAAAGGAGTATATGAGAAGCATTGTTGAAAGAGTTGAGAAAAAATATATAAGTAAATGAGTTAGAAAACCAAAAGACTTATAACAATAAATGAGTTGAGTCAATAGTGAAAGAAGTGGAGAAATGAGCACCTTCTAAAAATGTCTCCAAAGTTATGAGTTGCTCTACTCGTTCAATTCATATTCAGCATTTGCACCGTCTCGAAGGTCATCAAATGGTCAAGTAATAAATGACCAAAATATAAATAATACCATCACCAACCTATAAATGTAATGAATGACCAAAAGTTAAGTTTTATCACATGCAACATAATAATAGAGTACTGACTTTCCATTCCCTTCAATGTAATGGTTCATTAATTATATCTATTGCAACCTTAGAAGAAAAGAGAAGTTGTTACGTGCCAAAATGTTAAGGAAATGTATATGATTTTGGGGCACTTTGTGTGGATTTATGATAAATTGCATACAATTCCCGATAATCTAGTAATCTTGTATTGTTTAGGAATTTAATTATGTGTTGTTGTTTGTAGGTTAAGAGATGATGAATAAAGGAGGAAAGAAGAGAAGAATAAGTTTCTGAATAGCACAAGCCTCGCCCAAGCGAGGGAATGGTTGCTAAAGCCACAATTCAGAGGAAAATCATCAGAAAACACTGATACCCCACGCCCAAGCGAGGGACTGCCGCCCATGCGCTATTTCAAGACCAAAAAGCTGATACTCACTGTTTCTCCCTCGCCCAAGCGAGGTGTTCAGGTGTGGAAAGGTCATCTTCTCTCGCCCAGACGAGGTGTTCATGCGTGGAAAGTCATCTTCTCTCGCTCAAGCAAGAATATCTAGCTTGAGCGAGAGAGTAGCAGTTAGTGCCTGATATAGGCAGTCCTGGAAAAAATGGGGGTTATCGAAGCACTTCTGAAGCAATTCTTGGCACGAAATATAGGGAGATTATGATAGAAATCGTGGAAACGATTCTATTTCACATTATTCCTTGTATAACTTCATGATTCGAGCGTTGTAATGGCGAGAATGAGTGATTAGATTTTGTTGTGGGATTTGAAATGTAATCTTCTAACCTTTGTACTCCTGAATTCGATTCCATTGTAATTGTTATTTGATTTTTGGGAAATTTATCTTATTCTTAATGCATGAATTTACTTTGCTTCTAATTTCTTGTTTTTAGGTTCAAGTTTAATTGGGAAATTAAATTTGACACTGACCTAGATTATCTTCCTTCATACATCATTGCTCTAGGAATGGAGAATGATGCATGAATTGCTTTTACATGGAACTTAATGCTAGTTAATCAGTCAAATATCCAAAGAATTGGTATTTGAGTGATTATCTAAGAATTTTACACTCACAGGATTGAGGTGAATGATTTGAATGAATTGTGCATCTGAATCAGTAAATTCACAAGTCACTTGGAATTGAATCCATGGATGTCAATAGGAAAGAAAAATGCATTTCGATCCCAATTTATTTTATTTATTTTTCATTCAATTTACGATTTTTCACAACTAAACACAAATTTTATAAAAGCGTCATTGTAAATATTGCTCAACTAATTCTTGTAGGAATTAGTGTAAATCTACTCTGCTCCCTGAGGACGATATCCCTGTACTTTACTAGATTTTATTACTTGGACGATACGGTACGCTTGCCGTTCCATAAATTTCTAACAGAAATAAAATTTGAATTTGATATAAGAAAATATATGTTAATAAAACACATGAACAAATGAAGCATTCTCATGAAAATATGGGCATAAAACATTTTGCTGTGTTGAAACAAAGTAGGACAAAAAATTAATTTCTTCAATGCAAATACCATCATCATTACATAATTTATTAAATAATATGAAGTAATTCAAGATGACAACAAAAGAAAAACCAAGTAGAATGACTACTCTAAGCAAGAATAAATGAACCATGCTCTTTTCTAACTAGTAACTTTGTTCATGGGCGATAATTTGCTTTTTCTGATATTTGTCAATACATATGTAACAACAAAATTTAGTTGTCATTAATTCAAAGGTAAAAATTGTCTCATGGTTGCATTTATTTCAATGCCATCACCAAGGTTGGAAGGTTTCTTGTTGGTTATGATTTATGACCATAATATGATCAAAGAATCTAAAATAGTAAAATCAATAACCACGACTTTGTATAGGTCATGACTAAGGAGCAATGTAATTAAATAATTAGCATTAGCATCTCCTTTGCGGCCTATTCCATTTCTCATAGTCATATGTTGAACACATTTTCCCTTTAGATATATCATAGTCATAAGCAACATGAATTTAAAGTGAGAAATAATTTAACACATGTAGTGACTGTTAAAGTGAAATAACTTTTACCTCATATATCTTATGTATAATCTACACTCTAAAAACCTACTCTTGGTCATATTTTTTTAAAGACTATTCTACACTCTAAAAACTCACTCTTGGTAATATTTTTTTAAAGACAATTTTTCAGGTTAAGTACATACTTAATCCAGTAGTTTACACGATATTATATACATGTTATAATTTTTTCCTCTTCTCACTTGGATGATTATGCTGCATGTTCCAATGGACCAATATTTTTCAATACCTTGAACCTTGTTGAAGTGAATTATAAACAAAAGCAATATCTTCCAATTGCTACAACTCATTCAAGTTTTTATATCTAAAATATTAAAAACAAATTAGGAAATCAATGAAGATGTGTGTACCATTACCCGAGTAGAAAGTGTTCATATGAAAATGGTGATGTATTAGACATTTGTGGAAACATTTTCCAATTATCCACTGGAATAACCACAAATATATATACTAAATAGAATTTTGGTGATATTTGTAAAATATGTTGTTGTTTTCTAAAATACATTGTTGTTTTGTCAAAACAGTTGCTGATTGTATAAGTTTGAATGCTGTTTTTTTTTTTTAAATTGTTGCACTTTATAAGAAAGTGTGAAACTATAATGAAAAGTTTGTTTTTTTAATGTATCTCCCAAATCTATTGCACAATGTGTTGATGCCCAACTCTTAGCATCAATTTTAACTTGAAAGTAAGATATATAAACTTATATTTAGACATTAGAACCAACCCAAATAAAAAGACTACAATTGTGATTGTTAAAATCATCACAATAGTCATAATCCACCAATAAGAATAAATCAGGAACTTATTTTGGGATGAGAATGACTTTGAAAATGGATAGTGGGAGATGCAATTAAAAACAAAGTATTCATGCATGCATTGACAATATAATTCACTATGTCATTTCATCAAATAGTTGCACTACAGGCAACGAAATTCACTTAAACATCTTAGAATCAAACCCCAATTTAGAATGAGAAAGAGTAAAATAATCCAAACATAGAAAACAATATAGCAACAATATAAACCAGAGATTGAAGAAAAAACACAAATTGTCAAATTTGATTTATTACCAAATGTTTTAATATCGTCATAGAAACCACCAAATGATTTTATTTTTAAACTGCCTATCATCACTGGTTGAAATCCATAGAGCAATTTTGGGGGAAAGGTTTGAGGATCCGCCACTTTTAGCCCCATCATCACCTTCAATAGTGAGGGACTCAGCAAAGGTTCCGTAACATTTTGTGGTGGTTTTAGAGAAGACACATTGGATAGAGATGATTTTTGTCATTCAGTGAATGATTTTTTTTCTAATTGGAGAGAGGATGTGTTGAAAGAGTTTGTTATTGTGGAGAAAGATAATCTAGTTTCAACATTAGAGGAGTAGTTTTAAAGTTGGGAATAGAAGTTTTGGAAGAAAGTTAATATATAATAAGGACAAAATTGGAATTAGAAAATTACGTCATGACAATTAAAAAGAGTTTTGGCTTTATAGAATGGTATAGATATCTCATATGAAATAATAAAAATATTTTTTAAATTTATAGTTTGATTCCATTCAATCAATTCATGTATTTGTAAAATTATGGATTGAATCAATCTTAAAACAATCTTCCAAAAAAAAATCCAATTGAACTGTTAAACATAAATGAATCACATTTTTCAGTTTGATTTGGTTTAATTCCATCAGTATTACGATTTGAATTGGAACCACTTACGCCCAATAAATTTGGAATCGTTTATCTAAAGAGTGTAAAATGTATGCATTGATAGTGTAAAGATTTATACACAGCAGTGCATCATCCACCATTCATTTGCAATACTTTTATTTAAATGTCAATAATAACTAAAAATTAATGGTGAATGATGTAATGGCAGTGTAAAAAATATTTACACTGTCGATGTATATATCTTTTTCCCTTATCTAAATATCAAAAAATTAGGGTATTTATATAATATCATTATATAAATGCACATGTGTAATTAATATTCCAAAAAAAAAACACAGAGAACCACTGGCACATTGGCTGGTGGTATAAGCTAACAAAATCGCAGTCTCCATTTTTTGATTCAAAGACGTGAAATTCAAAATGTCTTCTTCTTAAATCAATTCTAACTCTGTAACACAAATTCCGATATGTCACCGGGAACAACCAAGTCTCAACAATGGCAGTGGGAGAACGCCGTCGCTGGCTCCGCCGCAGGCTTCGCCACCGTCGCTGTTATGCATCCCCTTGACGTTGTCCGAACTAGGTTCCAAGGTTTTTACTTTTTATCTTCTCTCATATAAATACTGATATTAGATCCAATTTTTAAATAATAATAATTATTATTATTATTTGATTTTGCAGTTAATGATGGTCGAGTCTCTCATCTCCCGAGTTATAGGAACACTGCTCACGCCGTTTTCACAATTGCTCGCTCCGAGGTTTGTTTCTTAATCCCATTAGGTATATGCAATTAAAAAAAAAAAGAATCGGCAGCCTAATTCACGAGGCTCCTAGCTTTTTTATCGGCGTGAGGCTCCCACTTAGGTAGATGTACGCAGCCTTACTTGATAAGGCTGATATGATGTTTTCAGGATTTGAACTTGTCAGTTCATGACTACTGAGTAACAACCTTACTGTTTGGAGGATGCAGTTATTAACTTTAATGAACTTAATTTCGTATGCGGTTAATTGATACAATTTCTTCAATTACTACAGATATAGATTTGATTTAATTGAGTTTGCTTAGCCTAATACAATGTTATTTTCTAGTTACTCATCAAAATCATAGCTCACAACTCAAGTGTTATTGAGTTTAAAATGAAAAATTCCACAAAATCTCTTTGTTGTTTTTTTCTCTGCTATAAAAATAACAATGATTATAAATGGTTCCTTAAGATATTAGACTTCATTTTGCACATTGTACATGATATTACTTCCACAATTGTTAAGATAACATGACACCTTTTGCAATGAGAGAGAAGGTTTTGTTTTAGGTGCTTTGTGTATATCATACTATGAAATATGAATGTGCTACTTATGTGACATGCTTTATCTTGCAGGGCTTACGAGGTTTATATGCAGGTTTTCTTCCCGGGGTTCTCGGGTCTACTATTTCATGGGGTTTATATTTCTTCTTGTGAGTATCAATTTCAATCACTGAGGATTTGATATTAAGTAAACTTCTAACCTGTTGTTTATATATTTCATGCTCACTTGGAGAGAATGATACCATATAGGTTGGCAGACTCTTTGATGTTTGTGCATATAATCTGCGTTAACTTGTTTTCATTGAGTGTAATAATCTTCTCTCACCACACACATCTAACTATTTTTTTAGACTGTGTTTCGGAGTTACGAGAGAAAGGGAAAAAAAGATATCAAGGGGCAAGGAGGGGGAGGAAGGGAAGGAGAAAGGAAGACAAATCAAGCTAAAATTATTCCTTGTTTGAGAGTGTGAAATTTAGATGGGGAGAATGAAGGGTTAAAAATGCAAGAATATTGTTTACCCCCTTTAAAAATCTAATTAACAATGAGAAATGAACAAGAAAGTAATTTTAAATTTTTAGTAAGGGTGTTAAGGTATTTTGGCATGTATGTCTTCAGAAAAACCTCAAGTTGGGGGTCCATAAAAATAGGCATGTGTAGGGCGTTAGAGGGCTCCAGAAAAACCTTCAAAAAATTTCCCTCTCTTTCACCAAACTCCCAAATAAGGGAGACACTTTCTAAAGCCAAATTTTCCCTTCATGTCCTCTCCAAAACAAAAGTACCAAACATAGCCTTAGTTGCAGCCAAACCAAAATGTCATTGTCTCCTAATCTGCAGTTCATGATAATGTTAGGAGTATTATTTTATGCTTTGTGTAAGACATACATGACACTCATTATTTGTTAGCACTTGAGTATTGGTTTGGGTATCTGTGCATGTGTAGAACCCTGTGGATTCATTTAACATAAAAACTTCTGGAAAATCATTGTGCTCGTTCCCTATCTTGTGAATGGATTCTCCCCTGCCCTCAAATTCTTTGTTTTTTCTCCCAGACTTGAATGATTGTCTTAGTGGTCACTGATCCATTTGATTACTTTCCTATTAGAGCAAAGTCATAATACCCAACTCTTTTTTTTTCAAATGTAGCTATGACAAAGCCAAACAAAGATATGCCCTGAACAGGGAGGAGAAATTGAGCCCAGGTCTTCATCTCGTCTCTGCTGCTGAAGCTGGAGGGTTGGTGAGTGTTCAAAATTCCAATACTGTAATTGATAATCACAGATAGAATAATTAGTATGAAATATGTGTTATTTCATATGTTGATAAGGCCTGCTGGCATGTTGTCATTTGTTGTTTACTTGGAGTCTAGGTAGTCGATTGCACGTGATAGTGGTGGTCACGGACGTTGGCACTCGCACCCATCGCAGGTTGATTAGCAGCATAATCACACTTTAGAACCCTCTCCAAAGTGATGGAATCCTAATTTTAATGGGAAATTTCCTTTTGCCCTTATTTTTTAATACACAACATTGGTTTTTTAGGTTTTTTTTATAAAACACTCCTCCTCTTCTTTCTCTTTTAGAAAGACACGTGAAAACACATGACTGCTTGAGAAAAAAACTGAAGAGTTAGCCGCAATTCCTTCCTTTCTTCCCTTCCTTCTGCGACCATATTCCTTTCTTCCCTTTTTTTATTTCCATTTTCTTTTTCAGGTTTGCTTGTGCACAAATCCGGTTTGGTTGGTAAAGACAAGATTGCAGCTTCAGACTCCTCTTCATCAGACACGACCATATTCTGGACTTTATGGTCTGCTCTCCATCTTAAATTAACTTCATTTTAATTTTTAAACTGTTCACTTTGTGGTTTTAATTTCTAAACATGATGAGGCAGAGAGTGGGGCAACCTGTAGGGCATTAATCTTCACATCTTTTCATATCTGGGCTGTATGAAACCCGGTCTGGTTGTTGTTTGACCTGGAGGTGTGCGAATTTCACAATTCAGTTCAGAATCACAATTTTTCGGAGTCAGATGCAATTCAAACAACTGATGTGATTCTAAGTCGAATTCGACTTATCTTGTGATCTGTATATCAATGGTTGTGGAATTGTACGGAATCGTGATACAAATCATATGATTAGTGCTATACTGATAAGGCTGATCGTTGCTGCTACTTATATAGGGACATCATTCACAAGTCCTCATCATCTGAATGCATTGTTTGGATCCATGTGCTCTATGATGCAAATAACAGTATAGATGCTATGGCTAACTTAGGACATGACTTATTATTTATGGTTTTTGTCCAATGTGTTCAGCTTTAATGTTCCCTATATATTATGATTTTGCTGGAACTCACTTCTTGAGTGCAGTAGTTTTCTTTGTTGTTTAATGATCTCCGATCCATTTTTTCAGCAAAAAAGTCACTTTTTTCTCTTTTTAATGGGGGGATCAGGGTCGGCGTGTTTCACTCAACTACCCAAAAACATGATAGTCACAGTATATTTTATTTGTACTTATATTCATTATTGTATAATTTGCTTAGCAATCATGCAACATTTTTCCTGTAAAATTAAATAACAGATGCAGTTAGGACCATAATGAAGGAAGAAGGATTTAGTGCACTTTACAGAGGGATTGTTCCTGGTCTATTTCTGGTATGTTGCTATCTCGTTATTTTGCTTGTTGATCTTGACACTTATAAATTCTAGTTAAAGATTAAATGTAATGTGTGGAATTGTGCGTAAATAAAATTAAGGGTCTTTTTCACTCCAAAAAAAAAGATAAAGGTCTTTCTTTTCCATTCTATAATGAAAATTGTGCCTGTCGCAACCAGTCACCATGTACTATTCAATCCTCCAATTAAACTCTGACTATCAGAAACTTCCGTCCATTTGCCGTTAACTGCTAAGTTACTAATGGAAGATGTTTATCATGAATCTGTCATGTGATCACTAACATATGTCTGCATATGATTTCATCATATTACCATCTCCAGCTGTTACACATTGCTGATATGTTTCTATTTAGTTATTCAACAAGCTAATATAGTTTATTGTATATACCAAAGCCGCTATTAGTTTTCTGCTTTAACTTGGGTTGGGTATAAACAAAATCATAATCATGCTTGTTATTGTGTTCCTATGATCTATAGAGCTATTTTTGTATTTGTGCTACAGCAGGTCTCTCATGGTGCTATTCAGTTCACAGCATACGAGGAGCTTCGGAATGTTCTTGTTGATTTAAAGAATAAGAGAAGTAAAATACATCATCAAAACCCTGATAAACTGTTGGTAAGTTAGTGGAGCTTGGATACTTTAACTTTAAAATTTTACATGTACTGGATTATTTACATTTCTTATATGATTGTTTGACGATTACCGTTTCAACTACTTGTATGGTGCTTTAAGTTATCAACTTATTCCTATAAGACGTTGCTCTTCTGGTTTGTTGAGCAAATTCAAGAATCGTGACTCTGATTGTTGCATGTGTGTGGACAGTGATATCTATTGTTTGACTTTTGATTAATATAATAAATTAAACTGTTGTCATGGCATGGTATATTTAAGCTGATAGTAGTTGCCTAGTTAAGTTTCAACCACTGACTTGGGCCAGAATGTTGTTTCATGAGAAAGACTTGTGTGGGGACGTATCTATGTAGAGACAACCAATAAAATCTTGACAACAAATTAAAAGAATTATTCTAATTAAAATTTAGTCCTAACTCCTAAATGATAGCACCGAAAAACATAAATGCATTTGTCTCCAAATATGACGTGTTGGATATGTTTTCACACAAGTTTTTCTCTTATTTCATATAGTTCAATGCAGTCCAAACTTGGTGTGTTATTATCATATAGAATATGATATCAGTGCATCACGTTGCCTCTTCTATCCATTCATCAGTGTATTTGGCGAAATTGCTTAGGTTGGTCAAATTAATTCATTTTAGAGTATTATACCAATCCTTCCATCACATTTTATGGCTTTATTAAGTTGTTCACTTTGCCATGTTTCAAGGGACATGCGAAAAATGTAGCATTGTGTATATCTTGATATTCATTTGCTACTAGCTTATGGGTTTTGAAAACAGTTTGAAGATGATGCTAACAAATGATATCAATTGAATCTGTGTAATATGCAACTGCTCAAGTTTTATTCTCTCCTAAACTCACGGTTTTAGTATTCTGATATTTTACTGTTTCCTCCAGAATTCTGTTGATTATGCGGTTCTTGGAGCAACATCAAAAATTGCTGCAATACTTATAACCTATCCATTTCAGGTACAATTATCTGTCCCCCTCTCTTTTGAAGGAGAATGATTCTAGAGTTCTTGAATATGATCAAACCAATCATTGACAAAGTTGCTTTCTCGGGATGCATAATAATGGCTTGCTTTTCTTGTCTCCAGGTTATACGGGCTCGATTGCAGGTAAAAAAGTGTGATTGCGAAGATCGGGATATTCTATACAACTTTACTTTTATAATCCGTTTGTGAGTTGAGTTTTAGAGGGGAATAAAGAGAAAAGAAGGCTTGAGAGCCATGAAATATACTTGAAGTCTTCCCTTCCCTTTCCATTTTTTCACCTTCAAAACTCAACTCTCTAACAGACCCTTAATAACACATCTTTGTCGGAGCTGGACTGAAATTTATTTCTATCTGCAGCAACGACCCAGTGGCGGAGTTCAAAGATATACGGATAGTTGGCATGTTTTGAGGGAAACTGCAAGGTACATAATAAAACCCATCCATGTGTGTTTTACATCCTTTAGTGACAGTAAAAGCTGAAACTTGATCAGGGCTCATAATTATTCTTGGTTTTTAAGATCAGTGCATGACTTAGGTCATGGCAACACAATAGGTTCTTGGAGTAAATCTGCAATGAACTATAACACCTTTATAACTTTTTTGTTTATCTATTTTTTTATTGCAGATTTGAAGGTGTTAGAGGTTTTTATAAGGGGATTACAGCAAACCTTTTAAAAAATGCTCCTGCTTCTTCAATAACATTTATTGTTTATGAAAATGTTCTAAAATTGCTTAAACTGACTAGAAAGAATGACTGAGCATTTTCCTTTTCCTCCATTGTTTTTTTTTTGTATTGTTATTTTTTCCTATAATGGGTGAGTCTCGGTTCATCAATAAGGTTACTTGCCTTGTGACTTTGAGGTCACATGCTCAAATCTTGAAAAAATAACTCCACGCTTATCAATCTGGGTACATCTACCATTAGTATACCCCTACCAGGTTGAAGTCTCGTGCAAAGAGCTATTAGCGTTGGATAATTACTTTGTTTTTCAATCTCTTTTTAATGATGGGATTCTTACACTGTAATTTTAAAATAATGGAAGCAATTTATGAATGTTATAAAGCTTGTTTCCTTGTATGTTCTTATTCCTTCTGTTTCTTGGCCTACTTTGGATGCTGCTTACAATTTGATCAACTATTCTGTACCCTATTGTTCTAAGTTCCTTTTCTCCTCACACTTGTGCTCTAAGACATGAAATTAGTCAAATTAAATGTTGGGAAAACCAAGAGTACTTTCAAGTCTCCTCAACTATATCCCAAAATACACACTTAGATTTAAAACAATGGTTTATGCATGTCATTTGAGAGAAAATGAAGTTGTCCCATGGGTTTTTTTTTTTTAAATATGTATATAGATACAAAAATTTAAATAAACAAAACAATTTATCTCTCAGAATTTGTCAATTTAAGTGATAGAAAATTAGAAATAACATTTGTCATATTAATATTTTTTATATGAACAACAAATCTAAACACCAATATTATAATCAAAATGTGATTTGCAAATAAACATGTTGAAAACATTATTGTAATTATATATATATATATATACATGTAATACTTTTATGGAAGCATAATACTAGAAGCATTCAAACAATTTGTAAAACTATTTCATGAAGTAAAGGTCTAAACAAGGAAGTGTTTAAGATATTCTAGTCCAAAGATAATTTATGAATGAAGGAAAGGATTTGATCAGAAACTTGTTGAGCTCTTTCTTGATGTATAAAATGATGACCATCTATGATAACAACTTCAAGATTGGGAACAAGGCTTTTGAACAAATCTCCTTCTACATAATCCCTCACACCACCACTTTCAAAGCCAAAGTCTTTGTCTCCAACAATGAACTTTGTTGGTACTGTTATCTTTGATCCTTGCCATGGTGCAAGAAGCTCCCAGTTTCTGTTAAAAAAAATGTAAATTGATTAATCAAATTAAACCGAATATGAAAGACAACATGAATCGAACTAAACTATTACATCCATACTTTTGAGATAAAAGGGTTGTCTCCATTTGTAAAAAATTATATAGGGAACAAAGTTGTGTCATGTCTTTTGAAAATAAGGTGACAAAATGGAACAAGGATTAACTGTACAGAAAAATTATCGTCTCCATGTTACAAACCAATCACATTCCAACAAGTAACATACAAAAGTTATTTTATGTTTTTATTATTATTCTTTTTAATTACATGACAATCTTTAATTGGATTGGGACACTTAAAATGAGACAGGTGATCTCCATTCGACAAAATGAAGATCAACATATTAATGATGAATAAGTTCATAGTATACTTGGAATTAAAGGGTGGCTTTTAAACTTGATTTTGTAAAAGATTAGTACCTGCCACGAGCCAATCAGAAAGTTATTTTTTTGTTACTTCAATTTCTTTTATATGTGACAATATGTCATTGACTCGGAGACAGGAATAAGACACAGTTGGGAATCTGTGATCTCTCTTCATGTCATAGTGTCATTGTTTACTTCTTTCAAATTTAACAGAAAACAAGAGAAAGTATTGAAACTACTTACAAGTCCATTGCACGATAATAATTGAATGCACCAGTGAAACCAGATTCTTGGAATTTGTCTGCAAAGAACATGAGTTCCTCTTCAGTTATCCATGATGGTATAACTGATGGTGTTGGTAAGAAATCAACAATCTCCATTCCATGAGGAGCAACTAGAAAATGTGGCCAAGTTGTCAATACAAACTTCTTCATCACTGTCAAACAATCATATCTTGCAAACGATCTCTCTGCTCTACCTGGATTCTTCATAACCAAAAACCCCAAACCACACCGATTTAGTAAAATCATAAGGAAAATGATATATTCTTTTACGAATCCTTTTATCGATAAAAAAGTGACGTGTGTCACAAAATCATACTTTATTTATTATTAATTGGTTTATAAGTTATATATATATATCACTTTCTTGTATGCATTACTCAAATTACTATGGTGTGATACTGAATCAAACAATGCAGCTACATCGATCGGGTCGCAGTGCAATTATATCGGACTACATTTGGGCTGCATGAGGCTGACACAACCACATCAGATTGCATCAAACCACATCAAATTCAAAAATATATTCTTAATCACAAAATAATTCACTATACAATAGCCACGATCCGCATTGTAATGACCACAATAACAACAATCGTGAAATCCACAATCTCAGCCACAACCACAATATAAAACACTA
Source organism: Lupinus angustifolius (assembly GCF_001865875.1). Lineage (NCBI taxonomy): Eukaryota > Viridiplantae > Streptophyta > Magnoliopsida > Fabales > Fabaceae > Lupinus > Lupinus angustifolius. The sequence continues at coordinate 21,594,042 of NC_032014.1, forward strand.
ACCGGATACGAGGAATGTAGATGTACGCAAACTAATAGCTGAGAAGAATGTTTTCGGTAGAAATATTATTTAAAAAGTAAAACAATATTTCAACAACTATTCTTGACAATATGGACAGTTTCACTTTTCATAACACATAATATATGTGTCATTAGTATTATAAAAAGCAAAGTTGAATAGAATGATTGTAGAAATAAGATACCTGGAATTGAGAGACATGAGTATGATCTCCATATAGATTGGTGATAGTTTGTAAAGGTTTTAGAGTTGAAGATCGTGGATAGTAAGGAACACTTAGACCAATAAATCCTTTCACTCTATCAGGCCTTAGTAGACTAAGATACCATCCAATTGTTGCTCCCCAATCACATCCAACTACAAATGCCTTTAAGGATATATAAAACAAACAATATCAAATTCTATTTATCGAGATAACTCTCTCTAAGAAACTCGACAAAATAGCCCCATAATTTTGGGAGAAGGGATGCCTCCTCACAAAAATATATTACATTATACTAAGTTATCCCTACGATGAATATAATGTTTTAAATAAAATGGATTATAAGTATAATTAAATTAAATTACAGTTCTAATTTACTTTTTATAACATATCAAAAAACATAAGTCAATCCAAATTGAAGAACTATATTTTTTCTTCTCAATCAATTAAGTCAAGGAATGCAACAGACTGGAACTAGCATGGACAATACTTCCCTGTACCAATACTCACACTATTTGCAATGATCTACATGGGTAGTAATTATTTAGAGGTACCCAACGGGTTTTTAAATTTAAATATATAAATATATGTAATAATTAATATATAATAATTATCACATGAATAATAAATTTTATTTACATGTTAAATTTATTATATATTTTAATTACTAAAATTCATTATAAAATAATACTAAAATAAATAATATATAATTTTAAAATAACAAAAATATATAATATATTATATTATTTAATTAAAAAATAAATTTATAAATATGCGGATGTATGTAATTCAAATACTTTTGCCATACTAATTAAGTGCAAAATTTGTAAAACGGAATAAACAATGTAAGAGGAAAGTTGCTATAAATATTTGGATAAAAAACCACAATAATATTTAAACAAAGTAGTATTACCCAAATATTTCTAGGAATCAACAAAAATCGCTTGAATTTTGTGTTTCAGAGGTTGATAAATGAAATTAATTTTTTTGAGCAAAAGATAATTTAACATACCTGTTTCTCACCAAAATGATCAAGCAAACCTATAAGATCACCTACAAGGTGGTGACAAGTATATGAATTTGGACTCATAGGAGAATCAGAATCACCATATCCTCTAAGATCTGGTGCAACAACATGATAACCATTTTTGGCTAAGTACTTAATCTGATGCCTCCAAGAATACCATATTTCAGGGAACCCATGAAGCAATAGAACTATTGGTCCTGTTCCTTGTTCAGCTATGTGAATCCATATTCCATTGCTTTTTATTCTTTGGTGATTTACTTCACTTGTTATGCCTATATGATCCATGTTTTTTTATGGGTTCAACACAAAAATGTAAGAGCTAGCATGTAACATAAGATGTTGTATAAGGTTGTTGAATGAGATAGCTGAGGTAAGAACACAACTTTGACTTGTTAACCTTTCTTAATCTTTAAAAGTGTTTTAGTACAATGTTTCTTTTCTTTTTTTTCAACTTTCTTATATAAGCATTTCTAAGTTTTTGCCAAATATTGCACTTGTGACTTGTCTTATTATCTAGGTAAGTTTACATAATTACATAGTGTATATATAATGGAGAGATATATTTACACACAATTTAAGTTATAATAGTTACATTCAATTCTAGTTATTTATTTTCTTAGACCCAACAGACTAAATGAGTGACTATAATAAGTGATGAGAGAGAGAAAGAAATCTTAAATAATTTTAAGTTTCACTCATTTGTTCAGTTGGATCTAAGAAAATGAATGATTGAGATTGAGTGTAACTGATATAACTTAAATTTGGTGTAAGCGAATTCATCATCATATATGTATATATAATATTGTACATTCATCTATATCATGATCATTCCTGAGAGTAACACTTATTGAAAAGACAATCACATATTCTAAAAAATGTTAATTTCTTATTCATTATGGTGAAAGAAAATAATTGGTCATAACAAAAAAAGACAAATAACTAGTAGCTTTCATAAGCATATTCGAAGGGCTACATATTTCACTCTTTTGTATCACTTCATGTGCCAAAAAATATTATTGATTAGAAAAATATTTAATAATTATTATTTTAACTTAAATAATTTTATTTCATCTAATCAAAAGTTATGGGATCTACGCCACTCATATTATCTTCCCATTTTCTTCTTTCTTTCCTTCAGTCTCTTCTTCCTCAACAAAAATGTTCTCCACGTTATAATATTCTTCATTTCCTTGTCCAAATGCCTTATCATTTCTAATTGAATTCGAATTTATTCCCTTGATATAAATTTTTCAAATTTTTATCGATGCATCAATCTTTTTTATTAGAGATAGAAAGTTGCATAAAGTGAATTTGAATATTAGGTATTTCATAATCTTCATTATACATAGAATTTCCAATCTTGATCATAGTTAAGATAATGAGTAGTGATATGATTTCTGATTTCCTCCATGGCATATCTTACAAATAAGAACTTCATGATATTTGGTTAGATTTTCTTACATCCCTCTAAGTCATGAATTTTTTTTACTAAGTATCAACTTACTCTAAGAGTAAGATTTTTAAATTTATTTTTTATCATAGTTATCAATTCTATAAACATCTAATAGTGTAGATCTATTCACTAATTCAAACCATTGGGTTTTTTATAATTAAAGGCTAAAATGATGAGTAAAAATTTTAAACTTTATTCATGGAGTAACTGACTTTTTTTTTTGACATACTTTACATTTGTTGGAGGCCCTATTAACATTTGTGAGGTGCCTTGAATTGTTGTACCACATAATTCCTCATAGTTTTTTGCTATGGTCATAGCTTATTTTTATAGGATACTCAAAGTAGAGTGCATATCCACTTATTTATAAAAGTATATTTAAAAAAATTTATTCTTACATTTTAGTCATCAATTTTAGTGAAATTTAATAATTTAGATCTATTTACTAATTCAAATCATTGAATTTTCTTAGAATTGATGACTAGAATATGAAATAAGTTTTTAAAACTTATTCTTGGAGTAGGTGAATCTGTTCCAATAAATAAAAACAAAGGTGCTCCTTTTGCTTAGTTAGCTACTCGTGTCTTCTTGCTGGAAGAAGAGTTAAAACATAACTCAGATAAGTTACTCAGTCAAGAGAAAGAAGATAAACAAATTTACTTAAATGTATTTTTTTACAAAAACTTAAAACAACAAAAGTTAATGCAATGCTTAATATATAGACTTTAGTCCCACAACAACATTATTTTGCTTACGAATAAATCGGTCAATAAATTATTGAAGCGATTTTTTTTTGCAAACAAGGATAAATAGTTAATATATTCGTAAAGACTTGAGAGATATTAAATTATTTAAAAATAATTGTGATATTATATTAAGGAGTTTTTTTATAACTGATTTTAATTTTAGAATTAAACAGATAGAAACTAAAATAAAGATTAAATGTTATAAAAAATATTGAGATAAATCTAATACTCAACTTTTAAATATCCAAATAATTTAACCCACAAAACTATCTACAATTTGAGTTCATCAACATTATTAATCCTAATGAGAAGATCAATAACTCTTAATGATTAATTATTGAAAGATTTATGAGACAACTCGTAATAACTTTTAACATTATCTTCTACTAACTAATCTAATTATTTTCCTCGAAATTAGACCCACTAGATTATATATTATGGTTTAATCTTAAACATATGGTTCCCACATTACATTCAATATCTAACATCATATTCTATGTGGTTAAGGTAAAATAATCATTAAGAACAATAATAAATCATTAAGTAGAAATGAAAATATGTAAATATGAACATATCAAAGTAAATAATTACATATCCTAACAAGCAAGAAGCTAATTATTATTTCTTGCAAAAATCCTAAAACTAATCTAACAAAAAATAATTTTTCGGATTTGAAGAAAGGGAAAATGTTAAGTTATAAGCCATGTCTTTCCCTTTTGTACTTGCAGAAAATCGTTGCAAATTCAATCAATGCTTATAAATTCACATATCGTGTAAATTCAGTGAATTTGCTTCCCTAGAAATCCAATCATCATTATATAACTAGGAATGATTATAATTAAAAATTATTTACTAGTCATATCATCAAGTTAAAAAAATCATATCCAATTATTTTTAAATTTTAATTATTTACATCAAATCCAATAATTCATACTAATTATTTTTATTTCTTACGATAACAATTCTTTTCCCTTGAATCATTTAGATTACATTTTTAAAGAGTAACGATGATTAAATATGAATGATAGATGATACCAATGTTATAAAAGATGTACCGTACCAGCCGGTTCAACCGGAAAACCGGTGAACCAGTCCCTTAACCAGTATGGTACATATGTTGAACCGGCCCAGAATCAAAACCGGTCAAAACTGGTCAAAACCGGTGAACCGATCGGTATTTGACTAAACCGGCCGGTTTATACATATATATTTTTTTGTTAAACAAACTTCAAAACTTAAAAACACATTATAAGGTTACTCATTCTTTCAATGCATACTTAGATTACACATTTTGGTTCCTAACATGTGTAATCTCGGTGACATTTGTGTAATCTTGAAGTATTGTTTGAAGATAAGATTTAGTGCAAAAATATAATATGGATATAAGCCAACTTTGACTCATTGATATTAAATGTTAAAACTCCAAATTTATTTGTTTTATAAAGTAAGTTATGAACTTCTGTCATTTATTTATGTTTTGCGGTTGTTTAGTGATACTTTTAGATTGATATATGTTTTGTAATTTAGACTTTGAATTTGTTAAAGACTTGAAAAATTTGTTTATGTAAATTTTAAGTAGATTATGAATATGTATTATAAATTTGAGTATCTACTTATTTGGAAATTTTTTATTTTAGATTTATATACATATAAATATAAGTATATATATCTGGTTTAACCGGCATGCGGTTAACTAATAAATCACTGTACCATTATATCAGTACCCTGATCAGTTTGATAACCGGTACAATTTTAATAACACCGGATGATACAATAATTGTATTGAACTCATACATTACTACATTTTTGTCATAGATTCAATGGTGATCTTTTTGGAATAATATTAAAATTTTATTTTTTATAAACACTAACCAATCTCTTAATAAATCATAATAAATATGAGTTTAAAAATTAATGCTGACAAAATATAAAAGCAAATATATACAAGCCTATTGAAACTAAATTAAATTAAATATATTTGATGGATTGGGTCAATTTCTTAATGAAATGAGGGTGTCTACTCCTAGAGCTGTTTATTGATATGATTTTATTTTTTCTTCGAACTTCGGCCCTTTTCACATAAAATAATTAAATTAAATATAAATATCCTAAATTTTATGCATTCATCAAATATGTATTATGATCTATTTTTTTATAATTACCTCTTAAACTTTAATCATTAGTGAAATTGACCTTTACATAAAGATGGATCTTTTTTTTATATATATATCACATAATGAAATGAAGTACTGCATGAATGGATATATAAACCCAAATATATCGAATCACTCAGTTATGATCTTCTACATCCTAGGTTATCTCGTTCCTTCATCTAGCTTATGTTAAATTAATAACAATGAAAAATTATAACCTATGCATTTTTTAACACCAACCTTGCTATCATTCTAGCGTGTCGACAGTCTTTCTGTGTTTGCCGACTCGCATTTTTTACTTTATTGAACATTTAATTTTTATATATTTTATTTTAGAGAATTATATCACCTTTTTGTACATAATATTATAATTTTTTAATAAAAATATAGAAATGAACTGTGATATTATTAAAATATGCATTGATAGTTTGATATATTAAGTGGATGTAACTTCCTCTGACCTCCATTTATATTTTTTATTATATGAAAAAAATTTAAAAATTATTAATTATAAGGACAAAATAGGTAAGTGAAAATTATGTCTATAGATAGTTATAATATGTTTTGGTTTTATATATAGTATAGATTATTATAAATATATAGTAATATTATTGTATTAATCATTAAATCTGAAATTTACTTATAATCAATTTCTTATTTTGATGTCAATCTTTTCAATTTATCAATGTTGATAGTGTGCGATATTGTATTGTTAGTATTGTGTTTCTGATTGCAACGATTTTTTTATTGCCCATTAATAATTTAACAATATATTTATACATTAATCAATTTCAACAACTTAATAAAATTTAAATGATAATTAAAAGAAGAAAAAATAATTCATACTAGTTAACAAAATAAATTTTAGAGGGACTTCAGCACTTTCCCTATATTAAATATAGCAAATTTGACATTTAAAATTAAAATTATATATCATAAGAGATAAAAAAACTCAAATTTGTCTTTTACAGATGTCATTCTAAAAGATCGAACATTTAACATTTCGATCCATGTTTTGATCTAATAAGAAGTTATCCAATTTTGTCTTTAAAAAACAAAAAGACTCTTAATTCCTAAAAATCGACAAGTCTAAGTTTACACACTCTTGGATCAATTTAGATATTTTTTGAAAAAGAAAATATATTAGAATGAGATTCAATGAATTAGCATTTTTTTCTTCCATTTTGACCCAAAAGGAGAGAGAGAGAATGAGATAATGGTTGCGTTGGCAATGAAAATTGGAGCATTGGATTTGACCCAAAAGCTTTTTCATTTCAACCTTATCTCAACCATTCCCTTTCAACGCACCATTCTCTTCTTCCACCAACCTTTTCTTATGGCCGAGGCTGCACCTTCCAACACTACACCCGCACCACACCCGATCCAACCCGATAACAAGGATATTCCGATCAAACAGATTCCTCCTCCGCCGCCGGAGAAGCCGGATCCCTTCGATTGTTGCGGCAGCGGATGCGTGCGGTGTGTCTGGGATGTGTATTATGATGAGCTTGATCAATATGATAAGCTTTATAAACAGGATAACAATAACACCGAATCTTAGTCATCTCTTTTCTTTTCATATACTTTTCTCGTTTTCGTTTTTCTTCTTCGTCAATAATTCGCCGTTCGATGAAGGTAATTTTGAATTGTTGTTATGACTTTGCGATTTGTTGGTTAATTGAAGTGGATTGCATGAGAATATGATGAGAATGTTTTAGATTCCTTTGACGAAATAATATGAATATAATTGTTAATCGGAGGTTCGATACTTGTCGGGAGGGACAGTCACTTAACATGAATGCTATTAGTTCCTTGCCTAGGATCACCTTGGTATTACCAACAACAACAACAAAAAAGACGGGCTAACTACAAGATTCCCAATTAGTAGGATTCAGATAGGGTAGATGTATACAACCTCGTACTCAAAAAGACTAATGAAGGTAATTTTTCATTATTATGACTTTGCTTGTGTATTTGTTAATTGAAGTGGAACGCATGAGCATATGATGAGAATGTTTGAGGTCCCTTTGACAAAATAATATGAATATATTTGTTTACAATAAATCATATCAATGTTAGCAAATAAAAAAAGGGTGGGCTTAGAATGACCGTAAACGGTTTAATTTATGAGAGCGACACTTGTTGAGAGAGAAATGCTATCATGCATCCCGGAAGCAGTTAGTTTTTTGCCCAAAAATGTGAGAGAATATCCTCGGTAGAACAAAAAAAAAAGAAAGAACGGGTTTAGGGGCTTAGGACACGAGATTCCCGATTAGTAGGGTTCGGAGAAAAAAGTAGATGTATACAGTCTTATCCCACAAGCAAACTGCTTTCAGAATTTGAACTAATCTCATCTCATGATCACTATACAAATACCCTTGCTATTGTGCCCCTATATGAATATTAGTTAATATATTGCACATATTTTTTGAGGTAAAATATGTAATATATATTTCAGTTTGCTTTTGAGAAACATCAATGTATCTGAGGAGGTTGTTACCCAAGCACTTTATGACCTGGCTGAAATAATTGGATGAATGCTTATGTAAAATTGAATTACTATTTTTTAATTCATAAAAAAGTTGACACAGTCCGGGAGACTCCACCTAATATGGTGATGTAAGCCGTCTTATCGGCAAATGGAGCGGAAAGACTGTTTTTGGGAGTCACATGTGTCATTATTTGAAGGACCCTCTAGGATTCTCATCCAATTCAGATATATCATAACAGAAGTACAAGTAAATTTGTTGAATAATGGGTTAAGTTTGTTATCTTTAATTAGTTGCACTACCTGGTAATTCTCCTTCATTTTCTCCTACATTCATGTCATACTTACTTGTATATATAGTCTGTGTAGATTGATACTTTGAAAATCAATGAAACACAGCTTTTACATGTCTTTCACTGAGGATTTAAAACTTGGTACATTGTAATCTTTGAGTTTTTTTAGCATTATTTACTTCCCTTGCTCAATTCTAATGAGTTAAGTGGATCCTCTATCAATGCTTATACAGATTATTAGGAGTTTTTTAGTTTCCCAGAACTCGTGTAGTTGTTCTTGGGGTTCGGGAACTCCTACATTACAATCCACTTCCCCTCTCCCCCACAACTAGATTAAGTTCTGAGATTATGACAAAGTTACATTCAGTCCAAGAAAAATTGTTTCTATTAGCAGCAATGCTTATAACCATTGAGTTTAGGAATTTTATTGTTCTTTGCATTGGTGAATAGCTTATTGTTCCGTTGTCACAGTTTCATCTTGGTTATAACATTTTCATGTTTCTTTCAGGGGCTTGCTATAGGGTGTTCTAAAAGATTTTTATGGAAAGTGGGGCTAATGGTTGAGGTCAGTTGAGTCATATGTATATTCTGCCATCTTTCTTCCCGACGCATCATTCCCTTTTAACATTTATTTTTCTGAATTAGAGAGGTGTTATTTGTATAATTATTTGAGACAACTTTGCTTTCAATAATGCATAGCACATGTCTCTAAAAGTTGTCCAGAATGGTTGTTCAAGAATCAAATAACTGGACTTATTATACTTCCCTAGCATGGTATGGTCAAGGTGCAATTTACTTTTAAATTTGACATCATAATGATGTTGTCTATATCTCCAGATTATTGTTTATGATACAAGGATTTGTACAATGATGTGGTTGGACAATATAATAAGCTTTACAAACAGGATTCAAAGCCCAGATTTTAGTATTCTTTATCACAAATAAGGTTGAAAACTTGGGGCATGAAGTTTGTATAATCTCAGTTTAGTAGACATTGGTGGCCTCTATGTACAAAGTTGCAAACTTAGTGCCCAAATCTCGTTATCGTCTCCATGGGAATGCACTATGTTTGTGAGCCACCAATAAGCTTTTACATGTCTTATTATACCTAGGACTTAAAACTCTTACTTTTATGAGTCCTAGCATTTTAGCATTGTTGTCTCAGCACAACGGTAATGTTATTTGCCTTGTAATTTTAAAATTGCTTTCAGATTAGAAGTCGATATGCCATTTGACCAATGTTCCAATCCATTGAAGTAAAACATCTCCACTCTAACTAGTTTTACATTTACAACTACCAATCTAAATCTTCTGGGCAGCCTCCCATTTTTGTAGTATGTGAGTGATGTTCATCACTAAAATGGTGACATTTTCAGTAGTCATTGTCCTATAGAAGATGGATAGACAGGCCAAACACCATGTAATAGCCACTGAACACATTTATTCTGAAACATAATCTTAGATAGAGCCACCAAAGCCTTTATGACCAGTGCAAAGTTACAAATGAGTTTGGTGGCTAGTTTTTTTGGAAGTTATTTCCCAATGCAGAGATTTCAGCAAATTTTCAACTTCCTAAAATGCACTGGATTTGTTGTCATGGACAATCAATTTAGTCATAACAGAAACAAGATTGCACCTAAGAAGCCAAAACAATAGAATCAGATCAAAAAATAGCAGCATATCTTCTAGTCTAGGTAGATAATAACAAGGTTTAATACCCAAACAGGAAGATCCTTTGGTGATGCTGCAAATTTTCACAATCATGAAATAACTACAATGACTATCCCTCATTCATTATTCAACAACTCAATAGTATAGTCACATTATTAAGACTCAAAATGTGGCATACAAATAAGAATGTGTAGTATTTATAGTCTTGGGAGCTAGTTTTCCATGGACCCTCTATTTTGGAAATGAAATGAAATGCTTCATAATTATCTCACATGTTTATTTTATTACTCCTAAGTCTTTTTTTCTCATTTTTCGTCTCCAAAACTGAAAACGCAAACAAACCTAAGACGCTAAGGTTTTGGACATATTGATTCTCTCTCATATGTAATTGGCAACCTATGCACATATGCATGTAGAGGTATATACATGCATAGTAGTTAAAATCGAGATTTTACTTAGGGTTGGGAGGGGAGTCAAAGATCATAAACATGATATTGTAGTACAACTCTAAGATCCTATTTATTCTATTAGAGAATTGAAAAAGTTTCACATGTTTCAGTGTTATTTTTTTATAGGTAATTATATATTTCAATATTGTTAGTATAGTCAATTTAATGGTTTAGAGCATAAATGTTTTTATATTTAAAAAAATTAGTTTATTAAAGAAGAGGGTCTCCTTAGTTCATAAAAAGTACTACAAATATAAACAAATAGGTCTCTTTAGACAAAAAGGCAAAAACGGGTCTAACCCAACCCATTCTTTAAAACAACTTGTTCAAATCCTAATTGTAGCAAGCCATCTCATTCTTTCCATTTTGCATCAGAGTATAATACATGCAAAAGATAAATCAAAATGGAAAGTGAAGAAAGAGAGAGAAAATAGAAAAGAGAGAAAGAAGAGTTAGATCAATACACGACAAATGAGAGAACAAAGGAGAAAGGAGTAACACATGCGTTTAGGGTTTTATTCCACCTAGATTGTAGACCAAAATGGGCCAAAGATGGAATTCGCAGGCTTGTCGATTCCATCGATCTTACGCCCCAACACGACGATTTCACTTGATTCCAAGAAGGTTGAAATGGAGCTAAGATCAAATATGGGTAAGCTCTTATAAATCATAAAATTGTGCGATCCCACAAGTGGAATCATGATTTTAACTACCATGCATACATGTAATATACTATTTTTGGTTATCAAGATTGCAAGGATGGTAATGTGTTATGGAGCACTCGGGTTAGGTAAATTAGACTGATCATATTGGTTCTTTTTTAAAAGGGAAGGGGAAGAGTGGCTCTCACACTTCATTCATGTCACATATCTCTACCAAGTGTTGTTTGGACATATTGATTACATTAGATTATGAGATTAATTATTAACTATAGTAGTTATTAATTAATATTGTGATTAGCCTATTGCTGCCAACTTAAGTACATTAATTCTATATTATAGTTAGTTGAAATGGGGAGTATATATTTTGTCTCATAAAATATGACACTTTATAGTTTATATGTTACTTGATTGATAAGAAAAACACTTAATTATTAAACTTTTAACTTAAATATATGTTTTTCATTTCATCATAGCAAGTAACACAGAGTGATACACTTTGTGGTACAATAGACGTGTTCCATATGTCACATAAAATATATGCAGAAAAGTTTCCAAGATATTTACCAAACATCATTGGATCATCATCCTTGAACATAGGAGGTTCATTTTTCAGCATTTCATTAGAACTAGGTTTGCGTTAGAAGGCAGCACCCACTTGAATCCAGTGTTGTTAAAATCGTACTGGTTATCAAACCGGTCAGGGTGTTAGTATAGTGGTACAATGGTTTAACTGGTGGTTTAGTAATTAAACCGTATGTCGATTAAACCGGACATACCTACTTATATATATATATATATATATAAACCTATAACAAAAAAATTTCAAATAGGTAGATACTCAAATTTATAATCCATATTTATAATCTACTCAAAATTCACATAAACAAACAACTTTAAGTCTTTAACAAATTCAAAATCTAAATTACAAAACATATATCAATCCAAAAGTATTACTTAACAACCGCAAAATATAAATAAATGACACAAGTTCATAACCCATTTTACAAAACAAATAAATTTGGAGTTTTAACATTTAACACCAAAGAGTCAAAGTTGTCTCATCGATATTATATTTTTGCACCAAATCCTATCTTCAAGATTACACAAATGTCACTGAGATTACACACCAATGTTAGCAACCAAAATGTGTAATCTAAGTATGCCTTGGAAGCATGTGTCTTGAAGTGTTGAAGAATGGTTGGAAAGATGAGTCACCTTGTAATAGATTTTTTTAAGTTTTTTTTCAAAAAAAAATATATATGTAATAAACCGGCCGGTTTAGTGAAATACTGGTCGGTTCACCAGTTTTGATCGGTTTTGACCGACTTTGATACTTGGCTGGTTCAACATTTGTACCGTACTGGTTAGGAGACCGATTTACCAGTTTTTCAGTTGAACCGGCTGGTACGGTCCGGTTTTGACATCATTGCTTGAATCTGTTTATCCCTTTTTATTATGTCACTAACTCCAAGCACATGGCCTTGTCACTAAAGTACTAAATGTCAAGTCCTATAAAAATTCTAAATTAATTCGCAGTCAAAATAACCACTTGGTCTAACATCATGATTTAACTCCAAAAGCAACAAACTACCTAACTATAACTAAATATATTCCTCCCTAACCAACATCAATGCAAAATTGAAAATCTCAAGGTTTGAAATTGCATTTTGCATGACAATTTGTTTGGAATTGACTACATCAAATTATTCACTTTCATCTACCTACAACCGAGAACATCAACAGATTTGAGAGTTTGTGTGTTTGAACTATGAAGACATTTCATGAAATCCTAACCAGGCCGGATGATATCATATAATTAATAATCATATAAGAATATATAATTATAGGGGAGGGATCTACTTAATCCTCATCCTAGCTATCAATTCTAAGAAAATCTAATAGTTTGAATTAGTGAGTAAATCTAAACCATTAGATATTTATAGTTATATATAAATGCAAAATTTTATATAATTAGTAATTTTATATCATAAATGTAATATCTATATACCAACAGTATAAAACTCATACAGTATTAATATATACATATTTTTCTCTTATATAATTATTTCGAAATAACATTTCTCTATCATCTTTTATATCAGAATAAAATATACGATGTAAAACTTAATTGTAGCATATGTTCAATCCAAGAACATTTCATGTGTACGGAATGACATGATGTGATACACATAGAAATTAAGGGAATGAGATAAATATTTACTCTAAAATATTTAAAAAAATAGTACAAAGTAAAAGATTACAATAGTAGTCAAAGTAGAAAGAACAATGGACTTCATCTTACAATAGATCCACTCCAAACTTGTTTCACTCACTTCATTAATTAAATACAAACACAATACACAATTCACACACAAGGGTCCCAATTTCAGACCCTTGATTTCATATTTAACTATCTAACAATGAATAATTTACACAAGATTATAAAATAATTGCATCTAGAACCACCAACATTTCACCATAATGCTACTTTTACACTAACAATATTATGACACTCAACCTATTCAACTACCATTAACTTTTTACCTATAATAATAACATTTTATTATTCATTCATTTTTTTTCTTGTGGTTTAAGTTACCTACACACTAAAGGTAAAAGGGTTACTTTTTTATTTGATCAAACCCTTGAATTGGTTGAAGAGCACACAACTTCTACTGATAATCGCTTCAAGACATTTGAACATGGGTCTCCAAAAATGTTGTTTGTTACAGTCACTGCACATCTTGCTTTTCCTATACACTTCTGTGAAAAATTAATGAAAATAAGAAAGCACAAGTTAATTATAATCCACATAAACACTTTTTTTTAAAGTAAAAAAAGAAAAAGAAAAGATATGGATGCACTGACAATGTATACACTATCATTGTATCATTCACTATTCGTATTTATGTGTAATTATTATTGACTCTTCAGATGAATGTGGATATAGTGACTGTATATAAAATAGTGCATAGATATTACACTAAAAGAAAAATTAAATTGATCCCCTTCACGTTCTAACTTAATTACATTTGACTATTGTTTTAAATTACACTCCACAACGACATCTCAACCAAATCGGCGTAATGTTCCTGCCAGTGATTCATTGTGATGCGGCCACAATATTGCAGTTGTGATGACCGCAACTGCATCATAACTGCAATTATAGTGACATTGAGTCACAATAATGCATCCGCTTTGAGTCGCATCACAACTGCATTAGGCCGCATCAAATTCAAAAATATTTTTTAATTACAAAATAACTCAGACCACAATCACACTAACCATGACCGCAGTTGCACCTGTCTTTTGACACCAAATACTATATTCGACATCTCATTTGTTCCAAAAGCTACACTTTCCTAGTCTCTTTCGAGATTCAATTATCATTGCACGCGTAAGTGTTAGCTTCTTTTGAAACTAAAAAAACCCGGAATGTAATTAAGCTAAATTTCAAGAAGCTACTCTAATTTCCCATGAATTTAATGAAGGGGATTGTGAAATAAAGAGTAATGTAGATCACCTTCTCCAAAATGGAATAGGAAGTAGGAGAATGGCATACTCCTTGCTTGTAATTACCGCAAGTCCCGAAAGGAGTTCCAAAGCTTGCAAATTTAATGGAAGAAATGATCTGACCAGGGCTACAATTCAAGCGAACCTTTGCTGGACGAAACTTTTCCGCATTTCCATAGCTCTGAATGTGCCAATTCTTAATATTCGGATGATACTCCGTCACATCGGCACAGACACTTCCCACCGATCTCTTTACAAGAGAAATCGTTGAAGGGTTTCCTTCGAGTTCCTCAAAAATTACAAGTAGATTTTGAGTTGGTTTCAACCAAGATCGAGGTACATGGTACCTGAAATATTTTGAACAAATGAAACAGAAATGTTAGATACTTTTTGTGCCTTAGTGAGCCCTGCATCTTATATTTCCAATTAGGATAATAATCATAATTTAATGTAGCTAATGTGGTTGCGATGCGATTGCAGAAGTTACCAAAGCCGCAATATTGCAAGCGCAATTGCATTAGCAAACCACAATTTAAAACGTTGATGATAATGGTTGCAAAAGCTGCAACACGAACAACACTTACCATCGCTGGGTCGGTTGGCCGCAACCAAATTGGCACTTTGGAGGCCTGAATCCTCCAGCATAGTTACAACCGTTGCAATTACCATTAGCAAATGCTGTCCAGTATCTTCCAATACTCTGTCCATTAATCCATATTTGACCTTTACCCATACTCTCCATATCCAATGCCAACGGTTCATCTCCATCCGGAGCATCGAAATAAGTCTGCACAGTTTACAAATCACTATTATATGTTTTGAAGCTAAAATTTGTTTTCGGTCAAACTTGATGACATTTCTCTTTAATTTTACCTTGTGCCATGTTAATGGCTGGTTTCTTTTTATGACTATTGCTGACTGCATCCATTGAACCGAAGAGATACCATTTGGAGAGACAAGATTCATCGCCTCTCCTTTCAGCCCAACCTGTTCCGAAGCATCGGTTATTAATGTTTTCGTTTTGAAAGTTAGCTAACTTGTGCTTATAAAGTAAGACGAAGCAACCTGGTAAGTCCATTTCTGCCTGGACAAGTCCCAATTTCCCTGGTCAAGTCCATGGATTTCAACTGGACCCAAGATTCCTGTGTTCCAGGTCTCATAACGTCCTCCGACATTCTTAGAAAACAAAAACAGAAACATTTGGTGAATTATATTAGTTTTATTATAGGCGAAGTTAATTATATTAGTTATTAGTTGACATAGAATTGAGTCATCAATTCTTACTTTATAATGTTAGAAAGGTTTAAGTATTGAATGAATTTGAGTACTAAACCAACAACCACCATTTACCGTAACTCAAAACTTATTAACAGTAAAGTATAGGAAAGTAAAGGAGGAAACAAGCTTACAGGAAGACCAACAGCAACGCTGAGAAGAGCTATTCTGTTTGTTCCGGCCCGAAGGTTTACCTTGTCCGTGTATTTGAATCTCCTATACTCCCTCGTTCCAAATGCAGAACCTAGTTTTGATCATATATCATGTTTGATTTTAGTAATCATCTAGGAAAGGGTAATGGAAAAGCAAATAAATTTACATACCAGAAAGTTGGCCATTGATGAAAACATGTACAGCATGGCCTGTAGACTGAACAACGAGAGTCGGGGTTTCTCCTCCGCGTAGAAAAGATTCTGATGAACCTATATCGACACTGCAGAAAGATAGACATGAAATGAATCGCAGTATAAGTATATTCAAAATGTTACTAAATCTCTTTCATCTAGCAGTTGGAGCCAGTAAGAGATTCCATCATAATGTGAGTTATATTTTTTAACCTTCAAAACCTCAAAGATTGATCTAAGGCATGTATATCATAGTTAGACCAAATCCATAAATGTTAATGGTTTATGTTCACGACTCTTTTCTTTGCTCGGATAGTTAGGATTAGGAAACTAAAGGCTTAAAAGAATTCCTAAGATATTGCGACAAAATAGTTAAACCATTAAAAAATCAGGCTTACCTAGTTATATACCAAAGATAATCACTTGTATCTCGTGTCACATTTATCTGTTCCAAGAGACCGGGAGCAGTAACTGCACTGTCATCCATAGAAGTAATATCTTCATCGACGCTCTCCCATAAGAACATTTGATTATTTGTTGGCATCATTTGCATCTGAGATGTTTGCACTCCAACCTAAAAGTGATGGAACGGGAATTCATCAGTTCGACTAAATTTTGAACTATTGAATCTTGTCGAATGGACATGTCGAAGGTGAAGGAATTTTGTCCTGATATGAATGAATAGGATAACTGAATACAAAATCGGATGATTTTAAAATATGACAGATTTTTGTTACATACTTTTGCTGTATTGAAGACAACGTTTCTACAATCGGGAAGAATGCTAATGGACCAAGGAGGCAGAGTATAATGCATATTATTGAACAACACTCTAACAGAGGAATTTGAATCATGATTTGAGAGAAAAGCAGCACAATCTCCAGATTCCGTATAGTATACATCGGCCTGAAAAGGTTACATATCCACTATGTCAGAGTAAAGATGGTAAACACACATGAAAAAGCAAAGGAACTTCGAACTAATTAGAACCTGTTGGAACTCTCCTAATGAAGTAACAATTGGGTCAGCTGAAACCAAAGCTCGCTCACACATTTTGATAGCCCTGTGAAGCTCCTGTAGATGACCATATTTCGGTTGCCTAATCAGACCTGCAAAGTTTTATTGCAGAAGTAGTCAGTTAAGTCGTCAAAACCCGAAAGTGTAAACATTCAAGAAATATTATGTTACTGTCAATGCACTGTTGTAGTAATAAATTTTCGGACTTAAGATTGTTATAACTCATGCAGATGAAGTTAGTTACTAAAAAAATGTCGGTAGTTACTTGATCTGCATAAATTATCTGCCAAGGATTCTTGAATGGAAAGGTAGTTACCACTTACCATGATAGTAAAAACTACAATTGACTGAAGGCACAAAATTTTATGGTTCTCACCATACTCATCTAGTGGAGCATCATAGTCATAGCTAGTAGTGATGAAAGGGCCTCCGGCTGTTCGTCCGAAATTCGTCCCTCCATGATACTACAAATAAATATAATGCAACTTACTCAAGTTACAAGGGTTGGTGCCAGCATTGTAATTTTTATTCAGCTTAAGAAAACAAACCATGTAGTAATTTATAAATGATCCTCCTTTTGTTACAAATTGAGCAACTGCAAATGCCAAATCCTGTACGGGTCTTTTATGTATCGGGCCTCCGAATTCGGTAAACCTTCATATTCGAAAGAAAAATTATTCCAAATCATGTTCATTTATCGGTTTCCAATATTTAGAGTAACAATTAAAATAGCTTACCAGCCACTCCAAGCCTCAGTCCAAAGTGTAGGCTTATAAGGTCTATTAGGAGTGAACTTATCACAGTAGAAGCCATTGCATGTGTTTATCTATCCAACATAGGAAACATGTTAGTTTAACTACCGGAATTATAGGTAATAAATGTGTGAAGTTCTTGAAAAAAATGAACAGCTGGTTGCATTGTGTTTTGCATTTTTTAATGTAATACTTGTTGGATCTAGGAAAAATAAAAAATAAAAAGGGTTGTCTAGCCCCACTTGGACTTGGTGGTAGACAACATGACATGGTGGAAATACATTAGTTCAGGCTATGCCTTAAACTTAAACAGATCGAAATTATATAGCATATATGAGACGGGGTTTGACCTGCTCACCTGTTTAAAAAAGTTTTAAAGCCTAAGTCTGACATGACCTATTAGCTTATTTAAAAGCATGATATACTATAATACATTTAAATAGGTTGGCAAGTCTACCTTGAAATAGGCTAATAAGTTTGCTTTTGTTTTGTCTCATCTAACACTAAGGAATAAATTATATTTTTCTATATATTTTTATAATAAAATTTGATATATAATAGTATTAGTTATATTAAAATCGAATGATATGAATATTATTATGTAATATAATTAAATAGATCGGTTTGATAGACGTAATAGGTATTTTGTATGGCCTTAAAACCTAACATGTTATGCTAAATAGGCTTTTCTAAAAATCTGAATCTAACCGATTCTCACAACAACAACAAAATCTGATCTAATCTAGCTTGTTATAGGTCAGGTCGCCTATTTCCACAATTACCGAGAGGGAAACTAGAATTGCTCACCACTGGATCTGGTGCATCATCTTCCTTGCACATCACCCAAGGCACTCCAGTTCCTAACTCAACTGCCATTTTTGCTGCCCATTTCACATAATTTTGTCCTGCTGCTCCTAGTAACTTACTCTGTGCTCCATACTCATTCTCAATCTGCAACAACATTTTGTTCATTCATCCTTCTTATACCAACAAGTGTCTTATAAGTTGTAACATTTCTTTAATGGCATTGGTCTAGTAGTATAAGGTCTCACTAAATCCCAAAAAAGATTAAAAGATCGAGAGGTTCAATTCCTGATAGCAACACACCCTGAGAGGGATTACTAAGAAATAGAGATTCTGACCTGAGATAGTATAATAGGGCCACCCTGGGATTCAAAGAGATTCTCACTCTTCATCATTCCAACAATCTTCTCAGTGAAACCTTGCATTGCTCTCTACAACACAGTTTATTAGTTACTCATAAATAAAATTGCTTCAAATTCAAAGGAGTGAATAATGTAACTAAAAATATTAAGACCTTGAAAGGTTCATTGTCTGTTCTAAAGCTTATATCAGGAATATACTTCAACCAAACAGGAAATCCTCTGCACAAAACAAAAAAGAAAGATAATCATTAGATAATTAAGAGAAGATCTCAAGGCTAAACAGAGATATGTTGTCCCAAATTATGTCTCATACGTTGTCCCGTCGAATAATAATGAAGCAAAAATAACAATAATTCAAATCTAAACTGCATTTTTAATTGAGACTATATGTTTTCGTTGACACGAGACAGAATTTGGGACGGCAGATCTTTGTTCGAGGTAGATGGTGAGAAATGTAAGTTACCCAAAATTCCATTCTGCACAAACATAAGGTCCAATTCTAAGATGAGCATAAAGTCCTGCTTTCTGTATTGTCTTTATGAATCTAACAAGATCATATCTTCCTTCAAAATTATACTGAATTGAATTGCATGCATGCATAACACAGTAAATAAAGCTCAAATTAGAGAGAGTAATAACAAAGGTTAAAAATAGATCTAAACAAAACAAGTAATAATGATAGTAAAGTACATTGCCCTGAGAAGGTTCATGAACATTCCAAAACACATAAGTTTCAATCACATCTAAACCACCCTCTTTTCCTTTCTGAATCAGATCTTCCCACATCTGCACATAGTTCATTTCTCAACAGAATCAAAAACATAGACTAAAACTTAAACTGTGAAAATATGTGAAAAAGTTCCATTGTTTTTGTCTTAGAAGAAGGTTATTATTATTACATCAGGGGTACTTCTAGGATAATGTATGGAGCCAGAGAAAAGGATCCTCCTTTGGCCATTGATGATAATGGCTTTTCTATCATAAGTGACACTTGAGTTAATCAAGTTAGAACCCAAGTAAAAAGCTAAGAAAAATGCAAACACCACTTTAGAAACTGAGCTAGTTTCCATTTTTCACTATGTAAGGTGATGAAGACCAAATAAAATGCAAGAAGAGAAAGAATGAATGAAAAAAATGGTGTTCTAAGAGTGTATTAATGGTGGAATGGTTACTTAAACAGGGACCATTCCTTGTTTTTTTTAAGGTCTGAGGCTCTTAGAGTATAGACCAATTTATAAGTACATTGATGCTTAGTTAGTTACTATCAGGAAGTCGGAACAAAAATCTGTTGTCTCAAATCTTGATCCAAATTTTATCTCTATCCAATAATAATGAATGTTTAAAATTTTAAATTGTCTGACATATTTTCACTAGCTCATGATAGACATTTTTTAGTACTACTAAAAGTATTATCACCCTTTGAGTAAGAAACTAATTTTCTTTCATAGTTCGTGACTGCCCTTTCCAAAAAGTGTGGCTACCAAAAATCGACCTTTTAACTTTAGGAATTCAGTAAAACCTTATACAACTAGACTAACGGTTTATCGAAGCATTGAACTTTTACTGACCGGAAGACATAGTTACAAGTGTCGAGGGGCAGCACTACGTGTCTAGGATGAAACATGGTAAACTGACATACACAGTGCACTGTTATCTGCCAGACATTGAGAGAGAGATTTGCTGTAAAAGGGAGAATGACATTTAACACAAACACATGTAAACTGATGTAATTATAGGTAGGTGTCCAAAAGTATCTTCTAATAACTTTAATAAAACAGTAGTGTATGTATTTCGTATCAAAATACCATTGTTTTAATTTGTGGTTGTGATTATGTTCACGATTGTAGTTATTAAGATTAAGGTCATTGTAATTATTACGATATGAGTATCATTATGATTAAAAATATCATTTTTCATTCGATGGATCTGATACAGTCTGATACACTTATGTTGTGACCAACGTATTATAATTGGATGTCATATCATAATTATGATGTAATGTGATTATAACGATCATTATAACCATAATGTTACTCGCATCACAAGATGCAGTACGTGATTTAAAATAATGATAAACACTAATAATGCACCTCAATGTAAAATTGTCAATTTAATTTTAATGGAGTTGCATATTGGTTTCATAAGTTTTATTTATATTTTACGTAAGTCTCTCAAAATTTAGACCTCCAACAAATAAATACTTTAATTTCTAACATTATCTTTTTCTTTCTCTTCTATCTCTTCTACCTTTGTCTAATATATTTTGACTCTAAATAATTATTTTATATAATTATAATTGAGGTTTTGATAATAAATTATGATATAAAAATAATTTAAGGACCAAATTACTTTATGGAGCGAATAGTAACCTAAATATAACTTAAGGACCAAATTTATGGATATGTAATACAAAAATAATTTATGGAGTGAATAGTAACCTAAATATAACTTAAGGACCAAATTGCTTTGCCTAAAAATGATAATCACATCATATAGCCACAAAATCTTAATTATGATGGATAATGGATTACATTAACCACATCATATCACAATGGCCAAGAATGTGAATTTTATATACTAGGTTTTACTAAAAGTGAGTTTGATGAAGCTAAGATACTTCCAGCGAATGTACATTTTATAAATTAATATTGTTCGAATTATGTTATTTAAAATAATTTTTACTGTCATTATTTAGGTATGAAACTAATTCTTTTCGAAAGATAAGTCTCCCCCTCAACAAACATTGTTCTAGAAAAAAGTTGAATGTTGGTCTTCCAATAAATGAAAGTTGATGTATGTTGTTTAAAAAACGAGTAGAGTTATTAAATTGAAAATAATAAACATACAATTTATGTTAAATAATTAGTAAAACATAAAAAATTATATTGTCTGATACAAAACAAGAGTTATAGTAGGCAATAATGAAGGAGAAAATAATTATTGGAACCACGGTTAAATCATATATATATGTGAACTTGTATATAAAATTCAAATAGGAATATATTCAAATTTATAATTTATATTCATAGATTGTTCGTAATTCACATAAATAATTTTAAAAAATTCAAAGTTTAAATTATAAAACATATATCAATTGAAAAATATTTATCTCACTTAATAAACTCAATATAAACAAAGGATACAAGTGGAAATGGAAGCATGGAACCCTCTTGTATATCTATCACTTAAGTCTATAATGGAAGGTTAGGGTTAGCCTCGTGGATTTCAGATATCCCTCATTTTCGTTTCACTCATTTTAGAAGTACCAAAAAATGATGTTGTTTGTTGAATTTGTTTTTCATTAAAGGAACAATAAGCCGCTCGGTTCAACAAATATCGGCCAATTGATTGATTTTCACTAAAATTGACTATTTTTGACCAATTTTTTCGATTTTGTTATATGATAGATACAATTGACATATCATATTAGTAAGGAGTCTGATTTTTTGGTCAAACTAGTCAACCTAGTTGGGTCCATATGGTTTAGTATGTAAAATTAGTGAAATGAAAATGAGATACACATGTGAAATTACTATAATTTTATTTATCTAATTAACTAAACAAAATATTTAATATATAATTATACATATTACTTTAATGATGTAATATCTATGCATTATGAGTATACGATTTATACGCAATGAATATATTATTTATCATTCATTTATATTACTTATATTTAAAACTTAACAATGACTAAATATGAACATTGAATGACATAATGACATTGCCAAAATTTCTTATACTTTTGGTGTATAAATTTTTTCACTTACTTTACTACTAATTCTTTAAATTATGAATACAATCCCACTCATAGTTTAGGTTATATGGTTTAAGGTGGATAAATATATACATATTTTTCTACATAATAAAATATTATTTTAGGATTCGAGCTCGTGATATAGAAATCAACTTTTTTATTTCACATTAAACTTTACCCTCTTAACATTTAAGGATAAGAAACTAATACAAAATGAAAAACTAGTTAAAATGAATGAGATTCCATGGTGGAATCCATGAGGTATATAGCTTGAATCTTACAAATGACATAAAATGTGGCAAATAAAGTAAAATAAGATAGATATAAAGTAATTGCGTAATTCAGTGAAGTAAAGATGGAACATAATGTGGGTAACTGGTCCCTAACATAAGGAATTTTCTTTGTGAGCACATATGCTGTATCACAAAGTACGACACTCCATATGTTACTGTTTATAATTGGTTAAAAAAATATATTTAAATTAAAATTTTAATAATTAATATTTTTTTAACTAATTACAAACGATGACATATGAAGTGACACACTATTTTGGGACATATATCCGCCTCTCTTCTTTCTTCCTTCCTTTATTTTTTGTCGGTGGGACTATGTGGTCAATCATTGACTCTGAGAAATTAATTTGTAACTGTCCTTTTATATTTATTTATTTTCATTTTATATTGATTTGTGCTTTGCTAATATTATAAAATTATAACCATACACTTTTTAATATTACTCATTGATTAAAGTCTTATATAATATACAAATAATCAAATATTTTAATACAAGCAAATAATAAATGCCGCATAAAAATATAACGTGTCATCTAAAAATAGATTATTAAAATCTTGTATATGATTGTTTTAATAAAAGTAGTATTGAAAATTGTAAAAGTAATTGCATTTACTTATACTTGAGAGGGAAAAATGTTGGTAGAGATTAGAAAAAACATTTTAAAGACTAAATTACACGACTTTTCTTCGAATTGTAATGTAGATTTAATATATGAGGAATTTAGATAAAGTTTTAATATAGATTCAATAATTACATATAATAACTTCATCATTTATCATATGCAATGGTTAAAATAATGTATTTTAGCCGCTAATCCCATGCCATAGAAATTTAGAACTACTTATGCGATTTCAACATTTGCAATAAATGGTTTGATTTTTGTAAGTAATATTTATTGAGAGACAATTAAAATGTAAAGAGATACTCTTAATAGTATCAAAAAATATTTACGATAAAGTGTCAAAATTAATATTCTTCATAGCTTGGGGGCTTATCTTACTCTAGATTGGGACAGTAAAATTATTTAATTAATAATTGTTACATTCTATTTTTTCATGTTTCCAAATTATTATTGTTTTGCAATTTTAAGGTTTAGTCATTTTTTCTTCTAATTTTATCATCCTTCAATAATCATACATGTCATTTTATTTTGTTACTCCCTCCCTTCCAATTTTTTTTGTTGTCTAAAATTATGTATACAGTTAATAAGTCAATATATGTGTAAACATTTTGAATATAATTTGACTAAAATATTTCTATTAAGTTTTTATATATTTTTGCAATTAATTTTTCACCATAAATTTGAACTCAATTCCAAGAAGTAGAGAGAAAAAATTAAAAATTATTAAGAGAACAATTACTAAGAGATAGTAGTACATTGAAGAATGTTGAGAATAGTTTTATCACAATTCCATATGTACTTTGAAAAATAATAATAAGAGAGTGGAAATAAATTTGTAAAAGAAGTTAAGATTGTTTATTAAACTAGGCAGAAAAATGTGCTTAAATAAATAAGGTAGAACTGAAAAAGTTTTACACAATTTATCTTGAATTGAGATATATGAAATATGATGAAAAAGTAAAACATCTAAAGTTTTGGAATGAGTAAATTAGTTTATTCTATTTTCTTATCACTTAGAAAGTAAATAGGAGTGTTTTAATAAATAAAAAATTATTCATTATTTATTAGTTTACGTGCATTCATTTTAAACCATAAAAATGAGGAAAAATGTATACAAGAATAAAGTAAATTTTATATATTATCATTGTATTATTTATTATTCGTGTTTTATCATCATTAACTCTTAAAATAAAAATATAACAAAATAGTGGACTATAAATTTTATATTGGTCATATATAGATATTACATTCTAAAAAAAATGAAATGAATAGGGGTAATTAAATAGAAGCATATTAAAATGAGTATTGTTATATAATCATTAATAATTAAAGTATTTTATTGTATCACATGTCATCTTCTTGTGGGTATGAAGATTAATATGATAATATAGTAGGAGGATATATCATTTTCCTATTAAAATGATCGAAAATTAACCTTTTAAAGTGGAGTCACTCTCATAAATTAATTGTTTTTGTCGTTGAATTAGCAATTAAACCGAGTGTCCGTGTTTCACAGGCACACTTATGACTCACTTCACTTAATTAAACACGTGCTTATTTATTTCCTTCGTCATTGTCATTTTATTCTTCAAAGTTGGGATATTAATACATTTTTTAGTTACAATAATTCTAGTGAATACTCAATGTATTAGATTCTTTAGTTACAACAATTATTTGTGGTGTAAATGCATAGATATTAAGTAATGTTATTTGTTTTGTTTGCATTATAACAAGGAGTGATGGGTTGAATAATGAATGAGTTTTGATGGGCTATTAAGTTGTTGTCGGTAACGTAAACCAATCTAACATGATCTGTGATTGCCTAGTTGGTCATCATATCTCTCAAAAAGTTCCCCACATGGCACATGTTTCCTTCTCTCAACCAAGTCACCTAATACTAACGATCGTTGATTCAAGTGGTACATGCTTGATTCTCCTTAAGTAATAACCCAAGTTTGATCTTGTGGATGGAAAAATGTCCGTTAGGAGAGTTAGCCTCACGTACCCGTGGATGTTCCCAGCTCGGACAAGATTGCTTCCAGTGCGAGAATACATGTGAGAAACAAAAAAAACCAAGTCACCTAGTACTTCCTTTTCATTAATGTTCTTTTACATTCTAATTCATGTTTTACTACCGGACAAAACTAATTTCTAATTGATGTTTCCATTATTATTAGAGTGTAATATCTATATATCTATAACTATATAAGAAAATAAAGTTCCTCCATGCCACGTGTCAAACTCTCAGCAAAATAATTCCCTCCTAAAAGACTTCACTTCCTCACATACACCCTACCACACATGATCAAAGCTAACTTATACTCATTTGACCTTTCATATGCTCTGCTTTATTAATGAATTAATGAATAATGATAACATCACTATAACTTTTCCGTAAATTGATATAATTAATAATAACTTATTATCATTTTAAAATGTGCACAATTACCTACGATGCATGAAACCAACAATTGTTTAGGAAATATGTGTTTTTATCCAGTCGAATGCATGAGAAATGTGTGTTCTTAATCATACAGCAAAAAAATATTGTCTCGTGCGAATGCACGGGTAACTTGCTAGTTATTCCTATAAAAATTTATATATAATCAGTATATTACTTTCTTCATTTAATTGTATTACTTTTTTGAAAAGTTAATAATAATTGATGATTGACATTATATAAAACTCTTATATTTGTTATAGTATTTTATAATTTGTGGTTGTTTTGGTCTTAATTGCAGGTATGAGTAGTGTTTAACGGCGGAAACACCGGCATAAGATTAGAATTTGGCACACAAAAGCAGTGAGGCGTTAGTTGGCCACCCACTTCATTTTATCAATGTCTCATTCCCACGTGGCGTGTTTAGATATCGAGAAAAAAAATGTACATAATGATAAGAACCAGGATCTCCACATCCTAGCAATAATTTAATTATCAGTTTTGCTTTTAACTTTTTTTTCATTTAGTCTCTCCATTATGTTTATATTCTTTTGCCGGTGATTTGTTAGACGGTTATTTAAAAGAAAAAAAGATGTATAAACTGACAATGTAATAGTTTTTTTACACTATCACTATATTAGCTACCATTTATTTTCGGGTGAATGATACATTGATGGTATATAATTCTTTACACTGTATGATATTGTTGTCAGTTGTCACCATCACTCTTGCACAAGTGACGTTGCTCCTCCAGATGGATGGAGGTTACAACTGTAGACAAAGGATCATCTGTCCCACAATTTTCCTGTCTTTCTGTTCGGACCAATCAAACATCACAAAATAATATTAAAATATTAATTTCTGTTTTTATAGTTTTTCCTTTTAAATGAATGAAACTCTATAATTGGCTGAATACACCAAGTGAGACGTGAATGGGGACATGTAATCCCATCTACAGAGTATAGCAGTGTCGATTGAGGATCAAGCGAAGGACTTGTAATGTTGGTCTAGTATTAGATGACCCAAAACTGAGTGACAAAATGACCAAACATAAATAACTTTGCAAAAAAATAAATTAAGTTGATTGATTGACCAAAATAACACTTTTGCCTATATATTACTTCAATGTTTATTTATTTATTTATCTATTTATTTTTGTTGTATTATAATTTGTTTCCACATTAAATTCTTTTTTTGATTCTTTAATGTCACATAATTAATTGAAGTGGAGCTAGAATTTTTAGGTTGATAGTAGCAGTAGTAACTAAACATATATAACATAGAGGAGAGTCACGATAACAAAACATAATTAAATACTATGTAATAAATAAATATATCATGAAACCAAAAATAAAGGTTGAATCCTTTGCACTGATTTAGGCTAGTGGTTTTTCAGACGATGATTCTTTGCACATTCTACATGTCCACACATATATTGTCGGTGTCTATTTAATTTGGAGTTATGATCTTAAATATATTTGTCGTCAATTGTTATGTCCTAATTAATAAGGGCTCAATAAGATACATAGGCACAAAAACAAACATATATAAAAATTTAAGAGCTCTTAAATTCAGATATAATTTAAGATCGATCCATCATTTTCTTCAAATTCTACTATTAGACTCTAAATTATAGGAGAAGATCTCAAGTTTGATGTCATGTTTATATGTTAATTTTATGACTAAATTAAATTGAATTCTCATATTAATAAAGAGTTAATTTATTTTCTTATGTGCTTCCTTTCTTTCATTTATATGGAGCAAAAATAACTATTAAAAAATAAAATAAAAATTAAAACAACCCTAAACCATTTGTATGTAAAACAATATTCTACTAATCTTCTCCCCATCGTTGAAGGTAAGAAAACAATTTGTAAGTTATAGCATTGAAACTCACAATGTTATATCAATAAAGTTCAACACAAATGTAGATAGACATATTTATAATGTTTCTGATCTACCAAAAATATATAGATGTATTCACTTATGTCTCCAGAGTTTCAAATCTGTGCACCGATAATGTGAAGTTTTTTATACTGTCAACTCATCATCCACCATTGATTTGTATTACTTTTGTCTAAAAGTCAATAATGATTAACAAATCAATGATAAATAATTTATTAACAGTGTAAAAAACACTTACACTGACCCGTGCATAATATTAAATCCATGTCTCAAATGTTATCAAAATATATTGTAAAAACAACATAAGTGAAGCTAAAATTACATGTATGACATTGTTTGGACATTGGATTCAGAAACATCAAATTTCTATGAAAAATAAGAAACAGAAATGTACACTTATTACAATGTCAAGTTGAAATTGAATACACACACAAGTACTGTAAATAGGGTACCAAACAAGACAAAGAAAATCCTTAATTGTATTTGTTGAATCCCAGCATTTGTAGAAATAGTCCAAAGTAGTTAAATCTATAGGCCTTTCTGATAAACTCTAGCTTGAAGTTATTCCATGGAGGGTATCTTGGCTCAATTTCAAGGCATAAGTTTCTATGCATGATAGCTTTTTCATGGCTGAAAGTGTCAAATGAGTACTTTCCATGGTACCTTCCAAAACCACTTTGCCCAACACCTCCAAATGGTAGGGTATCACATAGAAACTGTAGATAGAATGAAACTATTAATAAAGACTAAATTTTGCTTCATTAAAAGAAAAAATAATCCAATTGGTTTAGTACTGTAAGGTCCAGTTAGACCCCATGATAATCAAAAGGTCAAGAATTCGATTCCTGAGAACGACAATCGCACACCCCAGAAATGATTAGTTTCTTACCCAAAAAAAGTGAGGGGATACCTTGGTAGTACTAAAAAAAATAAGGACAACTTAAGTGAAAAAATATATATACTAACTGTGTATGAGTTTTATACAGTATTGACACATCATTTACCATTTATCTTTAATCATGATTGACTCTTCAAAAAATAATACAAATGAATGGTGAATAATGCATGTATAAATCTTTACGATACAGAATATATATATATATATATATATATATATTAGAGTAAAATAAAGTAGTACTTGAACCAATGTATCATTAAATATGACACTTCCTGAGGATGTTTCTGATTGAATCTTTCTCTTGAAAGTTTCATCTTTGGTGAAGGCATAAATGGCAAGTGGTTTAGGCCTTGAATTGATAAACTCAATGCTTTCCTGAATTTTATTCAACTGTGTAGATGACAATTTAAGAGTTCAATGATATATTATACATAATAATAGTTGAGAAGATAAAAGAGACTTGTTGATTCTCACTGTGATTACTGGAAGCAATGGGCCAAAGATTTCTTCCATCATTATCTCAGCATCTAGTGGAGGATCTAACAAGATTGTGGGCTCAATGAACCTGAAAAGGTTGTAAGAATAAATAAACCAAACCATGTAACATTCCATGTCTCCCAAACCAGAACACATCTTCTGTCTCACACAAAGTGTGTCATTCCATGTGTCACTTGCTATGATTGGTTCGAAAAAAATGTTGAAGTTAAAAGTTTAATAAATAAATGTTTTTCTGACCAACCATAACAAATAGTAAATGGAGTAACATACTTTATCGGATACTAAACATAGACACAACAAAACAACATATATAGTAGATGAGAGTGAAGAGCTATTACATGTTTTCTTCATCAACTGAACCACCATGAACTATGCAAGCAGCAACAAGAGGATCCTTAAGAAGATTGCAAAGTCTCTCAAAGTTCTGCTTGTTCACTATTCTAGAAATGACTTTTGATTCTATTGGATTGTCACCATAAAATTTGCTGATTATCTTCTTCAATAGTTCTATCTAGAAATGAAAACCAACAACAACTTAATTACCATTAGAAAAACAAAAACTTTTAGAACAAATAGAAGCCAATTATGAATACCAGAGTAGATGAAAACTTCTCCTCAACAAGCACATAGTCTATTCCTATACATGCTTGTCCACTGCAAGGTCCCCATTTTCCTCCTACAATTCTTTTCACTGCCAACTTTTCATGTACATAAATGTATTCAAAAACAAAGTTAGACACTGAAGTTGAACATGGGTAAAGAACTAATCATTTTCGGGGTGTGTGATCCCCTCCCAATAAGTTTCGCTCCCAGGAATTAAACCATTGACCTTTTGGTCATCCTAGGA
This sequence comes from Lupinus angustifolius, assembly GCF_001865875.1. Classification (NCBI taxonomy): domain Eukaryota; kingdom Viridiplantae; phylum Streptophyta; class Magnoliopsida; order Fabales; family Fabaceae; genus Lupinus; species Lupinus angustifolius. The sequence goes on from NC_032014.1 coordinate 21,624,535, forward strand.
TCTAGCAGGGCCTTACACCACTAGATCAACGTCTTGTTGGTACATGTCAATTATATAATAAGTTGCAATGTGAAATACCTTAAAATCTGAAGGATTGGAAAGGTGGTCAAGTATAGCAGGGCATTTTCCACCAAGCTCAAGAGTAACAGGTGTTAAATTCTTTGCAGCTGCTGTCATGACTATGCTTGCCACACGTGGACTTCCTGAAAATGTCATGCACCATGGACAAATAATGAGGTTTTCGCTCACCAAGACTAGCTCTCCTTTACCAAGACGAAGTTTTGCAATACTCGCTCAGCGAACCAGAAGATTTCGATGAGCGAGGTTGGGCTCGCTCAGCGAGGCAGAGGCAACATATTTGGTTTTTCTACATTTTCTTTGTCTAACAAGAGGGTTGCAACTTTCACTAGTGTTTTAAATTGTGTGGCTGCAATATTGTAGTTTTGAAATGATTTGCAGTGGCATCTTGACCGCAATTGGGGCTTCATTTACCCACAATTTTCTGGTATTGTAGTAAACACAATCGTAATTGCCACCACAAATGGAATTTAAAACATGGTATATACCATAGGTGTCTGTCTAAACATATGTATTCTATAATTTACTCTGCACATTAATGACATTACAAGCAAACCAACAAAAAAATATAAATGAGTGTTCAGCCTATCCATTGAATTTAAGTTTTGGTATAATCAAGAGTATCCTCAATCCTATGGACAAGAAACTAATTTATTTTGAGTGTGTGACTGTGCTCCCAACAAGTATCGCTACTAGATATTGAACTTTTAACCTTTGTTCATAGTACGATTTTCTTGGGATCTAGTTAGACCTTAAATTGCTAGATCAACCCATCGTAGGTATTCAATTTATGTTTGGATATAATAGTATATGTTCCCCTATGTAGTTTATTGTTATGTAAAAAATACCAGTGAAGAATATCTTGTCCCATTTTTGTAGAAGTAGTTGTTCACACACATTTGTTCCACCCTCAATCACCTTGACAGCATTAGAGTCCAAATACTGAGGAATGATATTAGCAAGAAAATTAGAGCATTTAGGAGCTTGATCTGAAGGTTTTATCACTACAACATTTCCCGCAGATATTGCACCAATTAATGGATCCAATGCTAGCACTGCACAAAAATAATTAGACTCAATATATTCTCCAACTACAACAGAAAAATATAATAACATTAAGTTTATAACACCAAAGTTTGCAACATATGAAGCATATATTATCTTAGCCTTTGGCAATTGATGATTGATATTTCTATAAGATCTAGACAAGCTTTAATAAAAGTAAAATAATTACTCATTTAGATCGCTCGTGTTTTTTGTTGGCACCTACTTAATTCCTCGTAAGTTTATATTATTATTTTAGTTCTCAACTTTTAAAATGTGAACCTTAGCCCCTGTGTTATTCACTGTTTAAAGTTAACAGAATTGGTGTGATACATGTTAATTGCACACATGATAATTCTATAAAGTAAAATTTGTCAACATATTGAAATGATGTTGTTTTAATTTTTTCAAAAAAATTAAAACACAAAATAATGTCATTTTGTATAATCTTCTTCCCTTTCGCCAGCTTCAAGAAAAAACATCAATTTTAGTCTCGTAAACAAAATTTTGATCTTTAAATCAGGTTTATTCACCCCAAATCATATTTCTAAAAATATATGTTTGGATTTCCTTCTTGAATTCCTCTGCTTTCTAAAAATGAATATGTGAAGTGATTCATAATAGTTTTGAAACCTCACAAGTAAATATGAACATAGGTATTTTTGGACTCACTAATAGGGAAGTTCCAAGAAGAAAATATGAGAACCACTCCAAGTGGTTCAGACAACACTTCTCCTTTGGCCGGGAAGAAAAGCAAAGGTATATTACTCTGCAAAAACAACCCCAACAAATAAAAAAAGTTAATAGCTAATAATACAAAAGTGTAATATCTATTCGTAAAGATTTATGTATAATCACTATATTATTTATCGTTTATTTAGACTACTTTTTCTAAAAAGTATAATTTTTTTTTGTTTCCCACAGCTATCATCGCACTAGAAGCAATCATGTTCGAACCGAGAATATCACAGGTACGTGAGGCTAACTCTCCCAGTGGGCATTTTTTCCTTCCACAAGACTCGAACCCGAAACCTTCCTCAAGGAGAATCAAACATGTACCACTTGAACCAACATCCGTTGGTTCTAAAAAGTATAATTAAATATGAATGATGAATAATAAAATAATAAGTATAAAATCCTGACCAGAAAATTTGAGAAAATGCAACATAGTTGTTATTAGAACAATGGTTAATGAATTGTTATGCAATATAGTCAAATTAGAAGGACGAGAATGCAATAAATGCGTAAAAGTACATAATCAACCAATGTTAACATTTATATATTTGTCTGTTATTTGAACAAAATGAGACAACAACACTACACTCTTTTTGTCTCTTTATTATTGAAGTCATTGTTACAAATTATTGTATTTTAGGTTATTATCCATAATTCCTTAAAGTTATTATCGATAATAATATAATCCATGTAACTAACTAGCACTACTTGAAAAAAAGAGGGTGAACCGGTGGAAATAACATATATTTTTAAGGAACAAAATTCCTCTCTAGTAATGAAGATGTAAGTATTTATTTTTTCTTGTATTTTTAATGATGAAGTGTTATTTCATTATATATAAAAGCATCAAAATGTTTTACTATATTATTTTTTTCGTTTGTTTTTATAGCATTTGTTCTTCCATTAGTGGAAATAATTCTTACTTGTTTTTAATACATATTTCAATAACACAAATTGACAAGTCTTTTAGATTTTTTACATTCAATATAGAACTCAATTTTCAAATTCTAAAGGATAAGCTTTGATGTTGAAGATTTGTTGTACAAAAATCATTTTCCGCCAAATCAAAAGAAATATTATATCCCCACTAATTTTTAGTACTTTTTATCATCCATGAAAAAGAATTACTTTATTAAAAAAATTGTAACTTTTTTTAAACCATTTAATTGTTTCTCATTGTTAGCAAAGAGAACTGTTGATATTGGAGATTTATGTTTTCTTTGAATTACCTTGTGACTATAAAAATCGACCCCAACACTATAATATTATGAAGATCTTCTATACCATTATTTCTCTATTTCTTCTATTCTATTATATGTTTAGGCAACAACTGGACCTAATAGATTTCAGTTCCTCATTTATATTAGGAGTTTGAAATGTAGACAATTTCATTCGTTTCCATGCCATTTTTTTAAAACTACACAATATAATTACACTATCTCAAGTATTCTTCTGTATGATTTTTTTTGTTATTTGGATGGAAATTAAGGAGGTTAGTTTTTTTTATCAGCAATTAATAAGATTAAGATAACAAGTGTTAGGAGAACAAATAATACTCAAGCATTAAGCAATATATTTAGATAGGAAGAAAGAGCTCCAAACCCAATCCATAAAAGAAAAAAAGAAAAAAGAAAAACGAGTACGTTAGTTTTACTAATTTATCAAGAAATAGATATATTATCACAAAAGTAGTGGATCTCCTATTTTCTCTTTTCACTTCTTCCTTGTAAAATCATGTAATGTACTTGAAATTTAGAAAGGGGTCTTATATAAATATCACAATTAGGGATAACAATAAGATAGATAATGGTAGTACTTATATGTGTTTGTACCCTACACCTATTTACTAGTATTTAACATATTTTTAAGTTTAATTATATATTGTAATATCAAATTTGTGTGTATCTGATTTTTTTTTGGTGGCAAATACATTAACTAAATTTCATTATGAAATTATGAAAAGTTAAGTCATATATAAATAATCTCAAAGTAATAGAAAATTTATAATATATATAAAATATTATTTAATTTTTTTTTACGAACATGGACAAATCACAATGCCACAATGCAATAGAAATATTATGATATTCATCCTCACCCACAATTATTATTATGGGAATATCTAACATATATTTTTATAATTACATGAAAACTTTTGTCATTCCTAATCATTATCAATCTAAACAATCTATTATAACAACTTAGTATTTACTTAATATATTTATGAATATGTTACTCATAATATTTTATGTAAAGACATATATATAATTTTTATTTAAAAAGTAACAAGTTTTGGGAGCCATGGCTTCTTAGCTTTCAAGAAATAGAAGAACATGCCTTTTTAGGAACCATCCATTTCTCAACACAGCTCAAAGAATTGTTGGCTGATTTTTCAACCCCTCCAATCTACACAAAAGCAATCACCCAATCAAGGAACCATATATACAAATATAGAAGGGAGGCAAAATAAAAAATAAAGAAGCAATTATTTCAGGACCACATCAAGACATGCGACAGTAGTAATATAGTTGTGGTGATTGTCGTAGCTGCAACAACCATTGTTGTGAAACATTAATCACGATTATGTGGTGGTCGTAATGTAATCATATTGGACCACTTAAAAGTCATAAGGTGTTCTAATAGTTATGGTGAAGGAATATAAGGAATAGAGTGAAGGAGATCGAGGTTTCGAACTAACTCATAACAAATTTAAAAAATAAAAAAAGAGATTATGGTAGAGTGAAGGAGATAAAAAGTTCGAGTTTCGCTCGGAACAAATACCAACATACTAAAAAAAAACTGTGACGACAATCGCGACCGGAACTGTTTTACCTCGTCACGGTAAGCTTCAACAGGGTGCTTGCCAAGATCTTGGTAGAGAGCATCAAACATGGCATTTTCATTGTCATGAACGAGGTCAAGGATTGCTCTGAGCTGGTTTTTCCTCCATATCACACTTCTTGTTTTTCCTGTTTTGAAATATTCTCTCAACTCTCTTATCGTTTTCTCCATTTCCCAACCAATTTCCATGGCAACTAAGCTTTCTTGGTCTACTATCAAAATTGTTTTGCTTTTTTCTTTTCTTAATCAATGTTATATTTCTGCAACTGGTGGTGAATTTTATGGTCGGGTTTGTATTGTGCATTTATTATAAAGGACTTTGTTAACTACCGCAAAGAATAAGAAACTCTGAAAGGGAAAAACTCTATTGGGGGGAAATTATTTTTAGGTTTACTTATTTATTGTCCGGTTTACCAAATCATAATTATAAGTCTAACATCTATAAGGTGGGAGAATGATGTTATAATATTATATTATTGATTATGTTTATCGATGAAACATTAATCTCTATATTTTACTTGTTTCATTTATGGTTATTTTGTAAGAAATGTTTTGGTAACGTATGTGATATTTAATTTTGTTTAGAGTCATTATTATTTTAAGTAGTTAAAATAAAGTTGTCTAATTCAAGTAAGGTATATGACTATAAACATAATTGTCATGAAAATTATCGTGCAGATACTAAAAGTCTTATTTCTATTCTATGATAGACGAAATTGGAATAAGAAAATCAAATAACATCACCATTTATGAAAGGGTATATACACTTCTTATAATTAAGGGGTTATAGTCCCCAAATCATATACACCAATTAATCCATGAATGAATTTCCTACTCTAGTATCCCATCATTAGAAAGGACGGATTTAAGTCTTATGGAAAATTATAGATAATGACTTGGAAGACTAAGGAAGTTACATGTTCTACTATGAACATATATTTGCATACAAGGACCAAAGACATAAGTTGATGAATACATGATGAAGGATGACATAAATTTTATTTAACATATTCTCTATGAATATATCAAGTTACGTTTCCACTCAAGTTCTAGTTTTATAGATTTATTCTTCATAATTTGACATGAAAGATCTTGGTTATATATGATGATAGTATTGTATTCATCATCTTTATTATATATTATGTATTATTAAGTATAAAGTATCCCACAATTAGAGTCTTTATTAAAGATTTTTCCTACATCTTCTTAATGTTCATCTAACTCTAAAATTATACTAACTTTTATTTGATCTACTCTCCTTATTAAGACATTTAACAATTTCCTTCGCAAATGTTTAAAACATGTAATTTGTGATTATACCATATTTTCTATAATAGAATCTACCACGAGTATCTCGAAATGCATTCTTTCACAATCATATTTAGTATAACGTGTTTACTCATCCAACATAACAATTTCATCTCTATTACATGAGGTTTAAGTTTGAGTGACACTTTTTTATCAGGTATGACACATAATGCACTCTGCAATTCCATCCACCTCGCTTTAATCTTATGATCTATATTTCCTTCAATTTCACAATCAAATTGTATGATTGACCTAAAATACTTAAATCTTGTGACATGTGATATATTATGATTTTCATGGTTTGTCTACCTCTTACTAAACTTATATTTCATATAATTTGTCTTACTTCGACTTATACGAAGGTTATGTGATTATAAACTTATATACACATTAGATAAAACTTAAGATATGATGTAAGGATATTTAATGTAATTTATATAAATATAGAGGTGTCTATGAAATGTATGGTACAGATATTGTGATATGTCTCATAAATGCCATCACCTAACAAGATGATGAAGAAAATGGGTACATACATTATGGAGTAAGTAAACAAAAATATCTCTGACAAATAGTGAGATGCACAGTTCCGCCTTGCATTAAATGGTTTCTAGTTCAGTTAGTTGGAAGTAAATACTTTGAATTTCAACAACATCCTCTCTACATTATTGTAACTAAAAATATAATATTATTGTAACTAAAAATGATATAAATATTATTTTAATTTGTATTTTCATTACTTTTTCGTACAACTCTCTTCTCCTGTGTTAGAAAGAAGTTTAACTCCTTTAAATTCAACTCATCAAGTAGCTTGGAGGCAAGTTGTGCTTAGGGATGGCAAAAAAACTCTATCCGTGGGTACTCGTAGAAATACTTGTAACATGTACCCGCAAAAATAGTTTATGGGTGGGAACGGGTTTTACGAATTTATATATTTAATTTTTAATTAAATTTTTATATATATTTATTATTATTTTAAGATTATATATCATATATTTTATTATTATTTTATAATAAATTACACATATTTAACTATGATCACAAATTTATCAAATATATATCATATTATTCATATAATAACTATTTTTATATATCAATTATTATAAATTATATAAATATATAATTAAAATTAAAAACTCGTTGGGTACACGCAAATACTCGCTACCCGCACGGGTACCACAAATATTGTGGGTTTGGGAACAGGAAAGCACTATCGGCGCCCACCCGCGCCTGTTGCCATCCCTAGTTGTGCTCCACCAATAAGAGTAAATTATATTAACACTTCCTGAACTTTAGTAAAATTACACAAACCACTCCTAACTTTTTTACACATACAGAAACCTCAAAAAATTGTATATTTTCATTATAGTGATCACCCCCACATGAGAAATAAGTGTAATCTTTTAAACAAAAATGTGATAAATGCAATTAAGTCAAACAAAATATGATATATTCTGGAGATAAGTCCAAATAATATACAAATCAATGTATCTTCATTATTTTTTTGTTATAAAGTGCATCAACAATTCTAAAGAGATATTATTTAAATCGTTCTTATATTACGTCGTAATGAACCAAAAATAATAAAGAGTTATTGACTCGTATGATATTTGGACTTGTCTCCACAATATATCATGTTTTGTTTAACTTGATTGCATTAATCACAATTTTTGTTTAAAAGATTATACTTATTTCTCGTGCATGAGTGGTCAGTTTAATGAAAGTATAAAAATTAGGGATTTATGTAAATGTAGATAAGTGACTTCGCTATAATGATTTATGTAACTTCGCTAAAACTCATGGGTATCACTGTAATTTACTCTTAAAATAAGGAGAGAATATAGGTTGAAATTTTACCCTCAAATTTCGATAGTGACATGAGAAATAGTAATATAACTTAAGAGAAAATAAGTTCACATTCTTCATTGTTATGAAGCTAAACATCAAAGGTGTTTATATAATTTGACAATAAATTCACTCTTCTTCTCTTTTATTTAATTAAGTAACATCTACTTATAATTATTGATGCATTTTGTAATGAATTAAAATGAGTTTTCACAATTTAGTATATTATTTATTTTCTTTTGTAATATGTGTCATCCATCATTTATCATTTAGGGAATGTTAATGAAATAAGTTTTAACACAAGTTATGTTGTTAAGTTTTGGCCATACTTATATTATTGTTTTATTTAATCATTTCTTGGGTATAACCTTTTATCAATAGCGACAACTAATGTAAGTGGTGGATATAAAATACATTATATTAAGATTGACTTTGATTTTGGGTTAGTTGTTAATCATCATTTATTTTTCAAACGAAAGATTTAACACTACTTTATTTGATAAGATTTTCACAAATATGATATAGTATGAATACAAGTCTAATAGTGCGCAATGTATTTTTATTATTTATTATTAGAGTAAATTATAGTAATGCCCATTGAAATTTAACTTAATTACATTCACCACCATTTCTTTGTTTAAAAAATTACATCTACATCTGGTAATCACTATAATATATGTATATAAAGTAAGAGTAACTTGTGCATGAGCAAAAAAAAATAGGTATAATTTATGTAGTTTAACTAAAATTTACTAGATATTAGTGTAATTTTACTTAATATTCAATATAGTAATAAAAGTTAGATTTCAAAGTTAAGTGTTCATATAACTAAGCATGGGATGGAACAGTAATTGCAATTGCTCAAGGCCCAAAATTTACACGAACCCATAATAATAAGATTCTTTAAACAGAATATAAAAGCCCAATAAATGGATATATTCATGAATTGGTTAGTTGTCAAAACTAGGTCTGGAAATGAGTCGAACCAGAGTTCAGCTCGATAAGGATTGGTTCGGCTCGAAACTCGACTCGAGTTTGATACGAGTTGTTTTTTTAGCTTGAATTCAGTTTGGTTAAAGTTCGCAAACTCTTCGGCTCAGTTCAATTGGTTCATTTGGATAACTTAAATAGTTAATTAATATTTAAAAATACTACAAAAAGTTTTATACATATAAATAGAACTATGTTTACATATATAATATCAATAAATATAAAAAATAATACATGAGTCATAATACACATAAATATTAGTTTATATATATATCGAGCTAGTTCATGAACATAACGAGTCGAACTGTATCCAACTCAAGTTTGGTTTGTTTATTTAACGAGCTCAATTTTCAGCTCAAGTTTGACTCATTTGGTTCATGAACTAAGTTTATCGAACTAAATAACGAATCGAGTTTCGAACGAATACCGAGTTGGTTCGATTCATTGTTACTCCCAGTCAAAACCTATTCAAACCTTGCAATTTACATTAAATGGTTTGATTTTCTCAAACCAAGCTAATTTGTTTAGCGAGTTTAAAATCTATGCACCATCAATTAAAGTTTTTTATATTGTCGATATATCATCTAATATTGATTTGAATTACTTTTGTTTCAGATATTTAATTGTGGTTAAATATGAATGGTGAATGATTTGCAGGCAGTGTAAAAAATACTTACAATGTTAGTATATCTATATATTAACTATAGAGTAAATTACACTAACACCCCCTGAGTTTTAGCGAAATTAGACGAACCACCCCTCACTTTTCTACACCTACACAGTCCTAGTAAATTATTTGGATTTTTTCTTCACAATATACCATGTTTTGTTTAACTTAATTGCATTTCTCACATTTTTTGTTTAAAATATTACACTTATTTATCATGCGGGGTGACCAGTGTAATGAAAACATAAAAACTAGGGGAGGTTTGTGTAGGTGTAGAAAAGTGATGGGTGATTTGTGTAATTTCACTAAAACTCAGGGGATGTTAGTGTAATTATATAAAGGGAAAACATGGTATAACTACTCATGGTGTAATTTTGTTTTCCTAATTTACTCTTAATACTTTAATTTCTAGAAAAAAAACTCATATATTTATATATAACCACCCCCAACATATTAACCACTCTCTCATCTTCATTTGACAATTAAAATAAAGACAAAAAATATAATATAAAGTACACTCAATAAAAAAATAGAATATAAATTACATTTAAACAAAAATATATTCTAATTTACCAAAATAAAAAATAAAAAAACTTAAATATTTGACACTAGAAGATAAAAACGTGGGCCGTTAGGCACATAGTATTTGTCACCATACTAGTAATAATAAATAAAAAAACTCCTTCAAGCTTCTTTTTACATTCTCCTCACTCCCCCTAAAAGGTTCTATGCTTCTAATATGTACTTTCTCACATTATATCCTTACTTTTTATACTTTTTATATATTAATAGTTTATCTATTAACTATATAATAAAAAACACCTTCAAGTCTTACTTTTTATACATGCTACTATTTATACATTTTATCTCACTTTTTTCCTTGCTAAAAGGTTATATACTACTATTATATATATTCACACATCACATCCTTACTTTTTATACATTTTATATTTTAAGAATTTAATAATAATTAGCGATTCACCATTATGTTTTGTTATGTTAAAATATAATAATCATTGAACATTATATGAGATTGAAATCATTTTTTACATCTCGACTATTTCTCTTTCCTGTTTCATTTTTCACATCCGGACCACATATTCGTCTCCCCCCTACCTCTTCATATCTCAAACAGGGTGTAAGTGTGTAACTTCATATAAATCTTGGTGGCTGAGCAATCATATAAATTTTTTGATCTCATTTATGATAATAAAACCTTAACATAATTCATTCATCTTCCCTTATTTAGTTGTTTAATTTAAATTAAAAAAATTATATAGTTTCACCTCATTCAATATTTGAATTAATCTATCTATATTATTTACCGTTTACTATTACTCTATGAGTTACTATAGGTTTCACCCATCAAAGCTTTTTGATACTTTTTCGATTTTTTTTTAATATCAGTGTTCATATTCTTTTTATTTTAATTTTTCCATATTATAATTACAAAAATCAAATTTCAAATTGAAGTTTTTTATAACCTTTAAATATTTTTTAATAAAAAGACTCATATAATTTCACAATTTGATTTCTCTATTTTCATTAAAAAAATAACGTTCAGAATTGAAAAAATCATTTCATTTTCTACAACTTTTAAAATATTTATTTAATTTTTTTTACAGAATATCATGTTTCAGATTCCTATTTTCATCAGAAAATTCAAATTTGAAATTGCATTTATTTTCCTTATGTGTTTGGACATGCAAATACACAAGTAACACGTGTGTTCTTAACAATGTGAATATACAGGTAACATGTGTGTTTTAACTATGCAAATGTACGAGTAACACATGTTTTCTTAGTAATGCGAATGCACGCATAACATGTGTGTTTTTAATTATGTGAATGCACGAGTCACGTGTGTTCTTAACAATATGAATGCAACATGTGTCTTTTTAACCATGCAAATGCGCAAGTAACATATGTGTTCTTAACCATATAATACATATGTAATATGTGTTCTTAATCATACGACAAAAAATAACGTCACATGCGAATGCACGAGTAACTTACTATTACATATTAAATCCTTATTCAGCTTAATGGATCATAAATTGATTCATAATCAATTAATAACTATATTTAGTATTAAATCCTTTTATCCTCCAACCGATTTTGTAAACAAAAAAATATTCAAATTTGTTTTACCAGTTTTCAAAACTACCTTATCACAATTGGGTTTTTTTTACTACTAGGAGTATCCCTTACAATATTAATAAGAAACTAATTCATTTTGAGATTTGTGATTGTCCTTATCAAAAAATGTTGCTCACATGAACTGAACTCTTAATATTTTGTTCTTTATGTGAATCTAGTAGAACCTTATATCACTATACTAATGTTTTAAATGGTATCACGATTGAATTTTGTGTTTACTAATTTTAGAAATTGAATTTCAAATATGGATTTTTAATGTTTTTTTAAATCCAATTTTAAATTCGATAGGCTTAGTGCTGCTACTTTAATTGATGTAGCTTCTTGGTTGGCAAAATATCACAAGATTGTGAGTCAAACCTTTATAAAAAACTTCATATTCTTAAGTTGTGTTTGCTTTTTATTGGAGGGCATTGAAATCTTAAATTGTTAAAGAAAAAGGGAGATATAAAGAAAGAGGGAGTAAACCCAAATCGAACTTAAAGTGTTAAATGTGTGGTTTATCATCATAAAAAAAAAGAGAAATTGTGAATAAGAGTTTCTTCTTGACTTAAGCTAGATTTTGAAGAAGATATCAACATCAGTAAAAAATAAAAATGTTGAATGACTTATAGATTGGTAAACATAACTTAATATATAAGATTTTATTGCGTTATATTTGAAGGTCTTACCTTAATAAATCATTTTGATTTTGGTATAACATAAAGCTCATGAAAATTGTTTTCAAAGTTGTAAAGGGGTGAAAAACATTAAAAATATTTAGACAAATAACATGTTACTTGAAATAAAGTAATAAATTACTTAAAACATACTAACACATTGTCTCACTAGATGTAGTTGTCTATTGAAGAAGGTAAATCAATATACATCTTGGGATGAATCTCTATCTCTTTTAATTTTTTGTAACTATTGTTCTACAAGTTTATGCTTCCATTGAAAATTCTGAATTGTCGTTTAAAATGGCCAATATTGTTGCAAACCTAATTCACACACTCTTAGGTTGTTATCTAGTGTTTGTAGTCTTTATTATAGCCACTGAAGCTTTTATGAAACTTTTTCTAGAAATTAATATTTGTTGAGATTTGTCTTCTTTTCAACTTTACTTTGTGTTTGCTTTGTATAATAGTCTCAAAAGTAGTGACTAACAAGCTTGTTTTGTTTTTGAACTAGGAACTTTCCCTTTACATCAATAAAGTACCCTTTGTTTTTTCAAAATGAAGATGAACCATATGAGCTTTGTCCATTGGATAATGTTCCTTTGTCATTTTTCGATTCAATCAGGTCTTTAGAGATGTTGACAAAACTTTTACTCTATCTTGAATTAACTAGGTTGACTTTTCGTTTTCTTTGATTGACATCTTCAATTCTTGAATCTTAACTTTGTTGATTTGTCATACCCATTTGTGAATGAGATTGTTCTTGTTTAGTAATATGAAGAATCCTTAAATATTGACAAGTATTAAATATAGACAAATATTTATATGAATCAGAGAACACAAACGAGTATTAAATACATACAAATCAATTTCAAGACAACTTTGAAATGGATTTCTATCAATGTCTTGATGATGTAAAAGTTTGCCCGGACAATGATTCACTAGTTTAAACATTTCGTTTTAATAGTAAGGTTTTCTACACACATAAAATAAATAGTTTAGAACAATTAATGGACAACAACCTCACCACACTTGCATACACAATGCATTCATGGACAGCAACAAAAGGCAATAGAATTGAGAAAGAAAGTGAACGTGTATAGAGAAGAAGAAGATAGAATTAACAATGAATAACCTCTTGTATTGAATGAGCCTTTCAAACCAATACAATGCACACTTTCAAAGTTTAACAACTACTTCTATTTATAGTAGTTTCTCAACCTACTTAACTAACCAAAGTTTCTATATAAGGAAACTATGCTAATTATACAATAAAGGCTAGAATTACATTTCCTCTAATATTCTACACACATAAAATAAATAGTTTAAAACAATTAAACAATTCAATATATCATCAAAACTTAGAGTACTAACACTTTAAATATTTTTTCTCACATACGAGGTGACATATATGATTATTATTCTATCTTTATATTAATGATGATATTACACATTAAGTTGACACATCAATAATCTTAACATAAGATTAAATCCTTAATTGTTGTTCCATCAAAATTTAGGGATAATACACATTAGATATTTCTCACCCTTATAAGAGATTGAGTGAAAATGGTAAACTAAGTTTTTTGGTTGGAATGACCAGTGGTACCTCTCACCCTATAGATAAATAACTAATATCTTTCATGGTACATGATTGTGCCTCTTAATAAATGTTGCTTAAATGAATTGAACCGTTGACCTTTTAATTTATTTATGATCTAATGAGATCTTACACTATTAGATCAATCAATTGTCGATAAATAGAGTTTTAACCAAAAAAGTTGAATTTTATAGCTTTTAAATATATTAAAGCTACATAACATTTTTAATATTATTTAAAGTATATTTTTGTATGCATGGAATTGCTAATATGATAAACTGTTAATTAGGACCGAATAAGCGACAAACATGACCTGACCCATCTCATGGTCACCCAATCATCATATTTGTATTCGTGTCTATTCAATTGTATATAAAGTAATGATATCTCTTTGGTCCAAAATATTATACCCTTGGAGCTTGCTTCAATCCATATAAGGCTTTATGCAGTTTGTAAACCAGATCTTCTCTGCCTTTCTCCACAAAACCAGGTGGTTGAGTCACAAACACATCCTTCTCTAGGGGACCATTCAAGAAGGCAGACTTTACATCCATTTGATGGATTTCCCATCTGTTGTAGCTTGCCACAGCAACCACTAGCCTCACTGTTTCTAGTCTTGCCACTGGTGCAAAGACTTCATCATAATCAAGTCCTTGTTTCTGCAAGAAACCTTTGGCAACCAACCTTGCTTTGTACTTGGTTACTACCCCTTCTGGATTTACTTTTGTCTTGTATATCCATTTGACTTTGATAGCCCTTTTTCCTCTTGGTAATTCAACCAGACTCCAAGTATTGTTTCTGTTGATTGAGTTTAGTTCTTCATTCATTGCCTCAATCCAGTTTGGTTGCTTTAATGCTTCTTCTATGCTTACTGGTTCCTGCTCAGCCAAAAGAGCCATGTGCACAAGATCTCCCTCTTCAGTGATGTTTGAATCATGAAACACCTCATAATCACTGAACCTTGTTGGTGGTTGTCTGTGCCTCTGAGATGTGTTGTGATTGATTGTTGGTGCAGCCATAGGATTAAAAACTTCTATTTCTTGTTCACTTTCACCAATTTGCAGATGTGTATCTTTGCTGATTTCTATGCTAGTGTTCCAATTCCAGCACTGATTTTCTTCAAATCTCAAGTCTCTACTCATCATTACTTTGTTGTTCTTTGGATCAAACACTTTATAGGATCCCGTGGAATGATAGCCCAAGAAGATCATTTTCTCTCCTCTTTTATCTAGTTTCTTCCTTCTGTGCTCAGGAACATGCTTGAAGCAAATGCATCCAAAGATCTTAAAGTGACTCACACTAGGCTTGAGTCCACTCCAAGCTTCTTCTGGTGTCTTTCCATCTAATCTTTTGGTTGGACATCTATTTAGTATGTGCACAGCAGTAGAGACAGCTTCACCCCAAAATGCCTTTGGAAGATTTTTGGTTTTGAGCATACATCTGGCCATGTTGAGTATGGTTCTATTTGCTCTTTCTGCTGCACCATTGTGCTGTGGTGTGTATGGTGCTATAATTTCATGTACTATGCCTTCTGTTGTGCAAAACTCATGAAACTTTGTTGACACATACTCACCTCCACCATCAGACCTCAACTTCTTTTTATCACCACACCAATCTGCATCAGAAAAGCCAATCAAATCCAACTTGCAATTGATGTTCTGTTTAGAAGGAAACATGATTCCTAGGCCAAGAGTTCCTCTGAGATACCTCAACACTCTCTTCACAGCAACCAGATGAGATTGGAGAGGGTTCTCCATGAATCTGCTTGCTACACCTACTCCATAAGCAATGTCAGGTCTTGTATTGGTATTAGTGACATAAAAGAATTTCTGGTTTGTTTACCTGATATGCACTCTTCACACAATTGATCTGGTGCCTTGAT
>NC_032014.1:21640437-21685032 GCF_001865875.1 Lupinus angustifolius
CCCTTAGAGTCTAGGCAGTTTCTACACTTCTCATTCTGCCATTTGTCTTTACTTCTCTTGTTCTTATTCCACTGACCAACAAACTTCTTGGATTGTTGAGCTTGTAATGCATGATCTTCATTGGTATCTCCATGCCTCTCTTTCAATCTTTGTTCATGAGCTTCAAGAGAGCTTTGCAATTCTTCCAATTTGTAATTGTCAAGGTCTTTGGACTCTTCTATGGCCACAATAATGTGATCAAATTTAGGAGTTAGAGTTCTTAATACCTTTTCAATCACTGATTTCACTTTGACTACTTTGACACAAGCCTTCATCTGGTTAGTTAATGTGAGAATCTTGGCAAGGTATGTTGATATGCTTTCATTCTCTTCCATCTGAAGTAGTTCATACCTTCTTCTCAAGGTTTGCAGCTTCACTTTCTTGATTTTATCAGCCCCTTCATGACTTTTCTCCAAGCTATCCCAGGCTTCTTTTGCTGTCTTGGCACCAGCAATCTTCTCAAAGTTAACTCCATCAACACATTGATGGAGTAGGAACAAGGCTTTACAATCCTTCTTCATTGCTTCCCTTTGGAGTGTTCTTTGAGCTTCACTTGCATTGTCTCCTAATTCTTGAAATCCATTCTGCACTACTTCACTCACCTCTTGGAATCGAAAGATGGTGTGCATTTGTATCCTCCATCTGTCATAATTCTTGGAATCCAGAATTGGTAGTGTCATGGAGAATCCATTGTTGTTTGCCATCTTTACTCCTTCTTGCAGAGATACCAGCTTGCTCTTTCACTTCCTTCTTCCTCGATCTTCTTGAACAAGAACCACACAGAATCTTGCTCTTCCTAGCTCTTGATACCACTGTTAAAACCAGAACCAACCTCACCACACTTGCATACACAATGCATTCATGGACAGCAACAAAAGGCAATAGAATTGAGAAAGAAAGTGAACGTGTATAGAGAAGAAGAAGATGGAATTAACAATGAATAACCTCTTGTATTGAATGAGCCTTTCAAACCAATACAATGCACACTTTCAAAGTTTAACAACTACTTCTATTTATAGTAGTTTCCCAACCTACTTAACTAACCAAAGTTTCTATATAAGGAAACTATGCTAATTATACAATAAAGGCTAGAATTACATTTCCTCTAATATTCTACACACATAAAATAAATAGTTTAAAACAATTAAACAATTCAATATATCATCAAAACTTAGAGTACTAACACTTTAAATATTTTTTCTCACATACGAGGTGACATATATGATTATTATTCTATCTTTATATTAATGATGATATTACACATTAAGTTGACACATCAATAATCTTAACATAAGATTAAATCCTTAATTGTTGTTCCATCAAAATTTAGGGATAATACACATTAGATATTTCTCACCCTTATAAGAGATTGAGTGAAAATGGTAAACTAAGTTTTTTGGTTGGAATGACCAGTGGTACCTCTCACCCTATAGATAAATAACTAATATCTTTCATGGTACATGATTGTGCCTCTTAATAAATGTTGCTTAAATGAATTGAACCGTTGACCTTTTAATTTATTTATGATCTAATGAGATCTTACACTATTAGATCAATCAATTGTCGATAAATAGAGTTTTAACCAAAAAAGTTGAATTTTATAGCTTTTAAATATATTAAAGCTACATAACATTTTTAATATTATTTAAAGTATATTTTTGTATGCATGGAATTGCTAATATGATAAACTGTTAATTAGGACCGAATAAGCGACAAACATGACCTGACCCATCTCATGGTCACCCAATCATCATATTTGTATTCGTGTCTATTCAATTGTATATAAAGTAATGATATCTCTTTGGTCCAAAATATTATTGATTCTAAATTTTTTTCATCATAAATACATGTATATGATTTCATATACACGTATATGATTTCATATGTCAAATTACATATTCATAATTATAAATAATATATTATTAAAAATGTTTTATCTAAAATGATATGTATTATATTTAATTAGGTCAGGTTCGAATTTAAAGACTAAAATAATAAATATTTAAGATCATGTTAGTTTCAAGTCTAGAATCAGATTGAAATTCAAGAAACAATTATTTAGGGTCAAATAAGAATAAGGATACAATACAGTATATATAACAAAAGAGGATAGTTCTTTGTAAACTGCACTTTTTTAATAGCCCAATTCCACAACACGTGTTGTCTTGTACTCTACCCTTTTGTCTTCACATACACGTAAAGTAACTTCACATAATAGTAATAATATTTGGAAAGAGGGTTTGAGAAGTAGGAAGTATCAAAAAATAGCATAGCAATGATGAAAACAACGAAGACACAAGAATGGGTTACTATGTTTATGTTTCTCTGTTTCCCTTTGGTTTCATATGGAATTAGACAACCTCGTACGTTGCTTAATTACTTGTCTGAGAGTAAAAGACTTAACACTCAAGAGCTTTGGTTCAATCAGACTCTCGATCATTTCTCTCCCTATGTACTTCTCTTTCTCTCTCAAACTTTATTTTTACAATTTCTTTTGCAAATTTACAATCTTATCTTTTATTTTTCAAATTTATCATATGGTCTTACTAGTTGTGAGTTGATTATTGGAGGACAATTTTTTATACATCAGACTAATGATTCTCGATCCTTCCATTTCTCTCGATTCCTTTACAACAAAAAAACAACTCTTAAAAGACACCTTCTATTTTTTAGTGATACTATATGCTACCTACATCTACCATCTCTAGACTCTACTAAGTGGAAGAGACTCGACTCGACACTTGTATGCAACCTACCCTTCTAGGCAAAGAAGAGACTATTTCTAGGGTTTGACTCATAACCTCTGAGTCACAATACTCTAGGCTACCTACTTCTATCATCTCCAGACTCCACTAAGTGGGAGAGCCTTGTATTTTTGTGCACTGAGTACACAACCTTACTCGAATAGTCGAAAAGACTGTTTCCAGGGTTTGAACTCATAACTTTTGGGTTACAATACTGTAGGCTACCTACAACTACCCTCTTCAGATCCCACTAAGTGAGAGAATCTTATGCACAGAGTACACAACCTTACCGTGGTAGCGAGGCTCACCCTTAGTTTTTGAATATGTTAAGTGTAATTAAATCAAATCTCATGAGAAGATAAATGCAATGATTAGAGGGGGCATGTTGGAAAGTCCATATTGTCTACATCATTTTCTGTGATATGGTTTATATATCTATTGAGCTACTCATCTCTCATTGCGAATTGGTTTTTGGAAATATCTTAACAAAATGAAGGAGAAGTGTTTGGTGGATTATAGTTAGTTCGACGTTTTGTTTGACTTAATACATATAAGATATGCTCATGCCTTTCTTCTTCTTTTTTTGGTTTAAAAATTCCAATTGTTTCATCTATTTATTAAATTCTGATGCAGTTGATTATGCATATTTGCATGTTGCATTGCAGGATCACCGCCAATTCCCTCAGCGCTACTATGAGTTCCTTGACTATTACCGTATTCCCGATGGGCCAATTTTTTTGGTAATCGGTGGTGAAGGTACATTAACTGGGATAGCAAATGACTATATTGCTGTAAGTTGCAAATCTTCATCCAAATTCATGTTGCTATTCTTAAACAGCCTTTGCCGGATAATATTTCTGTGTATTCAAGAAGACTAAAGGTTGAATTTGAGATCATAAGTTGTAGTTTGCTACAAGTCTCGTGCACCGTTTCGGCCAACAAGATCGATTTTTCTTTTTGTGCCATATCTCAATGCTTTGTTACATCTGCAGGTACTGGCAAAGAAGTTCGGAGCAGCTTTAGTTTCTCTCGAGCATCGCTATTATGGAAAAAGTACTCCATTTAAGTCTCTCGAGACAGAAAATCTGAAATATCTATCATCCAAGCAAGCACTCTTTGATTTGGCTGTTTTTCGCCAGTATTATCAGGCAAGTTACATATTTCTTTGACTGCCATAGTTCGAAGATAATTTCGTTGAAACAAAGTTAGTAAAATAGTAATTAGGAAAATCGCTTGAATAAAATTGCAGATAGTTTGTCACTCGATTTTTAAATCAGTAAAGCATAGGCTATGGGAAGCATTTCTCATAGTTCACATATAAGTTGCTTACAATCGAATTCTGATCTTTTTTCTTATATCGGCGAATTGTGATCTTAAAAGCTTGCTGAAATAGATCAGTGGGATTGATATATTGATTAAGGTCAGTAATTATTATTGGTATCATCCAACAAAGTGAATACTTTATGTTAATTTGAGAGAAGCTATATACATATATATAATATACATACATAGTGAGAGGAACAAATCGTAACCGTTGAATCATTCATGTATCATGTATGGTCTCATGATTTAAAGTTAAAGCCATGGGACTCTGGACTAACTTTTAATCTTAACCATCTGTGTTAATGACCAAGATTTGCTTCTCTCAAGATAAACCACTCTTCTCGTAATGTGATTCGCAAAGAGGGATTCTTGACAGTCCTTTCTGCTGCCACAATCCCAAACTCAAGGATTGAATCACAAATTTTTTACCAAGCAGACTTTATGTCTTCTCAACTTGGAATAAAACAGATGAATATTTAATCTAATTGGGGCCTTATTTTGCAATGTACTCGACTATGTAAATTTAGAAAATTGATACATTTGCAACTCAACTTTTATGTTTTTTGTTGAGGTCGAATTGTTTAACAATCTTCATAGGAAGCAAAATGCTTACTATCATGAACTAAGCTAACAACTACACTACTCCTAAGAATAAAAATAAGACTAAATTAAACAATAACTTTCATTTCATTGATTGATTTGATAAATAGTAAATACAACATATATAGTGAATAGCAAACGCTAATATTGTGATAGCCGTACAAGTGGCGAGATCCCAATGACTAAGAACGTTATAGGATTGACAATTATTTTACTTATATAATTGTCTAAATAATAATGATAACTATCCGATTCCCGTTAAACGGGCTTGAGCTCAAACAACCTATCAAATCCATTGTTCTATACTATGTTTATTAAATTTGTGCCCACTGTATCTGATTGCTTGCTGTATTTTTCATGTAGGATTCCTTAAATACAAAGATTAATAGAACAAAAATCGAAAATCCGTGGTTCGTTTTTGGTGGCTCATATTCTGGGGCACTCAGTGCATGGTTCCGTCTTAAGTTTCCTCATTTAACATGTGGAAGTCTTGCAAGTTCTGCAGTTGTTCTTGCTGTTTATAACTACACAGAATTTGACCAACAGGTGAAGATATTGATTTTTTTTTGTGGTCGTCTTTTGGTCTTAGTCTAGATGTTATAAATTGTTCAGTGTTCCCTCTTATTTAATTTCGGTCAAAATTTTGGTTCTATCATTCGTATGCAGATCGGTGAGTCAGCAGGTCCTGAATGTAAAGCAATATTACAAGAAACTACACAGCTTATTGAACACAAACTTGCAACCAATGGAAGAGCACTGAAGGCATCTTTTAATGCAGCTGATGTATGCACTGT
Source organism: Lupinus angustifolius (assembly GCF_001865875.1). Lineage (NCBI taxonomy): Eukaryota > Viridiplantae > Streptophyta > Magnoliopsida > Fabales > Fabaceae > Lupinus > Lupinus angustifolius. The sequence goes on from NC_032014.1 coordinate 21,645,938, forward strand.
TCCTTTACTCGTTCCTTGCAAAAAAAGTTTACTCCGGATCTTGTATCATGCTCCTCGTAAGACTTTCAAGTTTGATTCTCGTGTTGTGTGTTGACCTTTGCCCTGTTTTGCAGCTTGAAATTGATGGTGACTTCTTCTATCTCCTGGCCGATGCTGCTGCTATAGCGGTAAATATTACGATTTTGGCTGTTCTTATTTACTGTGATCTCTCTTTTTCAAAAAATTTAACGTAAAAGTGAACGAAGAATGATGACAAGAGAAGATGACCTCGTAGGACCGATCTTTGAATGTTACAGTTTCAATATGGAAATCCAGATAAAGTATGCAAGCCTCTTGTTGAAGCAAAGAAAGCCAGAGAGGATTTGGTGGTATGCTTTTCAATCTGGCTTCTCTTTACCGGAGAACATTATAAAACTGCTACATACACGCTTTTTGTAGATTGAATCTATTACTTTACTATTAGTGAACTTTATGGTACTGTTCATTTTTCATATTTTTCTGTTCATTTGCATTGTAGTTTTCACAGGAATTACATGGCAAATTAAAAACACCACACTCAATACCTTGGAGTGGCCGGTGTTCTAAGTCATAGTTAATAATTATCTGCCGATAACATATTCGTTATTCTTAACCATGTCTCCCCTTCATGAGATACTCCCCATGGTGCAGGGTTAAATCTAAAGTATCATGAAGACCCATTGCTGTGTTTTAACCAAAAATGATTAACCATCATACCCGATCTATAAACACAACACAACCCAACACAATGTTTGGTATTTTAATATTGAGTCCGATATTTTATCAGACATGAATTCTCCGGATTATGGTTGTCTTTGTATGCTAATCAGCCTCAGCCTCAGCCTCCTCTGTAGTTGCTACATTTTGAAATAGTTTTTTCCCCCACATTTCTTTGTCAATTGTGTTTGTCTTAAATAATATACATAGATATATATATTGCCTTCATTCTAGAAAAAGGGCGGCCCAATGCACGAGGCTCCTACTTAATGGGGTCTGCGAAGGGTAGATGTATGCAGCCTTACCCCCACGGCAGAGAGACTATTTCCAGGATTGTCTTGATTCTATTTTACATTAATTTGTTAACATGCCCTCAGCCCCCTTCTTCGTGGGGGCCGGTTGCATTTTTCTGGTTGTATGTGTTTGACGGAAACTATGTAATTCAATATGCAGGATGCTTATGCCAAATATGTCAAAGATTACTACCTCGGAACCTTTGGGGTTAACATACAAACTTATGATCAGAAGTATTTGAAGAACACTGCAGTTAGCGACGACAGTTCTACTCGATTATGGTGGTTTCAAGTTTGCACTGAAGTTGCGTACTTTCAGGTTGCTCCCTCAAATGATAGTGTACGCTCCTCAAAAGTTGACACAAGGCAAGTTTCTCGTCCCCATACAAAACAATGATCGGTCAAAGAGGAGTGAATAATCCTAGTTATTTTGCCTTTAAAAAAATTAATTGTAGCAATCGAATCCTTTTTTATTTTTTACGTTGTTAATTTGTACGAAGAGTTTCTCTAACATTGCAGATACCATTTGGACCTTTGCAAAAATGTCTTTGGAGAGGGCACCTTTCCTGCTGTTGATGCAACTAATTTATACTATGGAGGCACAAAAATTGCTGGTTTAGAAACCTATCTATGCCTGAATTTTTATGTTCATATCTTTTTTATTTATTTATCATATTAATAATTTATGAAAAAAATTATAAATAATGTGCTTACATGACTCTTTTACTTTTGTTTAAGTCCATTGTATATGCATTTTTGTTTCTCATTAAATTTTTCATTTGTGTTATTTGTGGACTAAATGTTATCTTTATTAGGCCTTGATAATTGTTATCTGAATATGGGTTTTGTTTCCATGTTTGCATATTTTAATTTGAACCATGTACTTACTATTATGATTTATTAGTTAGTTATAAAACATAAGTTCTTCTGCATAAAACTTCTTATTGCATGTGATGCCTGGATTCTGCGTATTTTTTACATTCTTTTATGGTTTGATTTTACAATCACCAAGAATTTAACCTCATTTGGTTTGTCCTATAATGTTATTTGCACCAGGTTCAAAAATAATATTCACGAATGGCTCGCAGGATCCATGGCGTCATGCATCGAAACAAAATTCATCCCCTGATAGTGAGTTGCCATTGACTTTTTTATCCATTTAGTTAGTGGCATTATGTCAAAACGGTATTTCGGTAGAATCCAAATAGATTGACTTGAATATGAATATGTGAAGGACTTGATATTTTTGATGAATATTGTGTAGAAAGTTTATATACAGGCTAATGCTAATCAATCCCTAAACTTAAGGGATTAGAATTGGCTATCTAAGGAAACTAATAAAGATAGAATAAAACTAAATAATATGTCCACACTTTCCTTCAAGCGGGAGCATATATATCATATGCATCTAGCTTGTCACATATATATGTTATCCTAAGATCCCGAAAAGATCTGGTGAAGATATCAGCGAGTTGATTCGTAGGAGCAAACATGAGATGTCTTGATGATGCAAGAGATGGTCTTTTCTCTAATGGAAAGACAATCAATCCCGATATGCTTTGTTCTCTCATGAAAGACCGGATTGGAAGAGAGACAAAGTGGTTATTTATCACATATTAACCCCATGGATTCATCTTTGTAGAACTGTAACTCCTGAAGTAAATGCTTCAGCCACTTCTATGCCTGAATTGCCAAGAACATTATACTTTTTACTCTTCCCGGAGATAAGATTTCTACCTAGGAACACACAATAACTTGTAGTGGATTGTCTATAATTTCGGTCTCCTGCCCAATCTGCATCTGAATACCCAACAATACCATTTTGACCTCGATTTCTATAAACAATTCCATATCCTTCTGATCCTTTTACATATTTAAGGATATGTAAAACTACACCCCAATGACTATCACGGGGGAGTTCGGAATTTGACTGACAACACTTACAAGATAGGATATATCAGGTCTGGTCATGGTGAGATAATTTAGTTTCCCACTAACCTCCGATTCTACCTGGATATGAATAATTGGACATACGCTTCACATTAGGATCCATGGGGGTGTCAATTAGTTTACATTCTAGAAGTCCAGTCTCTTCTAGAATGTAAAGAGAATACTTCCTATGAGAAAGAGAAATACGTCAGTTTGATCGAGCTATCTCAATCACAAGGAAGTAACGCAAATGCCCCAATTCCGAAAATGCTTTTTACAAGTGTTGCTTTATAGCTTCGATACCTTCTCGATCATCACCTGAAATCACAATGCCATCCACACACACACTTTAGATTTGTTACTTAACAAAGGAGAGGGGATGAGAGGTCTGAGTGGGGAAAAGTGATTATAAAATGCATAATGTTGTTCCTTCATTGTACTTTTCTCTGAATGCTGCTTACTAACCATTAAACCTTTCAGTGCCTTCCTACCTCATCACATGTAATAATTGTGGCCATTGTTCCGATTTGCGAGGATGTCCGCAATCTCCTTTTATCATCGGAGGTATGCGCAACATTTTCACTCCAACTATTCTCATTTTAAAATGTTTTACACTGCTAATTAGAACCTGCGATTTATACGACTTCAGTTCACTTGTATTATTATCAGTTAACCATTCCTTCTCCCATAATAATAATAGTAATAATAAAAAGGTGGCAGCATGAAAATTATGTGATCAATGAAAAATAATTGTCATTTGGCCACAGCTACACAACTGTGTTAGTTGCTTGTTACAGGTAAATCCGTAAATGTGATCATGTCATATCGACCGAGTTTTCGTTTTGTTTTCAGGTGATGCTAAGAACTGCAGCTCTCCTGATGCAGTTCACAAAGTAAGGCAACAGATAGCAGATCATATGGATTTGTGGCTATCTCAGTGCCAGGATACAGGCAGGAGTTTTATATGAATGAGTATACATGTGATGCATGATGTACAATAATATGATTTCTGGTTTTTCTTCCTTAAGAGATGGTTATGGTTTTATGTGAATCACCTTTGTAAAATTTAACCAGAATGCAAAGCAAAACATTGCATGCATGCATGCATGCATGGAATGCCATTACTTTAGAGACTCATGTTCAGAGTTTTGGCATGTCATTTTCATAAGCATTAGCTCTCTGTCACTTACTATACTTGATTATCTGGCATAGTTAAACAATTCCTGTTGATTGTGGCATGACAACTTTATTCCTATTATTATGATGATACATATTCAGAAAACCATTTAGGTAATTGTAGGTTTTGTAAGTGCTGTAGTTTATTTCACAAGTTAGAAAGACAATCATACTTTTGAAAAAGAGTCATGAATATGCCTGTCATACATGAGAATATTGTGTCAGATGAGTGAATATACTAGAAACTGAATGAATTGGGGAGAAAGATGAAATTTCTCCTATTGTGGAGTGGTTTTTGGCATATATGGAGGAGACCATTAGAAGTTTCAGTAAGGAGAGTAGATCAAATGAATGTTAGTCTAATTTTTAGAGGAAAAAGGAGGTTAAGAAAAAATAGGCGAAATAATTATGAGAGATTTAGAGTTCTAAGGTTTTCTCCACCTAGTAGGATTAAGGATTGAGGTTTGACTACTTTTGGCGTGTTATTCTATGAAATCTCATGCCGGGATATGCATGTTTACTACTGATTTGTGATTTTAACCATCTTGTTGGGGTGTATTTGATCATTTTTTCTCTTCTCCCCCATAACGGAATTTCGGTCTGGCACCATAATATCCGATTGGGGAGGAAGATTAGAATTAGAGATTGATAGAAAAGCAAGGATATGGGCTCGTGTGAGTAGGAAACAGAAAATATCTATTCTAGTTCTATCATCAGCTATGGGTTCGAATTTAAGCGAAATTCTAGAAAGTGTTTGCTACCCTGAAATTTTCTTGTCTTTCCTGAATGATAAGGAGAAAAAAAAAACCGGGTCAAAAGAAAATGCCATTTTGGAATTTTATCGACAATTTGCTTGTGTTGGCGGAGATCCAGTATTTTCTGAATCTTTATGTAAGGAATTGCAAAAAAAATTTTTTCAACAAAGATGTGAATTAGGAAGGATTGGTCGGAGAAATATGAACCGAAGGCTGAATCTTGATATACCCCAGAACAATACATTTTTGTTACCGCGAGATATATTGACAGCTGCGGATCGTTTGATTGGAATGAAATTTGGAATGGGTACGCTTGACGATATGAATCATGTGAAAAATAAACGGATTCGTTCTGTAGCAAATCTCTTACAAGATCAATTTGGATTAGCTCTGGTTCGTTTAGAAAATATGGTTAGAGGAACTATATGTGGAGCAATTAGACATAAATTGATACCTACTCCTCGGAATTTGGTGGCTTCAACTCCATTAACGACCACTTATGAATCTTTTTTTGGATTACAACCATTATCTCAAGTTTTGGATCGAACTAATCCATTAACCCAAATAGTTCATGGGAGAAAATTGAGTTATTTGGGCCCTGGAGGATTGACGGGTCGAACAGCTAGTTTTCGAATACGAGATATTCACCCTAGTCACTATGGACGCATCTGTCCAATTGACACGTCTGAGGGAATCAATGTTGGACTTATCGGATCCCTAGCAATTCATGGGAGGATTGGTCATTGGGGGTCTATAGAAAGTCCATTTTTTGAAATCTCTGAGAGATCAAAAAGAATAAGGATGCTTTTTTTATCACCAAGTAGAGATGAATACTATATGGTAGCGACGGGAAATTCTTTGGCGCTGAATCGCGGAATTCGGGAGGAACAAATTGTTCCAGCTCGATACCGTCAAGAATTTCTAATTCGAATTTAAGCGAAATTCTAGAAAGTGTTTGTTAGTGTGAGTATCAGAAGACATGAGATTTGGGATGTTTTTATGAAGTTCACAAAATAACTACTGGAGTCAACTTCTATAGCATCCCCTTTTCACAAATATGAAATGTGTTTGTGTTTGATAATTAAGAACTACTTGCTGAAAAGTCCTCTTGATTTTAGGATGCGTCTTTAAATAATTTGTTTTTAAAACTATTTATGTATAGCAATCAATCAAATATTCACTATATAAATCAGCATGGGAGATACTTAAATTGAACTAAAAGGATTCTATTTTTTCTTATTAATGTTTCACAATAGAATGATTTGTAGGCCAATTTAATAAGTATATATCATTACTAAGAAAATACCATTTTTGCATTTTTGTGATTTAACATGACATTCACTTGCTTTATATGTCTTCTTGGTAGTGATGTAAAGTATTCAAATTAAAATTGAAAGAAAAACCTATAATTTGGTATCTCAATAAAGCAGTAACATTTTGTGAAGTTCCACTACAAAAACTGGTTTTATGATCCAAAACTCAAATCACACTATCACAGTGAGATACACAGTTTTAGCCTTCACTTAAGATAGGTAGATGAGACCCATAATAATAAATATGTTATCAATGATGTTATCACTTCAAATGCTCTTAGTCCCTTGAGTATAGGAATTGGAGGAATTACTGACACCATCAAGAAGGTTCCCAACAGCCACGAAACGATAAATGCTCCAGCCCTGTACCAAAGTATCGATTTATATCAGGAGAACCTAAGACAGAAAAACACATGCTTCAAAATTTTAAGGGGCAAAGGGAAAACTGATTCATATCACAATGTCATGCCACAAAAATAAGAGATGTTTTCTAAATGTCTAATACTAAATCAAGATATAACAGAGAATAATGTGAAGTATGTTATTAACATATTTAGAAGAATGAGAAGTGTAACTGTTTACGTACCCGTAAAGGAAGGTTCGGAACTTGCTCTTAAGGCGTTCGTGTACAAAATACATTGTAGCAATCAGAGATAGTGCTACTTGAAGAGTTGGTCCTTCCTCAGTTGGAAAGAGAACAGTCAGAACTCCAAGTAACAAGAATGCTAATGATGATTTTATAATGAAGTTTGTGGATGGAGTATGAAATCTTCCTCTAATAAACTGAACAAAACGGGATTGATTGACTTCCCTAATTTTTTTCTTAACGTCAATTTTCGGGTTCTTCCGGTCATAGAACTTCTGCATGATTATTTTGTTATGTGCCGACTCAATTGCCTCTAAACTGGGTTTATGCCCTGAATATTTTTGAATCAGGAAGTTCCTTGCCCCTTGAATTTCATCTTCAGAAGCTTCCCGGCTTATTCCAAGACGTTTATATGGATCCCCCACATTAATTCTTGGAAAAACAGCTGACATTTGCAGCAAAGAAGCAGAAAAGTGATAAGTTAAGCAATCATATATTGGATTTATATAAGGGATTCAGGTATCATATCCATAAGGTGGAAATTAATTGATAGAAGGCACTAATTGATGTGCATACAGAATATTCCACATATTTCAACATGAAGAGGAAGAAGAAAAAGGGGAGCACATATGCTTCCCAAAAAAATGTCACTTACCCTGATTGGTTGAAAATATAAATATTTATGTTAAAAGCTTAATAGTTAAGCGTTTTTCTAACCAATAAGAGAAATTGACAAATGGAGTGACACTTTTTGAGACAGAAGAAAGGAAAGAGTGATATGTAACGGGACACAATTCACGATAATCACACAGTAAAGGAATTAAATAGAGAATGCACTAAACTTGTATTAACTGAATGAAATAAAAATACAGAGGAAGGCAATTCCGTCTGTCCACAGAGCTCAGCTCCTACCAGAGTGCTATCTAACAAACTTCATGACTATAAAAGATGGCCTCTCTTCCTTCACACTCTTCCATGTACCGAATTCCACTACACAACTATTCCTTTTCACCTTGCCACCTCATGAATCATTCTTTTCAACATAGACTTTCCACACTTTGGACCCATGTCACAAATGGTGCACAAACTAGGTCTTTTGACCCAATTGCTGATTTGGGGGGCCTATCAAAGACGAAGAGTCATTTTGGGAAAACAGTAGGGTACAACTATCACCCATAGTGTAATGGTTAAACTTAGAAACACTCTCCTCATTGATCTCGGCAATCAAGCCGTCTACTCTCCCCTGCTTCCAATGTATGACTCTATTTTATCACATTCTAGTTCAGCTTCTCGGACAAACCAAGAACTGTGAATAACATGCTTACATAATTATGCAAAGGAAGAGATGAAATTCTACAAACTAATGAAAAGGAAAACAAGATAATTCCTAGTCTAGCATTCAGTAGGGAACCAGAAATCTGTGGTGATCAAAGAATCAATTTCAAGTTTAGTTTTATTTTTACTAACCGACTTATTTAGAGAAAAGCACAATCTAATTACATACCAGTGTTACAAGCTTATCCCCTTGCAATGAAAATTTTGGTACATTGAAATATAAGAATGAAGCTTGATCAAGAGAGAAAAGTTACCAAAAGACTCATTTGCCATATCACCAAATGAAGCATCCATGGCACTTTTGACCAATTGAACTTGTCGTGTATTCCACTTTAACGCAGGAGATAAAAAGCTTGTTCTGTGAAGTGACAAGGTAAGGAAAATAATGAATTTTTTACCATTCAATATAGCACAAATCTAACATCAAGTTCAAGAGGTACCAATTAATAGGTCGTACCTTTCTGATTGAAGAAACTCCGTCACTCGTTTATTTTTTCCAGCTAAAGAAAAGGCCGTAACCCGAAAACGCCTTGACCCAAGGCGACAAGGAGGTGGCGGGAAACATCTCGATGGACAACCACTCAACCCAGATACAGACATTATGACAAAAAACCAGTAGCAATACGACCTCTTGTGCTATTTGAGAATCAAGATCACGACTTGGTGCTTCAAATGAAAAAAAAAAAACAGAACTAATTAACGAGATTCGACAAAGAGACTAACATCGGATATACGAAGGTAAATAGGGTAAATACAAATTAGAAACAAATGGCTCTAATCCTTAATTCCATCTATCAAATCCTACTAGAATCGAAATTCAGTCTCGACATTTTCTGGACCATAACAACTTCTCCATTTCCTTTCCTAGTCGGTTAAGTACATCGAACATAATCGAGTTTGCTCATTATAAACTCCTTTATCCACAATGCAACTTCATCACAAGCAAGACAACTACATACTATCGAACAGTGTTTTAAATTGCAGTCCACAACCGCATCGGAAGTCGCTACAACAACTTCTGGACCGCGTATTGGCCGCATTTACCCGCAATATATACAGTGCAATTGCAATTAAAGTGCGAGAAAAAAACAATGCAGTATGGATGCAATTGAGAGGAAATAAAACATATAATTTAGAAAATAAAAAACTGGTTTTTATACAGAAAACGGAATGAATTTGAATATAGAAATAGTTTAGGCACATAAATTGGATGAAGAAGAATAGAATTGAAGTTTGAAGAGTGTACCTTATCGGAAAGTGTTGAGTTCGTTGAAGAAAGGTTACCGACCGAGCCAGACCCTAAAACCCAACCCACCTGTTTCTATTATCAAAGAGAAAATGTTCGAATTTTAAAAGTTTTTTATATTATCATTTATAATTTATATTTAATTATTATTAATATTTTAAATATACATAATATAACTGAATTATAGTAATATAATTGAATTATAGATAATATATTGAGTATTTATATTTATCAAAGTAGAATGTTAGAAAAATATCATACTATTTATCGGTCGATGATAAAGTTTTTGGTATATCATTTCACATTTATTTGATATTTGGCTTACATTACTTACTTATATATTTAAATGAAATTTATAATAATAAAATATGAATGATAGATGATATATTTTGTGTAAAAATACTTATATTATGATTACACTTTACATATATTTTATTTTCTTAGACAAAAATGTACTTGTTCCTTTAACCTAATTGTTTAAAGGTGCACATGTAACAATCAGATCCAACTAGTAAATAATAGTTTGGATTATAATCGAATATTTCCTTTGATTTCCTTATTAGGAATTGAATTTCTTTAATATATTATATTAGACTAAAGATAAGAATAATAATTTGGATTATAAATTCGCAAAATGTAACTATACAGAAACTAAAAATAATAAGAAGTTAAACTTACTTGGATTGCTATCTCATTCAAAGTATAACACTATATATTTATCACTCTTTCCTTTGATCTAGAGTCATGGTTTCGTATTCGAAGTTTCCATGATTTGTTGAAAAGTCACATCAAAAGAATTGAAAATAATGTCATTCCTTGTTAGCTAGATTGACCAGATTATGGAAAGCCAAATAATACTCCAAAATTTCTTATACTTTTTATTGGTCTGTAGTCCCATATGTATTAAGATGTTTCTCCTCTAGTCTTAGTGAATACAATTTCAAGTTGAAGCCAATTATAAATCTTTTGCCAAAGTAGATAAGTGAACCTCGAAGAAAAATAAGTGTTGAAAAGTTTGATGTTCCTCTTCGCAAAAATGACAAAAAGTTCCCCTTGAAATTGTGTTATTCCTCTCCTTTGCAAGGCGTCCATGATTGATAATCTGTCTTGAAAAAGTCTTCATGTGAAGGCAATGACCTTCAAGGGGTTTTACACTCCCACAAAAGTTTGGAAAAGTTGTTGTCCCGCTCTAGGTTGTTTGTCTCTCTTGAGAGAACCTTGTAAGCTGATTTGATAGAGTATTGATCATTTTCTTCACAGGGCCACTCCCATCAATCTCTAGTGTCTCTCTGTACAGTAGTATTTTGAAGATCTTGCATAAGATTTTCAATTAGTCTGAGTTCCCAAATAAAATAATGCCTTCTAAGATCACTTATATTTGCTTCCTTATTCATGTTGAGCGAGTAGAGTCTATTATACTTGACTTCAAGTTTTTCGAAATCTAACCACTAATTGTGGCATAAGCTTTTGTTGGAACATGGTTTGTTGAAAACATTAGTGAGAACTTTTGGGTGTGAAATCTAAAAAACTCCCAAGTCCCACATAGAAAAGTTTTGAAAAAAAAAACAAGTCTCAAGTCCCACATTGGAGAGATGGAGAACATGGAAAAAATCTCATGTTATAAATAGAGACATTCTCCCCTCATTATAATTTGCTCCAAGTTGAATGCGTTTTCATTCAACATTTTCTTTCTCCCTTATATTTTCTGCCGGTGCATTTCTGGCACTTCTTCCTTTTCTTTCTGTGGCATTATGAATTGGCACAGACATCCAAATTGTGGGAATTTCAAGAACTAACACTAGTAATCAGTATTGAGGGAAAAGAATTGGCACGTGTAGCCAAATTTTGGGCATTTCGAGAACTGACACTGATAGTCAGTATCATGGGAAGAGAATTGACATGGGTAGCCAAAGTGTGGGCATTTTGAGAACTGACACTGGTAGTCAGTATCTTGGGAAGAGAATTGACCTGTTAGCCATATTGTGAGAATTTGGAGAACTGGCATTAGTAGCCATATTGTGGTGGGTCTATTCGAGATCGATTCTTACAGTCCAGTAAGAATTCGATAACAGAGATTTGGGCTGTTTCATCATGGGGACGGCGTGGTTGATAGTCTGCTTGAACATTTTGGGCAGTGCCACGAAATGTCTTAAAGAGAGCGACCTGGTCGTGACTCAGTCAGTAAGTATTATTTCGTGTCAATTTTAATTATTGCAAGATAAGGTAACAACAATTTTAAGACTTTTCTACTGCAATGACATTCGTAGATAATATTACTGGACCGAACACCTATGACCTGAACAAACCATTTAGGTTTGATGAGACAAATTTCAAACGTTAGCAACATAAAATAAAATTTTCCCTCACTATGAGAAAAGTTGTACACGTTTTGAAAATCAATGTCCTAATGTTGCTGGAGAAAGCTAAAAAAAGAAGAAGGATAAACTAACTATTAATATAGCTCTCTAGAATGAAAATGATTACTTTTCTGAATTTAATTCTAAATGAGTTGTCAGATGATCTCTATAATTTCTTCAACCCATATATGTCTTCCAAATTAATTTGGTATGCACTTGAGAAATATGATATTGAGGAAGTTAAGATAAAAAAATATATATATGATGTTACCTCTAACTCAGGTATCATATTAATGATGATAAATCAGTAGAGTCTTATTCCAATGAGATAAAGAGAATTGCTCATGAAATTATTTATGAAGGTATGTTCCTAGAGTTTTAAACTCGCAAGTAGAGTCTATGAATGTGTATTCATTAGGTATGATATAAATAGTATTGTGTATAAGTATTACGTCCTTAACGCAAAATTATCATTAAGTCTAACGATGTTGACTTTAATGAGAAGAAATTCCTCTTTAAATTGAGGAATAGTGGGGCACATCAACTAGTCACATACTTGTGATTAGAGATAATGATAGAAAATGAAAGGTTTGAAATAGAACCTAGAAGAAGTAAAAGAGCAATAATTGTTAGAGAGTATAGACCTGATTATATGATCTATATATTGGAGGATAATCCATCAACTCTCCAAGAAGTTTTGACTTCTTTGGATGTCGATTTGTGGCGAGAAGCCATAAATGATGAGATGGACTATCTAGAGTCTAACATGAAACATACTATGTTATCTCAATTCACTATGGAAGTTGAGATGATAGCATTAACAACAACTAATAAAGAAACAAGTTAGCTGAGAAGTTTGCTTGTAAAGATTCCCCTATGGGAAAAACATATATCAGCTGTGTTGATCCATTGTGATAGTACAACGGATATTGCAAAAAATTGAGAACCACTTTTATAACGGTAAGAAACGACAAATACGTCGTAAGTAGAACACCATTGGAGAGTTACTCTCTACATGAGCTGTTAAAGTATATCATGTACGCAATGAGAATAACTTAGTAGATCCTTTGACGAAAGGACTAGCTAGAGAGACTTATAAGAGTATGAGACTATTGCCCTTAGAACGATGATCACTCATGATGGTAACCCAACCTAGCTGACTAGAGATCCCAAGAAATATGTTCAATGGATAATAACAAGTTGTGAAATGATATCAGAATGAACATGCTATAAAATTATGAGAAACATTATTCCTGTAGCATATGTAAGGATGAGTTAAAACTCTTAATGAGATCTATACTCCAATTGGAGTGGAGTACCTAGGCTACGGAAATACTTTTGATAGACTCACATATGTGAATGTGGAAGTGGGGTAAAATTTGGATCTTATTCACTATGCAAAGATTCAAGTCACATGACACAACTGTTTATGCACAATCTTATTGAGACCACAAATATTCTCGGAAATCGTTTTTTAATTTCAAGTGGGGATTGTTGGAACATGGTTTGTTGAAAACTATTAGTGATAACTTTTGGGTGTGAAATTTAAAAAACTCACAAGTCACACATAGAAAAGTTTTGAAAAAAAAAACAAGTCTCAAGTCTCACATTGGAGAGATGAGGAACATGAAAAAAATTTCATGTTATAAATATAGACATTTTCCCCTCATTATAACTTGCCCCAAGTTGAATGCATTTTTATTCAACCTTTTCTTTCTCCTTCATATTTTTCGCCGATGCATTTCCGACAAACTTATGAGAATTGGCACGGATAGCCAAATTATGGGCATTTCGAGAATTGACACTGGTAGTCAGTATCGTGAAAAGAGAATTGGCACGGGTAGCCAAATTGTTAGCATTTCGAGAACTGACACTGGTAGTCAGTATCGTGGGAAGAGAATTGGCACAGATACCCATATTGTGGGTATTTCGAGAATTGACATTGTTAGCCATATTGTGAGAATTTTGAGATTTAACATTGGTAGCCATATTGTGGTGGGTGTATTCGAGATTAGTTCTTACAGTGTAGTAACAATTCGATAATAGAGATGTGAGTTATTTTATCCTGGGGACGGCATAATCTGCTTGCACATGTTGGGAAGTGCCACAAAACGTCTTAAAGAGAGCGACCTAGTCGTGACTCAACCAGTAAGTATTATTTCGTGTCATTTATAACTGTTGCAAACTACAGTAACAACAGCTTTTATTCTTCCCATCCCCTACCCTTCATTCAAGGTTTTCCCAAAACCACTTTGGGTCATTAGACCCCTTTAGTCAAAGTTTGTGAGTTAAATTTCAACTTCTTCACTTCAATTCACGAAGGTTAAAAAATCTAACTTTGTGAATGTAGTCGAGAATCGTGCATCTATGAAAAAACGACATATCTAAGGACCATTTAACAATTTTATGTGGCTATAACTACTAATAGAAGCAAACTGATGATGTTTGTTTGAGAATAATTTATAGCAGTGAAGATTTCGGGTAGGTTAATTTTTTTTTTGTTACTATCACCAATTTGAGTAAAGAATTAATTCATTTTGGAGGTGTATGGTTACAATTAATTGAAGAGTTATAGTGTTAAATTGAAGAATAAAATGGAATGGAGTTTGGGAGTTATGGGATGGATTGTAGGAAAATTTGAGGTAGAATTTTGTCATCGTAAAAGAAAATATATGTGAAATGATTGAGAAAAGTTTAGAGATCAATATTTTATTAATAAACATGATTTTTAACATGTATTTTTACATCCATGCATTAATAGGTTCAAAGTTTTTATTTATACATGTATTTAAATAACAAAATGCATTGAATATTTTATGAGTTTATTATTAGCTCCATAAGTGCCTATAAATAGGCTTATCTTGTGAAACAAGTCAAATTGTTAAATATAAGTGAGTTTCTCCAATAAGCTCAAGTTATAGGTAGCATCCACTTGCAAGTATAGGGAGATATGTCAATGTTGGGTAATATATTTTAATAATAACTATATAATAACAAATTTTGTCCCCCTTTAAAAAATAAAATATTTATTACTTGGCCCATGTTACAATGTTTATCTTTATATGCTGGACTAGCCTGGCAAAAGCACCATCTAAGTGATTTCCATAGCACCAAAGTAGTTTGGCATCCGATTCATTTCTTATTCTTTAATATATTCCAAAAAACATTAACAATTCGTTGATCTAGTCATATAAGGTTCAAATAAATCCTAAAGTATTTTATTAAATTGAAGATTAAATATTCAATTCTAGTAACAATATTTATTAGGAGGGGCATACACGCATTTTAAAAATGATTAGTTCTCTTAGTCATAAGGGTGAGAAGTGGACATAAATCACATGTCTCAAATGATGTCTCATTTCTTATCCTGAGATAATCAAACTGTTACTTTTTGTTTTTAAATTTTTTATTTTATTCATATGTCAATGTGTGATTGATCTTGGTAGAGAATAAAACATTATTAAAGACAAATGATCCCTATATCATAGAAGTTACATTTAGTTATACCATAATATATATATATATATATATATATATATATACTATAAATACCTACAATTTTCTCTCATTTCTCCTATCTTATAGTGGTATTTAATATTTATTTGTTCTATAGTTTCTACTCAAATATTGTTACATTATTCCCATGGCATTCTCTAAAGCTCTCATTGCCTTATCACTTCTCATGTCCCTTCTACTCCTTCACCTCTCAAAAGCACACCAAATGGTAAATCATTCCTCCTCTAAACTCATATCATTGATATTTTTTAATCTTAACCATTTTGCTTCACTTGCATGGTTAATTTTCAATAGATGAACATAGAAGAAGCTCAAACTCCAACTCCTCTTCCCCAACCAATAGGTACTCATCAATAATATTATATTTATATATGTTTACAATTTTCTCTTTCAACAAATAAATTTGTCTCTATCTCTCACTTTTTTATATATACACATCTCAAACAAATTTATCTATTAAATACAAAGGGACAATTTCATTTTCTCTAAAAAAAAAACACTTCTCTAACTTTGATGACAATGTTTTAAATTGCAAGTTGTTGCCTTCACTATAAATTGCGAAAAAATTGTAGGAAAATATGGCCGTAAATACAATCATGATATCATTATAGAAACTCTTAAAACAATGATAGAAAACTGCAATTACAGTTGTGGAGTACAATTTAAAATATTGGACAAGAGTAAAATGATATATACTAATATTATAAATTTTTATAGTTTTAATGTATCATTCACTATTTAAAATGTATGACTTTTATATCATAACCAATACATATAACATAGATGTACTAGCAATGCAAATAAAATCTAGAGTAATATCTATTTTAGTCCTCATATTTTTTGACCTTACCAGTTTAGTTTTTCAAAAAAGAAAAGATCTAAAATAGTCCCAAAAAAATTCAAATGTGGGTCAAATTAGTCTTTTTTTGGGTCAAGTTAGTCTCTACCAAATGTTGTAAAATATGCTAAAAAGGACTAATTTGACCCACATTTAAAACAAATTTGGGACCATTTTAAATTTTTTTTTCTTTTTTGAATGACTAAATTGGTAAGGTCGAACAATATGAGGACTAAAATGAGTATTTACTCACAATTAACACATTCATATTTGGCTTAGCAATTAATAGCTATGGGTTATTGGTTTGTTGATTTATTGATTGACATGTATAGATTGTGGAGTGGCTTGTGAAGGAAGGTGCAAAAATTCATCAAGACCAAGACTATGCAAAAGGGCTTGTGGGAGTTGTTGTGGTGTGTGTAAATGTGTCCCTCCTGGCACTTATGGCTACCATGACTCTTGTTCTTGCTACACCAACCTCACCACACATGCTCAACTTCACAAATGTCCTTAATTTAATAATGTTGGTGGGACAAAAGGGTTAATTGATTCAGAGTATTGTTGAATTTTGTGATTGCAATTTGTAATTTAAGCTCTCTTTTCAATGAAGAAGGTTATTTCCATGTTAGAATAATTATTATAACGTTACTAGCATCTTATTATTTAGAAAAGTAATGAATATAAGAAAGATGAAAATTAAATGATATTTTTTGGTATTATTAATGATATATCTTACTTTTTTTGGTATGGAATATTTTTTGGACTTCGTGACTACTCCTCCTAATAAGTGTCACTTCTAAAAATCAAATCTTCAACCTTAATGATCCAGTGAGGCCTTACATCACTAGACTAACGCTTTGTTGATGAAAAATAAATGATATGGAAATATCATTACTTTTTTAGTAGACATAGAAGAGTGAATAATAATCTCTCTAAACTTAACTTGACATGCAAGTAGTTATTATAAATTATTTTTTCTTTATAATCACACATTAAATTTTATGTGTGGGTGAAATTGGTTTTGTTGGTGCAGTGAAAATGATCATTGCACAATGTTGACAACAAACAATCAAGTAAAGGGCAATGGAAAAATAGAAGAGAAGAAGACAAATGAATTTATTAATAGGGTCTTAACACTTGTGTCTACCACCCGGACAATGTTGAATGTTAAATGACTTGAAGCTTATAATTTGTGTGATGCAAGTATTAACAAGGGATTTAAATCCAATAATATAACATTGACACTCTCTTCCATTTCAATACCAGACAATCGAGACATCACATGATAACATATTTCAAGGATCCTCAACAATCTTCACCTTCATTAAAATAGACGAATATTTCGCTTCTTAGGAAAT
This sequence comes from Lupinus angustifolius, assembly GCF_001865875.1. Lineage (NCBI taxonomy): Eukaryota > Viridiplantae > Streptophyta > Magnoliopsida > Fabales > Fabaceae > Lupinus > Lupinus angustifolius. The sequence goes on from NC_032014.1 coordinate 21,663,375, forward strand.
CTACGCAAGAATCTCCACTTTAGCAAGGCAACACATCTCTGTCCCATAATTTGTGTCACTACATGTGTCATAAGTTATGATTGGTCAGAAAAATATTTAATAATTAAATTTTAACTTCAATACATTTTTTCAACCAATCACAATCTTGCTCCACTTTGCTCAATGCTTAATTTTTTTAACAGCTCCTCCATATAAGAGCATGCTTCATTCAACATAAGCTTTTCCGAGTATCTTTGACGATGTTACTACGAGTCTATCTCTTCAAACTTGTAGTATAACTTCTCATACTACCATCTAACTGAACATGTCACACAAATCTCCATTGCTAGGATACCTTTCAATATTATGGAAAATCTACACTAAAGTTGACTAACAATCGCCCTTTTCAATACTCGGTCATGCTGAACTTTGGAGCTTCCTTGAAAACCTCAACCACTACTACCATTGTCTAATCCAACAACCATAGTTCAAAAGAACTATCATACTCCATCATAAGGAGTATACCCACAATACACCTTGCGTCAATGTCAAACAATGTTCGTATCACACCCTTGCATCCAAGCCAATGTCATGTTACAACTTGAATCTCTACCATTTTTTGTGTTACACTTTGCATCCAAGCTAATGCATGTGTTACACTCTGCATCAAGGTGAATCAACGCCCCTCTAATTTTAAGGATCATATAACAATTAATATCCTTCACTGTGACATACGGGCATGCCATAAGGACACTCCACTTCTCATCTGAGAGTCTGACTCAACACTTGAGTTCTAATCTTCACTTTGGTTCCAATCCTATACATAGAGGAGTTCTAGATCCATCACAGTTGTGGTCCCCACCATGTTTCTGAAGTGGAACTAAAAAATGCAAATGAGAAAGAGAGAATGAAATGTATTATTGTAGTGAAAATCAAGAACTCAACATCGGCATGAAACCATGAAAAGGGAGTATAAGGATAAAGAACATAAGATTTTGGGAGAAAAGAATAAGAGGAATCTAATAATCCACACACTTTTTCATCACTCCCTCCTCTTCATAAATAGCATTCATTTGCTCACGTAATCCTTCAAGCGTTGGAGGTACGTACTCTCCCTCCACGCATTGCTCCCTGAAATTTTGGAATGCTTCTAATAGAATTATTCTCTCTGTCCAATGATTTCATGTGGTCCTGACCTTCCTTTGCTAACTCATCCTGTTCTAGAAGCTGGTTTTTCATTACAGTTTCATTCTTCTTCAATTCATATGGTTTATTCTCACAAAAAGTACCTTTGGAACATGTTATCCATTCAATACGTCATTTATCCTCCTTTATCATAATCTGACACTTGTCCTAAGAGTCATCTACCAACTGACTCTAATATTAAATGTTCATGGACCATACACAATCGAATATGTGGCATACACCATGCCTCTCATAAAGTCACTAAAGCATCGTAAGTATAATAAAATAAGAAAACAATAATTTAATTTTTTTCCAACAAAATTACATAGTCACATATTGATTTAAAATAATTTCACTTACCCCAATGACTTTATCACTTAAAAATAGCATTTTCATTTTTTATCTATTACAACTTTAATGTGGAACAACATTCCTTTTAAATTTTTAGTGATTTTATGGTATAAGAAACAGAAAATAACATTTGAAGATATATTATATTAATATATCTTAGAAAAGAAATTAGGGAAGTAACATTTTTTTTTCCATCTCATTTCCCATTTTCCCCCTCATAATTCCTTTCTGATAAGTTTTGACAAATAGTTTGAAGGAAAAGGGAAGATACAATACTAAATAATTAAATAAATTTTGTGTAAATATATTGTCACTATTTAGACAACTCATTTCATATTGTCATTTCAGTTTGGTTAAGTTGTGAAAACAAAAAGAAAAATATATACACTATTATTTACCATTCATATTTAAATATAAGTAATATATGAACAATAAATCATATACTAACTATATATAAAGTTCTACGTTAATATTAAAACCAATTTCACACTCTCCCTTTCATTTTCTTATCCTCTTCATTTCTAAAACTTGTATTAAAAAAAAGTAAAGGTTGGGCCTCCATGCCCCAAAAAGGGTCAACATTGCTAAGAACCTTTCAATACTTAGGATCCAAACCCAATCTGAATTTTGTTGAATTTTCAGCCCAGTGACAACAGAGGGAGATCACTTGTCGCACAAGGTATTTTATTTCATATCTCAAGCCAATTAAAATGCTCTGTTTTATCACTTTTTACTTTTAAATTTTTATTTTATCCACATATTAATATATGATTGACTTAAAATAGAGAATAAGACACCATTGAAAATATTTGATCTCTGTCGAGTAACAAGTGTTGCACCAAAAACCCTAAGATAAAGATAAAAGCATATATATGGATGAGCAAAATCTAACCACACATTACACTTTCTGAAACATTTCTAACAAGCCATGGTCACCATTTCTCTCTCTTCAAACTCCTCCTCCTTCATTATTCTCACCAAACCTTCACTTTCATCATCAAAACACAACCAAATCTTCCTACACCAACACCCCTTTTCTCTCAGATTCAACCCTATAAGTTGCACCAGCAACACCAACACCAACACCAACACCAAAGATAATGATAATGATAATGATGCAACAAACTCAGTAACAGCACCACTTCTTCCTGGTGATGTAGAAGTAAGGTTCAGAAGAAGGTCAAGAAGGAAATCTAGACAAGAAAGAGAGAATGGAAGTGTCTCAAGTAGTGTGAAACCCTTAAAGGAAAAAGCAGCACCTAAGAAATGGGATGATATGAGTTTAAGTGAGAAGGCAATAGAGCTTTATGTAGGAGAAAAAGGTGCACTTTTTTGGCTTAATAAGTTTGCATATGCTTCAATATTTATCATGATTGGAGCTTGGATAGTGTTCAGGTTTGTGGGTCCTGCACTTAATCTTTATCAGCTTGATGCACCTCCTTTGTCACCTACTGATGTACTTAAAGGATCTTCATGATCTTAAGGTTTGAATCATTAGTGAAACTCTTAGATTTTGAGCTTGGATACACTCCAATTATGATATTTTGGTTGCTCAAAAATGAGTTCAGTTTGCTTTGAAAGGTTATGTGTAATTTGCACAAAATATATTATGTGTACACTTTTATTCAGGAGCAGAAAAACCTCTTGTTTGTTTTAGAGGTGAGTTGCTATGAACCCCTTTGTTATGTTGAGGAATCTATGAAGTATTTTTTGGGGTACAAAAACTGCTATTAAACATCATTCCAATAAACACAAATTTCACAACTTGTAAACATATTTGTACTTTAGATATAAAACAGGTTCACAAATTTCACAACTTGTAAAAATATTTGTACTTCAGAAATAAAACAGGTTCCTAAAGAGTGTCACATTTACAGTATGTATCATGAAAAAGATTCATCGCATTGTATATCATTTATCGGATTCATCATAAAGAGTGTCTCATAAAAATAAAAAGTGACAATTTATATACCAAATTGAACCATATATTCATTTTTGTGCAGCCTACCAAATATCTAATGTAATGCTATAATTTCAAAGACAATGAAGTTGAAATAGTAATGGCAATTTTAGTCTCCAAAAATCACATATCTCCAAAAACTAAAGTTTGATGAAAAGAAAGAATGTACATTGGATCAAAGAAAAATGGACAAATAAGGTGGAGGCAGATAGAATAACTCTTATTTTTTTTTTTACATATATTTATACTATTTGTTTAACAGAAAGGGGAGCATGGTTAAAAGAATTATAAATGGTTTAAATCAGTTCAATTTCAGTGAGAAGGAAATCAAGCACAATCTCACTAGGAGAAATGAATGAACTAAAACATTGTTATTAAATTCAGAATACTCAATCACTCAGTTATTCATTCTGGGTTAACTCAGTTTATATTAAAAATTCAAGTAAATCATAATATTAGTTAAGATTATTTAATAATTTTATATTCCAAAATTAAAAACATTATCATATATAATTAAATAATATTTCACTATTCTAAAATATCATAATTAAGTTAAAAGCGTTGTCAAAGATCATATGTATTATGTTTTAAGTGCAACAAAAATGCACATAAGTTTAAAATTTAATTAAAATAAACAAATTTTTTGCTATAACATAAAGTTAACAAATGAGAAATATAACTACAATTAAGTTAAAATATTTAATTTTTTTCAAACCAAAATAATATTGTTTTGGTTGCTTTTAAAAAAAATGATTGACTCGACCGGTCCAACCGGTTCGACCATCCGAGTCATCAATTTTAAAATTAAATTGACCAAGTTGAATGGAGTTGATCTGATTTTGATGCAAAATTGGTTATATGAAGATGAGATGCTCGAACCGGTCAGATACCTGGTTCACAATTGAACCAGTCAGACCAATCAGTTCAAGCCAAGTTTTATAACACTAACCATAGTAATATTCGCTTTATAAAAGAACAATTCTAACATCGATTCACTACTTTGTCCCACCCGACAAAACTTAAAGTTGATATGACTGGTTTAAATTATGGACTGCATCACTATGCAGTTGTAATATTGTACTTATGGTGACTGAAATATATATAAAAATAATTATATAAATATAAAAATAATAGAAATTTTATAATATATAAATTATTTATTAAAAAGTAAATTTATAATATTATGATATTGTCCTCCTCAATAAGTTATTATTATTATAATTATTATAGGTATGAATATATATTTTTATTTTGCAATAAAGCACCTTTTTCTTATCACAGATTTTGTTCCTAATTCCCATTCCTTTTTCTTCAACAGGAAGAGAGGTAGGAATTTCAGCTAACCCATCTTCTTCATTCTTCGGTTTTCAGGTTCTCTTATTCTTCTTCTTTCATTATATTATTTATTTTCTTTTTTTTTTATTTCAATTCTCTTTTTTGTTTTCTTCTTCAAAGTCTGCAACTTTATCTTCTCCATTGTTTTGTTGGGCATGTAATTTCAACTTCATCTATTTGTTTATTCTAATGATACATTTTCTTTGATCATGGGTCATGTTTGATTTTCTCCCAAACAACCTTGGACTTGTTGATGTTAGAACATAATCTTATCCTAGGATTAATTTATGCTCTATTAGATACAATGCAATAGCTTTAAACCCTTCTTGCACCACCAACAAGGCGTTGGTCTAGTAGTGTAAGACTCAATTGGATCCCCAGATAGGCCAAAGGGTCAATGGTTCGATCCCTGAGAGAAATACTCGTTGCTTGGTAGGAGCAGTCACGCACCCCGAAAGGGATTTGTTTGGGATACCCTTGGACCCAAAAAAATTAATCTTTTGCGGAAAATCACTTGAGACTTTGATTAATCAGTGTCAAGAGTGTAGACCCCTTTAAAGGGACAAAGCTATTTTGATGCCAATTTTTTTCATTCACAAGATTCGAACTAAGACATCGTATGAAGCCAAAACTCCTTGCCATTGGACCAATGAGTGTTGGTGCAATAGCTTTTAATGTGATTTTTTTTCTTTTTTAATTTTAAAGAACAAAAAGCTATTGTACATATTTTTCATGATTAGCTTAAAATAATTGGCTTCTTAGAGAATCAATGTTAATTATGCTTATCTCATTTGATTTGCATTATCAGAAACATGAGCCTTTTTTTTTACGATTTCCCCCAATACTTGGTTAGCCATTTTTTTTTGTTTCCCTTATTTCACCCAAACATTTGTGTACTTAGTTTCAGTTGTGCAAGTATTATGATAAAGTTGCATGTTTCACTTGGCCAATAATTCAGAATTAGCTAAACATGGGGTTTAGTTAATGATATTATGTGATTTGAGGTGAAGATGTTATGGACTTTGTTGTGAAATTCCAGTGACACGATATTTGATTTCTAGTGAAAATACAATTTACCATACTATTTGTGTAAATGGATGTCATTAACTTTCTATTTTATGGCTTCAAAAAGCTGCAGAACCTGAAAACATGTGATCTACTTATTGTTGTTTATAAAATACAATGTTAAAATATGTATGATTCTTTGGTGTATTTTATGATATACGAGTTTGACATGACCAAATTGCATAACATATACAAGATTTAAGTGTAGATGAATTTTCTTAAAATATGTGCTTTCATATAGTTTTATTTTGGATGTTATAGCATCCAGCTTATTTTGCTTCATCTGTTTAATTCTGCAATTATAATTGCTGGTCAGTTCAGGTACCTGATATCAACTTCCTCACTCTTCGGTGGAGCTTTATTAGTTGCAACGGGCTTGTTAAAGATTCTAGTATATAGAAATCTTAGGTTTATTTGCATATCTTTATCCAGGTCCATATTTTTTCATCATTAAAACCTGACTTTGATATTATTCTATCATATTTCTATCCAACATTGGACAGGAAATGGCGGAAAACGAAGATATTGTCACGTTAGCTTTGAAGTCTCAGCTGAATCAATCACATGAAACGCGGAAGCAGGAGATGGAAAGAAGCCAATCTCAAGTAGATGTTTTGCAAGAAAAGCTTACGGAGGTAATGGATTGCGTACAGGGTTCAGAGGAAAATGCAAAGAAGGAGTTAGAGATTCTTTGGCGAAGAGTCAAGACTACCGGCACCTTATTGACTTACTTAAAATCGAAAGCTAGAATCATGGCTGTTCCTCATCTAGCCCATACGTCTTGTGGCATAAAGAAATTAGAGGGGGGAGGGCTTGTTGACAAAAATGGGATACCATTATTGGGTTGGTCTAGGAGTGTTGAACTTTCTTCATTTGATGACCCGGATGAAGAATCTTGGATAGGAATTAGCCGTCTGCAGGGTTCCTTAGATGAACAAGATGCTGCTTATATAGGTGAGGTATTCGAGTCTGTCCAACTAGTCACAGATGTGATGGAAGCACTTGTCAAAAGGGTTTTATTGGCAGAATCAGAAACTACAATTGAGAAGGAAAAAGTAAGTTTAGGCCAGGAAGAAATCATGAGGAAATCTGCCCAGTTAGAGAACATGTCTATGAAGTTAGAGGAGGTGGAGAGATTGGCTTCGGGTACAAATAGTATTTTGAATGATATGCGGCAAAGAGTTGCAGATTTGGTGGAAGAAACTACTAGACAGAGACAGCAGGCTGCTGAAAATGAAGAAGAACTTTGTCGAGTGAAACAGGAATTTGAGTCTCTGAAGTCATATGTTAGCAGTCTAATCTCAGTAAGAGAAACCTTAATTTCATCAGAGAAGCAATTTGAAAATATCGAGAGGCTTTTTGAAAGGTAAATATATTTCATTATACACTCTATATATGCAATATGCTTTTGTTAAGTGGCCTAACAATTATCGGGTAGATGCCTTGGTACACTTTCTGCTCCATTTTTGTACTTAAGGAGAATCTTCTAGGTATATGTTTGCTTGATGGGATGCCTTCGTGTGATTTTTTTGTTGTCTCTGAATGTTTATTTTTCTTGAATAATTTGATCCTTTTTGTTGGGGTTGGAATGCTCCATGTCATGCTTAGGACGTTGTTTATCTTCGACTGTTATCTATTTAGGAGCATAGTGCATATAATTCTGAAATGAACTTATTAACCTTGCTTACAATTTGATGAAAGAAAACACTAATATTTCGTGTTAATGACACATTATTAAATTCTTTTAAGGGTCATTTAAAAGCTAACTTCAATTTAGTTTTTGTCTTCATCATTATGATTTGGTTAACCATACTGCTTTATATGTACAAAATCTCATCCTTTGATGAACCTTGTGGTATACTATTATTGTACATGTCTACATGATCATCCTTAAGAATTACTCGTTTCATATGTAACAGTATCGCCTTGTTGGAAGTTGGCATGCTTATTTGTCTATTGATATCTCTACTGTCTTGTGCTTGTTAAGATGAATATGGTTTAAGTATCATTATTCTTCCTTCGATCTCCGGATTCTCCGCAGTGGTAAACTAAAAGTAGTGTTTGTTTTGTTGTTAATCACTGCAAATGCTTGTTTTGTGGATCCATTTGGAAACATCTCTCCTTGTTCCTACATTTTCCCCTTGTTTAGTTGGTCTTGATTATTCTAATTTCGGTATATCTGCAAAAGCTTGTGGTCTTGCGGGCTGGTTGCCATGCCATGTGTCGGTGTTTCCATCAACCCATTTTCCCGAAAATTTCTTGTTTCACTTCAATGCTCATGTAGATGTTCATTTTTATCTGGATGCTAATAAAGATGTATCTGTGCCTATTTTTTTCTATGGAACAGTCTAGTTGGAAAAACTACCCAATTGGAGGGTGAAAAAATGCAGAAAGAGGCTGAAGTTCAGAAACTTATGGAAGAGAATGTGAGATTGAGTGCTCTACTTGACAAGAAAGAAGCTCAACTATTGGCATTGAATGAACAATGTAAGATGATGGCTTTGAGTGCTTCAAACATGTAAATGCCATTGCACTCTGCAGATTGCTTGCTTCTGGAATCGTCGCTAAACGCCGGAGGCTTCTAAGTGAAGCTGTATTGGTACAGAGTTTCATTGAGATCCTATAATCAAGAAGAAGCATTGATGGAAATTGCCATAAAGATCATTAGTGATTTGTTTTTTTTTTAAATTTAATTTTCAGACAACATTCTATGCCTGTCAAAATTGAAAGCAGAAAGTATTCTTCCTTAGAATCAATGTAAACTTTAACTGCTCTTTCATGAGGAAAACAAAAACAAGATATAAGACATCCCTTCTCTGTAAATGTTGGAGATCAGAAATCAAATTGTCAGACTCATTTTGTAGATACCAGTCTATTTTTAGGCGAAAAGATTAAGAAAGGATTAAAAATCATTGTTGATAGTGCATTATAACATAGTTCGATCTATGTACTGAGACTTTGGTTTGATCGATGTAGATGAAATGATAAATTCACAAATATTAATTAAAAGTCAGCTTCAAGAAATCAAGAGCTATAAAGATGGAGTTAGAAAGACTCCAGAAACCTTCACTTACATTTAGAAAGAACAACTAATGTGTGTGCTAGGTGAGGACATTGTGGTACCTTTTAGTATGAAAAATAGGAGCTGATGTACCTAATGAGATAAAATGTTTGGTTGTTCTTATTAGTATGAGAATTAAGAAGAGCGAGATAGGATAAGGAGATTAAAGGTTCTAGTTTTGGACCTTCATTAAAGGCATGATCGAATTATTTTCAATACCATATCTAAGACATGGGGGCAGAGTGTAAATTGCATTGAGAGGTATTAGAATAAGAAAAATGATTGTATAATTATATAACCTATAAGTAACATATATACAATATGCACACCCTAATCAATGAGATTCTTGTGGAGATGGCAAATGTTGGATAAGGATAATTGGTAATACAATATGCATTCACCATTAATGGGACTATGTTAATTTGGATATTCTGATATAGATAGTTGTTCTTAGAAAGATATATTCTGATGTCTATGCATGATCGTCCATCTATTAAGTGTCGCTCTCAAGAATTGAACTCTTAATCTTTTGGTCGTTTTGGGGATCTAGTAGCCAGTAGACCAGCACATTGTTAGCAAAATTTAAATAAACTATCAATTTTTTAGTAAAAAATTCACATAACAAATTAAACCTAGTAGTGAACTAGTGATGACCTGCATATAGCAGTGAAAGACATGCAAAAGCTAAAAACAAAATGGAGTTCAACTCTTATGAAATCAACAGTGAACTATTCAAAATTACAAGCATATAACCACAAGTTTTGTAATTGTGGTGAAAACAATATTATCCAAAAACATAGCAGTGCCTTGTTTTAATACAATCATCATTAGGTGAGTAGAACTTGGAAGTGAACAAGAAGAGTTCCATAATGTATGTGATCAATTTGTTCTTTTTATTATGTGGACTCCACTGTCAGTATCCACAATGTCACTAATTTCACCAACTTTAAGACCAAAAGCTGCTTCTTCAAAAGGCTTCTGCATCTGCCCACGACCAAAAGGACCTACACCCAATAAACTAACAAGTTCAGTTTAATCCATAAATTACTTTTTAAGTTGCTGAGAGAATAAGCATTTATCTCTATTCAGACATGTATGAGGTGACTGAATGTAAAACCCAATTGAATGATAATGGTATACATGAAAACTCTCTTACCTTCACATATCCATTGAATGGATACTTGTAAGTTTTAGGCAAATTGAAATATCAATTGTCATGGTGGGCTAGGTGTTTTTGAGTATTAATACTCAATGCTAAAATACACCAAATTAAAGACACATTCATAGATTATAATCAAAACTCATAGCATACCATTACCAACTACCAAGCTATCAATATAAAGAGTCTAAGACTTCAATACAAGTAATAGCCTCTAAGGCTTTAATATAACAGACCAAGCCTCTAAGGCTTCAATACAGACCAAGCTTCCAAGGCTACAAAAAATAAGCCTCTAGGGTTAGTTTGGGAGTTGGATTTTGGAGGGGGAGGAAGGGAAAGGGAAGGCTTGAGAGCCATCTCACAAGTGTATTTCATGCCTCCCAAGCCTTCTCTTTTCCCTTCCTTCCCCTCCAAAATCCAACTCCCAAACTAACCCTAAGGCTTTGATATAAATTTATAACAAACCATCTCTAAAGCTTCCAACATTATGGCAGTGAAGTGAGTGTGTAGGAGGTTGAGAAGCTCAGGTGAATAAAGTGAGGGGAAGAAGCAAGGAGAAGTGAGACGGCATGCCAGAAAGCAGAGAACATGGCCAGAAATCATCACCAGAAATCACAGAAGGCAGAGCTTGTTTTGGTTCAGTGTGAGGGAACAAATTTTGAATGGGACATGGTCAATGTGTAGAAGTGAGGGAAAGAAGAAGAGTAAGGTGGGTGTGGCTAGAAAATGCCAGAAATCACTGGAAATAATCTGAAAATGCCAGTGTTCAAGTCTTGGGCTCTATTTTTCTGTTTGAATGAGTGAATTCACAGGATTGGGCGTAGGTGGAAGAAGGGATGGGCAAAATGACCAAAAAACATAAGAAAAAGGGAGTGCTCACATGGTATTAGAAAGGGCAAAATAGATTGCACATCTTTTTACTTTTTAATAAAGGGAAAACTAGACTTCTCTTGCATTTAAGTAAGGGCAAGTTAGACTTTTCGACCATATCGTTTCAGAAAAGAGGGAGTGGCTGCAAAGTCTGTGATTCTACTGCAATTTCGACATGACTGGGCATGACAGCCTTCCAAAGTCTGTGATTCTACTGCAATTTTGCTGTGACTGGGCATGACAGCCTTCCACTCTGCGACTATCCATCCCGTCGCTTTGAAGGAACAAAATGCTCTACTCCTCCATGATCCCAATGCAAAAGCGTGTTTTAACTACCTAGATGGTTCATGGTAGGTCCTTGAATCATACTCCTTTAAATTGAATTCTAACAATACTGATTCAACTACAGTAGCTAATGATGCAGTGCCATGAGACCAAAGCAATATTAAGAAGCAAATTTGTTTTTATCCTATATTTTTAAAAACAAAAGAACAAAAACTCAATGGAAGCTTTTGAAATTTCAAAAAAATTGGGTAGGGTGGTCCGAAGCTGATTTTAGTTCCACCTCCTGTTGATGGTAGTCCTTGTTTACATTACTTTTCTGTTTAATTTGGTCATGTAACTTCTTTTAGGTCCCTCCAGCTAACAGGTTTTCTCTCACAACTCTCTCAATCCTCACTATCACTGTTCCAACAGCCACCTAAGCGATGTCATTAGATATGCATGTGTTTTTGTTAAACACAAGTGTGTTGGTTGACAAGACACACAACAAATCAGGTAGCATCATAACTGCAGCAAAAGTGCAATTATTAGATAATGAATCTATTCTTCTTACTCGGTTTTATTGGAGATAGGGACAGGAAAATCCTAAATTTCATACTAGACCTAGTGAATAAGAAGGAACAGTAATAACTGAATTCAACAGGATCCACAATTCTTGTTCTGTTTCATTAGCCCTTCCAGTATGCAGATAGAGTTCAAATAACAAACAAACCACTCAGTAATTCAAGTTCCTAGTACAATACTCGGAAAGTTATGTAAGCCACAATTTTTGGATAAATCAATAAAGAAGTTAAATGTTGAGCTAATTATGGCCTTGCGTTCTTAAAACTAGCTGTGAAAAAATAAATCGGAAATTTATTATCCTGTCATTAATGTACTGGTGCAATGCCTTGAGATGAGAAAAGTGGGACGAAGTCAACAAGAAGTATCTCAAGAAATTGAACGAATCAATTTTTTCAGAGTGGTGGAACTGTAATGACTGATGACCCTGCCTATTGGGCATGGATACTTCAAATGTCTCCATATCAAACTCATCCAATAATGATACTCATACATTGTACTGCATATTTTTGGCGTAGCTCCATTGTTCTGTAAGATACCCAAAAGCCCTTCAACTATTATTGGAAAAATCCAAAATATGGATTCAAGTCCAGTTCTCACTAACTGCCTCCCTTAAAGCATATTTTCAATATTGCAATCTTTTTTCACTCAAAATCATGTCACATATTAGCAGAAATTTATCCTCGTCAAATGAGTTAGAAACAGCATAGAACACATGTTGGGATAGTCACAAGTGAATAAATTTAATTTATATATCCTTACCTTTTAAATATAAACAATTTATTAATCTATATTGCCGTATAGATATTGTTTAAAAAAACTCATATCTGCATATCATATCATACCAGATACTCACATCCATACCCGAGCAACATAGAATCCTACCCGTAACCCAGGGACTGTAATGAACCTATGATTCCTGCACAACGACTTAAAATGACCATACCTTTAAAAGACTATGCAAAAACCAAAATTGTGAAAGCTTGTAGTGATAGGAACCTGAATATGATTTTGGTTGCCAAAGTCACTTTTATTTGAAGGGGCAGGGCATAGGCATGTGTTATACCTGAATTTTCAGCTTGAAAAGGGGATCAAAAGATTCCAAATTTTGGTTACCAATCTCACTAGTCACTAGGGACGGATCTGAAAGGCATAGTGGGAGAGGCCGTGTATATGAAAAAATATACATTTTTAGCAAGCTTTAAATACTACATATAAGAAAAGGTCATATATGTAGCATTATCCAAAGTATCAATAATTATTTTATACTATTGTGGAGAAAGTCCTAGATTGATGAAGAGCTTTGCCATTAAACTCTAAAATTAGGATAAGGATTATCCAAAGTTGGTGGATAAGTTTTGTAATTAGTTTGGTAGGAACCAGAACTGAGTTACCGGCTAAGCCTCCTCAAGAGTTGCCGACTTCAGACCAGTATAAATAGATGCTAGGCAAGTATATTTGCAGTGTGCACAAGTTAGTGTGTGCAAGTGAGATTCACCAGAGTGTTCACAAAGCAAGTGTGGCCTAGTGGAAGATACCAAAGAGAGTGGTGTAAGGAGGCAAGCAAGGCTTGCATAGTAGAGTAGAGTAGTGCAAAGAGAGGGACCACCGAGAGAAGGTGAAGATGGTGATGGGCTCCTTTGTCAGTTCTTCACCTAGAGTTAACTCCTTCACTTATATAATCTCTCGGTAATAGAAAGAGTGTGAGAGCAAGAATAGGGCACCAACTTTTGTATACCAAACACTTTGTATGTGAAATGAATAATTTTCAGTTTCAACAAGGAGGAGTGACAGCCACTCTTCAGATCCATCTCTGAATATCACTAAACTAACTTATAGAGGTCATGATGCCTTATTCTAATTTATAGTTCACAATTAAATTGATCAAAAACAATAAGTAATTTTTACTCATTCGATAAACAAATAAGATCATCCTAATGTCTCCCATGAGTTAGCTCAATTGATTGAATTGCGGGACATAAAATGTGAGCACCTAATCTCAAACCAAGCGGCCACACAATTTCTCCCTCCCATAAAAAACAATGAAATGGTGGCTCAGACCCAGTGCACAATACTCCCACTTAGTGGGTTCACTTTCCAGGATTTAAAATCCTGATATCAAACCTTACATCCTTACGCGTAAAAAAAAACATTTAAAAAAGGGTGTCCCAGTGCACAAGGTTCCCAAGTGGGGTCTACAGAGGGTAGATGTAAGTAGTATTACATCCACAAGTAGAGAGACTCTTTCCATGAGTTGAACTCGTAACCTCATAGTCACTAGGAGCAACCTTACCGCAAAAACATATCCTATGAAAAAAATCCTAATTTATAATATATACAAAATTAATCTCCTACTAGTTAATACATAATACATACAAAATTAATATCCTAGAGTTTACATCCAACTCCTCAAATCCTAAGAAGGAAAAAACAAACCTAAGAAAAAAAACATCAAATGAATAACGAAATAGTTATAAAAGCAACTGATATTAATATAAATGACAAATATACCAATTCTATGCACAACTAAATCAATAACCATAAATCACATCATCTTTTTTCTTCAATTAAAGAGAATTAATTTTTTTAGGTACTGACCAAGATCGCCGCCACGCTTAGCTGAGCTGCAATCGGAGTAACGAGCCGCAACGTCCTCAAACTTAACCTTTCCCGAAACGATGTCGTCTTGCAGTGCCTTGAGTTGAGAAACAGCGTTCTCTCTAGTAGTGTTCTTGATAACACGTCCTTCTGGATCTTTCCATGAAGCCTTCCTTCTAGAACCTTCGTGTTTGATTAATATGTGAGAAGCCCTAACCTCATCACCACCACCACCACCGCCACCGTAACCGTGTCTGTTCGACGATGACATTTTGTTCCGATTACCGTTCTCCGCCGCAGAGATCAACGCTTTGTTTTTTATTATTGTTCCGATTGGATTCTATATTCGATGTAACGGTTTGGAACTTAGTGAAGTGAAAATTGGTTAGTGTTTATATAGTGGATTGAAATCAAGGTTAATCGGTTATTATGTTATGTTAATCTGAGACGTTCGTTTTGGATAGATCGTACGGTTTAGATTATGTAGATTTGTTTGTGACATGTGTCATTTAAATGACCACTCGGCTTAGGCATAATTTATGGTGTCTCATATTTCTGCGATTAGTTTGGTTTTAAATAATTGGTAATGATTGATTTTCATTAAGCAATACATTAAGTAAAAATTTTGTTAATGAAAATCTACAAGTTGATTTAATAATGTAAGGTAAAAGATTCCGTTCTTGAACAGACATTTCAGTAAGGATGGCAACGAGTATGGACGGACCCACACAGTATTTTCTCATTTCCAAATTTACAATATTTGTGAGTACCCAATGAGATTTTAATTTTAATTATATATTTATATACTTTGTAATAACTAATAAGTAAAAATAATTATTACATCAATAATATGATAAATTTATGATGGTAGTTAAATATATGTAATTTATTATAAAATAATAATAAAATATATTAAAATAATAATAAATGTATATAATTTAATTAAAAACTAAATATATAATCTGAGTACCTGCGGGCGGGTATCTAAAACTTGTTCTCACTCATAAGCTATTATTACGAATACTCGTTATTGGTATTTCCACAGATACCTACAGATCGAATTTTTTTCCCATCTCTAAAATTTGTTAGGATGAAGTTTTAATAGCAGAAGAAAATAGTTTTTTAATTAACACAAGTCGACTTTATATTTATTGAACAAGCCAAACTCGCGCATTAAATAGACTCATTTAAACAAAAATTCAAGCTCGAACCGCATCCAATTTTCATTAGAGATATGAAAATAGCACAAACAAAAATATAAGGGACAAAATATACAACTTAAAACATTTAACTCGGAGATAAAATAATCTTGAGTTGCGTTGTTGAAATTTAGTTTGGTACAAATTTTTTCTGAACGTGAGTAATAATCAAGCCAATTTATTACAAGTTTAAGTAAAATCCTAGAATCTAAGAGCTAGGAGGAAAATGCTTTTAAGAGTCCGTTTGCAAGTCGAGTTTTTTTTTGAAGGAATGGTTTCATCAGTCGGCACATATGCTTGCTTCTCTTTAGGAATTTTGATCAAGTTATTTCAGGCCCGGCAACTGGTACAAACTACCAAACCAAACCAAACTCGTCCATACAAAAGCGAAGCACATCGGCGGAAGAATGACAATCTGAGCAACTTCCCCAAAGCCAACTACAATTCCATCAAAATAGGCCAACCTTTTTTAATAAACTCATTGATCTTTGCATCAATTTGCTTTTGGATATTTGGAGGGCAAAATTCAGCAACATATCCATTTAATTTTGTTGCTAGGCTTGATCTCTCAAGCTCCTCCTGAGGCAGGTTCCCAATAAGCTTAATAAGGAAGGAATTTTTCTTCAGTTCAAATTTCTGTAAAGAACAGAACAGACAAGTTGAGTTAGTCAGATGATGAACTTTAAAAGGCACTCTTATTAAAAGCTATGGAAAATTGAGCTCAATCAAATTGTCTAATAGAATACACGAAAATGGACAAGGTTTATGAATTTAATTCACATGCCCTGTGTCTTCGTTAAAGAAAAATTTGAGGATTTGTAGACGTCAACAATCCTAATATCCCTACTGTATATGCACAAGCCAAGCAGGCGGGATCATAGAAACCAGATTCGGTGATTCGGCCGGGGAACCGCGAATCAGTTCGCGAGTACCGATTCAGAGTGATTTTGCAAATACGCTCAATTCGCGTATTGATACTCAGTCCCAAATAAACCACCATTGAAGACGGTATCTTCCTCATCCCTGGGCTTCAAGCCATCATACAGTATCAGACAACATATGAGATGAGTTCTTAAATCTAACTAAAATCGCCTCACAGCACCGCAGGTATGCAGTATGAGACAGAAGGATTTTTCTTTGCGATATCAATAATAAATAATTTTTGGGATACAAAACCTGTTGCTCTGGCTCTGCGGGATGGAACGTTCCAAGTTGTAGAATTTGAGTAGTCACAATGCTGCTTCTTGACCTGGTCTGTTCCTGTTCTTTGCTGACAGAAGCTATTCTTGATTCTTCAGTTCCATTAACAAAAATAATAGATCTGCATAGTTAAGTAGTCAGTACTTGGCACTAAGCATGAGGCTAGATATGTCGAAAGATAGCAAGAAACTGCAGCTGGCATCAATACTCCTCTTACCTGTACTGATTACCCACATCAGGACCTTGGCCGTACACTTGCCTTCGGATCATGGCTTGACCAAAAGATATCCAAGAGCTCCCTAAAACTAGTCATCCCTGGATCATACTCAATCTGCATTGTATTAGTAAACCATAATTTAAGTTCAGAAATTTCATTGAAGTTCAACATGTAATAATAAATCAAAGGAATTATATTTGGATTCTAAGATGAATTATCAATTAATCAATTCAGTTTATGGTATATATAGAAGAACATGTCAAGAAAAAAATGTCAAAACGAATTCCAGAATCATGAAAAGCAGGCTTTGATAAAGCATGTTGCACTGTTAGCTTCACCAGACAAATGAAAAAGGCATCCCAGTGCAGGCAGCACCTACCTGGTGGGGTCTAGAGAGGCTCATTGTGTGTAGCCTTACTCCAGCACGAGGCTCCAAAATTTGAACCCGTGACTTTTACCAAACAAGTAACTAAATAAAACCTAACCATAATTCCTAATTCCTTACCATTCATAACTTGAATTTCCAATCATTCCCTAATTCTGCCAAAAACATGACTAATCCTTTTTTCATAAAAGTATAGGGCGGCATTGATATGATTCATATTAAAGTAGGTGACAGAAGATACTAGTCTGGCAGCAGCCTGTGGAGACTTAATAAGAACTATGACTTGAACGTTAAGCACATGCATCATGAGTTTAGTCAGTTGGCTAAGAAACACAACAATTTCTAATCAAACAGAATTCGTAGGCTAAATGATAATGTTACAACTTACAAATACCAACTCGGGAACTAAGAGAAAACTCCGAAGGTACTTAAGATCATGGGATCTCCTACCTAACAGGAAGCTCTTTTGGATTGGGCTCTCCCTTTGAGATTTGAATGGCATAACAAAAAAAAATTCCAACAAAAAATGAATAAGAAGAAGAAAGTGAGTATACTTTTTGCTTGAACTGTGATAGTCAATCTAGTGGTTAAATTCTTAGGAAATGAAGTAGTATTGTAGCAATTAGAAAACAACATCATTCAATTACGGGCAGGATAGGACTAATCCCAATTGCCCATAATTTTCAGAAATGAAACGATAACCATCCTAGAGAACCGCAAACTACATATAGAGAGGGATGCAATGTCTAAAGGTGTTTGAACTGTAACATCCCGAAATACACATCAAAAAGAACATTATGACCTTGCAGCCACATATAACTCAGTCACAAGTAGCATGCTGTCTACCAAGTAAAACATAGGCTTTCCAAGGAAGAAAGTGCAATGACCAAGAAACTTGATATTATGGAATATGGTGAGACAACACAGCCAGGGTCAGAGATAGAAACTTTCTTTGAGAGAGGTCATACACTGGACCACTCCGGTAGGGTCCAAAGAAAAAAAAGTATATCCATAAGTGTAGTAAAAAGAATATCAAATGTACTTTTAGTAAAAAAACTACATGCATATAACTAGTTGTACAAAATATGTGTTCCATCCCAGTCTAAAAAGACATGTCATGACTGGACAAAATAACCGTTGTTGACCTAAAGCTGGACAAGGTGAACTCATTCTAAACACTCTCGGGTCTTGGTCGGTCAACCGAACAATGCAGAAAGATACGTTGTTTTCTGGGTAAAGGCAACCATACAAGAGATCACTCCTTACGCCTATGTCACCTTCACAAGATTATCATGCTGTCTGAATAACATAGACCTTTGTCCTAGGCCACATGCTACCTACACATTACATCCCTTTATGTAAGACGACAAGATAGGCCTACAATATGGCTACACAGTCTATTACATGCTACAAATTGAATATCCACGTAGTACGGACATGCCAGAACCATCCAACATGGGGAAAGCATATACAAAAAGTGTATATACATATAGACCAAATAAACATCGAGGAATAGACCAAAACATTGACATTATTGGGAGGATATATGGCATTCCTATATTGTATCATGATCACAATTGTAGAAGCATCTACCACGTTCCCCCCAATATTCCCGACATCAGTTTAAACCCACGTTTCCGTCCACTCATAAGGAACCAAAATATCTAACTTTTAATTGTGTCATATTCTATCATATACATAAAATGCACTAAACATAGAACATATAATGAAACTCACATATTTTGTTCTATACATAGTGGTGTAAGGTGTCGTTAGATTCTTACGATGACCAAAAAAGTCAAAAATTCGACTAGGAGTGACACTTGTTGAGTTAGGAGGGACCGGGACAATTGTGTAATCCAAAAGAGATTAGTTCATTATCCGAAAAATATATCTATCTAACAGTTATCTTAAAATATGAAAATTGAGAACCTGAACGGAAGTTACATCATGGTATATGAAATTTATATCATGGTGAAAGTTACATCATGTTTTGCCTTTATATAGTATTATCGTGGTCTCTCAACCCACTTTCCTATCATTTATAAAGTATAGTTTGTATGTCATAAATGTCAAACATAATATTTTGTGTTAAATATTTGTAATCTACCGTTGAATTTATTTGATTGGTGTAATGTTCTATATTAAAGACTGATAGTCATAATGTAAGAATAAAAAATATTAACCAAATAATATGAGCATATATTAGGTGGAGAAGAACATTAGGTTATATATAATGTTTTTTTGTAAAAATTAGAAAATAGTTATGGCAAAATAGGGAGACTACAAATTATACCATGGTGGATGGTTATTTTGGGTTTTCCCTTTATAAGTAGTATAGATAGATATACTTCTTATGTACCAAGAAGACGTTGCTCAAGTGGTTAAGGCTACTTATTGGGAGGAGCAATTACGGATCTGGTACAAAAATATATATAGTTATAAAGTCATGAGAAAAATATAATTGAAAGTGGATAATAAATAATATTCCTTCGTTGTTGTAAAAAACTAGAAAAATGTGAATAGGCCTAAACTTTTCCCCTTTTGGTGTGTGAATGTGTTTCTTTTTGTTGATATATAAATTAAACAATATGCACACCTAATATAACATGGAATCAAGTTTGTTTCAGCATTGAACTCAAAAAGGCAAAAGAAAGGACATGTAGGTTAAGGTGAATACTTATGATTGACCATTCCTCTGTTTATTATTTCAATACCTTTCTGAGATTTAATATTGTTATTAATTGCCAATGATGCTGCTTTTTCCATACAGTATTACTACCAATTGCTTCATTAAGACCTTATAATTAAGTTCAGGATGGTGGTTTATATATGAATAGTTAACATTATCAGAAGAAATCTTTTACCAATTGCTTACTCACTCACATGTGCTCATACACATCAGTTTTTATGAGAACTAGATTGTGCTTGCAGAAATTTGTTTGTCAAGCATCACAGGATATCACAATTGCAACAAACTAAAAAAAATGTGCCGCAGTACGTAGTCTTACCCCACAAGCAGATTTTAAAGATCAAAGTGAGCTATTGGATTAACTATTCCTCTGCATCATGTAAAGGTCTGTTTGTGAGTTGAGTTTTGAAGGGACGGGAAAAGAGAGAAAGGAAGGCGTTAGAGCCATTTTACTAGTGTATTTCATGGCTCTCAAACCTTTCGTTCTCTGTCATTCTCCTTTAAAATTCAACTCGCGCAAACCAAAATGGTCTGTTTGAAATTTGAGTTAAGAGGAATGGAAAGGGAAAGGGAAGACTTCAGAACCATGAATCACAACGGTGAGATGAATTTGAAGCCTTTCATTCCCTTTTCTTCTCCTCGGAAATCACAAACAGATCTTGGGAGCTAAATGCCACAGTTACAAAGCCCCTCTAGTGTTAAACTAACACAAGTTACAATCAGAATTTGAATTGTGCCAATCCCATGACTAAAATGAGGTTTTAATCTTTACTAAACTGATTAAATCCACTAGAATAGAATGAATAACCATAAGTAACAAAGCGCCATTTAGATATTCTCATTATTTATGCACAGATCAATTTGGAAGAGATAGAAGGAGCGGAAAGAGAAATTAGTTGTATGTTAAGGTTCATAATATATACTGTGTAAAATTATAGATCTATTTGTGTTAAAATATGCATGCACTATAATAGGTTTGTAAAATTACCTCAGGAGACTGTGATGACTTTCGAAAATTATCATTCAAAAGTATGAAGGTCTTACACGTGTATTCATACCGATCCGAGACCAATCTTTGTTGTATCAACACTTGATTCGTGAAAAAAATCAACTCAAAACTGTTATATTTCAAACAACTCAAAAATTAGGATACAAACTTTTTTCTCCCTCAAACAATTTAGTGTCAATTAATCACACATTAATTTAACATAAAATCAAAACTTCATGAATTCATTTAATGTCAATTAATCACTCATCAATTCAGCATAATTTTTTGGTTTTTGGTTTTCAAAACTGACTATCAGTTTTAAACATTTGAAATATTACAATTAAGTCACACTTAATTATATTAAAGATGATTGAATAATATTATTTGTATTTTTGGTGCTAGCAAAAAATAAATAATATTTCACTTAAAAGTAAATATACAAAATTAAACTATTTAATTTAATCAATAATATTTTCTTGTCCAACAAAAATCAGAACACTCGTTAGTGTGTGACCCCGTAGGTTCATTACTAAACCGGTAGTAAATTAACTCATTAATTTACTAATCAAGG
>NC_032014.1:21685132-21832170 GCF_001865875.1 Lupinus angustifolius
AATAAAGATTATTACACATATATTGATCTATCCAGATTAATAGTATCCTAAGCTCAATAATCCTATGATCAAGAACGATTTAGATTAAAATTATAAAAGATTTATTTCTCATTATTATAATCTCTATTATAATAATAAATCTCTAATTTTAATTAAGGATCTTTCATATTAATTATTATAAACATGACAAATTAATTCTTGGACATACATTATATCCCAACAGTATGTGTAGTGGAGAGGTTGTGGTTGAGGATGGAGTTTAAGATTAAGAGTTAGTATAGCTGCATAGAGATTTTTTATAGACTCTTCTTTTTCAGAAATGACTGTCACTTTGGGTTACCATGTTCTAGTTAGTGATCTTAGAACCTACAAGTTCAAGTAACTGTTTGACAGCACTTTTCCAAGTGCAATGAAGTGGTTTGTAAGGTGAGTAAATCTATATTGAAGATCAAGTCTCTTTTCTCTTGGTTTCATACGGAACATCTCATACTTTTGGGAAAGAGTATTGAGTCTATATCATTTGATTTCTTCAGTCCCCTCATGTGTCGTCTCTAGAGTATCCCACATCTCCTTTCCATATTTGCAATTTGACATTCTAAGGAATTAATCTATTTCTAGTGCTAAAGTGAAGATGTTTTTGGCCTTAAGGACATATTGTCCTTTCTTATTTTCCTTGTCATTCCAGGTAGGTTTTGGTTTAATTTCCCTTACCCCATTCATTAAGATTAAGGGTTCATAAGGCCCTTCCTCAATCGCATTACATATGTCAAGGTCTTGAAATTCTATAAAGATTCTCATCCTTATTTTTCAGAAATTGTAACAATGTCTAACAAAGCTTGGAGAGCGATTGATGTTAGAACCTTCTCCCAAAAAGGATCTACAGGTCATCTAAAAGTTTTGGATCTTTTGGAGTAACTTACGCAAACTAAGTTCCAGTGCCAATTGTCAATACTAGATAACAATTGAGATAATTAGTTGATTGGTTTTGTGTTCAATTTTTCTACTATAAAATCAGAATATGTAGCAGCGGAAATAGTGTAGAAAAATCATCAAGTTAAAGCATTAAAAAAGAAAATAAAAAGAAAATACATGAGTTTTTTCTGCTATGTTCAGTACTCTTGCAGTACAAGAGATTTCTTTACTTAATATTATGAATAGCAATTATAATTTCTCTCCCTGATACTCCCTTTACATCACTCACTCACTAATCTCTCACATCATTGGAAAACAACATTTCCTAGTTCACTTTTCACCTTCTTACCACATATTTGTGATGGAAAGTTTTACAACAAAGCTTGAAGAAAATTTTTTAGGGCAAGGTTTATTTTACAAGATATAAATATTGCTATAACTTGCAATCCTCTTGCTCTTTATACACTTAGTATACAATGCTTTAAATGTGTTTAAGTTTGGAAACTTTTAGAACAAACACTCAATGCAACTTCAGAAAATTTCTGAAAGTTTGAAACAAAAGATATATGAAAAGTGCAAAAATTTGTATATGAAAATTGTGTGTTTCAAGTGTGTCACGAAATGGGTGTTCCTTGGCCTTTAAATAGACTTCAACCAACTAATATACTCTTACATAAAAGCGGGACACGATTGAAATGAAACTCATTCAGTTTGGATGAAACCTGATGAGTTTAGATTTGAAAATCTAGTTTAACAACTCTGTGTAATCAATTACGAAAGCATGTAATCGAATATCCAAACTTTCTTTTTGATTGAATAACTGGTTACTGCTTATGGTAATTGGTTACATTGTGTTGTTGGGGTGTCCGGACTAGGCTTATCTTTCTCGGACACGGGTTGATGGTTAATGCCCAGTTATGATGTGTACTCTAGAACTGGGATGGAACAATATTAAAATCATTTATCCAGTAAAGATGTAAAGTTAAGTATTTGATAGATTCCCTTGCGCACTTCCTCTATAGAGAAGTGAAATGTGGTATAGAGTATGGAAATCTAGATGTCCTTCATTCTGCTTTTATGAGTTTCACTCATTTCTAGGGATGACAATAAAAACCGAACCTATGGGTACCCGTCCAAATTCAATCCGAATTAAATGGGGAAACTTGCTGTGATTGAATTTGGGTTCAGATTCGAGTAAAACCTGATCTCAATTTTCAGATTCGGGTTTGGTATAGTTGATATCCTATCCCAAACTCACATTGAACCCATTAGATGTAGTGTTGGGCTATCTGCTTTTGTGGCTACAATAGTTACTCTCAATCAAACTCTGAATCTATATATCTTTCTTTTAAACAGGGTAGGTGTTAGATGTATGTCTTCTTTCTTTTCATTTCTATTAAGCTAAGCTAAGATGTACATTATCATACTGCCACAATAAAATGTAAGACAATGTATATTATGTATGCCTTTTTCAGTTAAATGTTTACATTTTACCTGATTTAAAATTAGAGTAATGATATATGTTATAGTGAGATAAGAATGTATTTATTAGAACAATAACAAATTTTATGTTATGGAATAGCCTCATTTAGTTATTTTGGTTAGGTTTTTCCATTGGGTTTGTGTTACTCGAAACTTGATGGGTTCGGGATGATATTATTATTTTTAATCCCATTAAGTTCGAGTTCTGAAATTTGAGTTCATGGTTGAATAAGTACAAACTCGACCCCGATTTGTCATGTTGTCATTCCTACTCATTTCCTCTTTTTCCAATTCTCAAGATATATTTAAGTATGAAGTCACACATTAAATATGAAGGGATAAGTGTAATCATCATCTTAAAGTTTTGATTCAAGATTAGGTTGGATGATCCACGGTCGCAGATGACTGCAACACCACCCACTAATCATCTTTAGTAGAACTTTGAAGTAAAACTAGCAATCTATCATCATCTTAGAATACACAATATTCAACCACTAATGCCTCCATAAATGATAATGTGACCTTCATGTAACCAAGACATAGAAACCAACTAGCAAGTTACCTGTACATCCGCACGAGATATAATTTTTTGCCACATGGTTAAGAAAACACATATTACTCATGTATTTACATGAAATATGTTGATTTTGAGGCATGTTTAAAACAACATAATCATCAATCTTATTAAAGATATATATTTGTAACATTATGTAATAACTTGATCAAATAAAATGTAAATTTGTTCTTTCAATACAGTAAATTGTTACTTATCAAAGTTAGGATTAGTTATTAAGTTAATTCTCTTTTTCTGCATTCTTTCTATTTCTAGTATTTCTGGTTAGTTTAGTTAGGTTTAATTTTTTTTTCTGTTTTTCTTCTTTTGGCAATTCTGTTTTTTTTCCTTGTATAAATTGATCTATGAGATTCTTCTCAAATCTTCAATCAATTAATCAAAGATATTCTGCAGAGTTTATCACTCATTCTTGATTCATTAATAGAAGAATTACAAGAGCCATTCTTTACTTTCTTTCTCTCTTTGCCATATCTCTGTTTTTCTTCATCCTCTTCCATGGTTGCTTTCACCTTTATTATTACTCTTTAGGGGTCAAATTGGCTTTGATGCATGTTCGACACACTTACATATTAATCCTAGTTCATAAGACAAATATATAATATTCATAGTGTAAAGAGCTAGCCGATTTGTATAATTCTCTACATAAACTCATTGCTTGTCCACCTCTTATCCATCAAAATCACCATGTAGAGAAGCCACTTGACATATTAGTTCAATTGCTGGATGTAAGGAATGCCCCTTGCAATTCATTATATTTTGTAAACATAATCATAATGATATAATTTACATATGAACTAAACTTATATAGATGATGATGCTGACCATGATCTATCTGATCTTCAAGCAATAACCAAATCACTGCCCAAGTGTTTCTAAAACATGCAACAAAAAGAATGAAAAATTAACAATTAAACATAAGAAAAAACATGATTGTAAAGAACATAAATCAACAATTTGTGCACTACTTTTTTATTATCTTCGAGTACATAAATGAAAATATAGGAAACAACATGATTGTAAAGGATATTGTATAAACATGGGTATACCATACATACACACAAACATATACACATATTACATTAGACTGAACGATTTAAGATACTTGAGCCCGTCCGAAAAATTCAGACGGGCTCGAGTACATAAATGAAAATATAGGAAACAACATGATTGTAAAGGACATAAATCAACAAATTGTGCACTAATTTTTTATTATCTTCGAGTACATAAATGAAAATATAGGAAACAACATGATTGTAAAGGATATTGTATAAACATAGGTATACCATACATACACACAAACATATACACATATTACATTAGACTGAACGATTTAAGATACTCGAGCCCGTCCGAAAAATTCAGGCTATGAGTACTTGTTATTGCCCTTGACATAATGCAGCCCCTTGTCAAATGACCTAAAATAAAGCAAAATTTCAGAACTTCAGATGACTCATAGATATTGTCATAAACCTTAAATAGAGAAGCTCTGTGTCCTCACATGAGATTTTTGTTAGTTAAACAGTGGGAAAAAGAACAATTTTGTTTGAAATAGTTTTACTTTTTTATTTATTTCTCTATCAGTCTTGTATATGCTTTACCATCTTTATGACCCCACAAAACTCTGAATCCTTTCATGGATGTGAGATAAGGAGGTGCTTATAACTCATAAGAGGCTCCTTTTCCCATAAAAACCAATGAATTGTAAGTATAAATGAAGGTAAAGGAAGAGTCGGAGAAACTAAGGGACAAAGGGAGAGAAAGACATGGGAGATCACAAAACCAGGACCCTTTTGAATGTGGTAGTGAAATAGAAATGACTATTCAATGAACTTCAATGTGGGTTTTATGTTATTATTATTATTTTATTATTATAATAAGTAGGATCTATTATCATGTGTGTGACAGTATAAGCTAGAAGATGAAGCATTTTAAGCGGGGGAAAATCACTTAACTTGTGACACGTGGCATGGGGAACCTTCTTTTCTTATATAGTATATAGATAAATCACTTATTAGCATTCATCTCCACTAACGTGTCAGATCTACATTATTATTTTTTTGTTACTAAATATATATACAGTTTCTATAAATTTCTCAATTCCTGCCTATAAGTTTCTCAAAGCTTCTATATAGAGAAATACACTACTTTCCTTCAAAGTTTTCAACTTTGCTACAATATTTTTGTCTTCATTTTGCATAGTGAAATTTCAACCAGTTATTAACATAGTAGAATTCTGCGGTAAAGAAATGTATCAAATCTAATTAAATCCCATTGCTGTTTATGTTTTATGCAACATGCATATTACAAAATTATTAACAACTTGTATGTTATAAATGCAAGCATAAAAACATTGAATATAATAAAGGGTAAAATTAGAATATATAAATTATGCATATTCAATTACGCATTTTAATTATGCAAATTCAATTATATATTTACCCCTTAATTATGTTTTGAATTTATATATAAAAAATCATAATTTTGTTCCTAATATATATATATATATACAACTAATTACTACGCTTAAATGACATTAAGAAAGAAAAGACAACGAAGTTTTCCAAGAAAGGATAATATTCTCAAGCTAACTACTTTAAGTTCACATGTAAAAAATTTCGAAGGAAGGATAATATTGATTAGTTAGTTTGCACCCTTTCTTGGATTGTAGCATATTAGGAACAAAATTATTTTTGAGAAAAAACGTTTTTACCTTGATGAGAAGATAAGCTTTTTTTTTTTTTTGAATTCTTGAAATATTTTAAATGTCTGTTTCCATAATTTCTCTTGCTCCTTTGTAGATGGATGTGGCATTTATCAAATTGTCTCATTTTTTTGTTAATTTTAAAATTATGTGGATATAAATATCACTTATTCTCCTAATTTATTAGTCTTAATTTTAATAAATTTTTGTTGATAAAAAAATTTGGTAGTATATATATTATAGGAGGGATTCACTTACTCTAATAGTAAGTTTTTTAAACTTACTCTTCATCATAATCATCAATTCTATAGACATATAATGATTTAGATATATTTACTAATTTAAACCATTGGATTTCCCTAAAATTGATGGATATGACGATGAATAAGTTTAAAAAACTTACTATTGGAGTAAGTAATGATGAATAAGTTTAAAAAACTTACTATTGAAGTAAGTGGATCTCTCTCCTATATATATTATTAGTTATCTGTTTTTTTTTTTCTGGCTAAGATGGGTGCAAACGAACTAATCAATTTTTAACCAATGAGCGTTGGTTCAAGTGGTATATACTTGATTTCTCTTAAGCAAGGTCTCAGGTTCGAGTCTTGTGGATGGAAAAAATATCCACTGAGAAAGTTAGTTAGCCCCACATACCTGTGGAGTTCCAGACTCGAACATAATTGTCTCAGTGTGAGGATGCATGTGAGAAACCAAAAAACTAATCAAGTCTTAATTCCTATTCCTCTTTATGAGCAGACATCTAAACGACACTAGTGTATGATTAGTAACTAAATTTGAATTTCTATTTTATTCTACAAAAAATGTATAGGACCACGGTCCAACTTTGGCCGTACTCAATAACCTAGTCCACACGTTCATACTTGCCAAACAATACAATCTTATGATACATCAATATTTATTTTAGTATTAGGAAGGATATTTCCCTCCGCTTTTTTTGTTGTTGTAAGAAACTAATCATTTTCAGGATTTGTGGTTGTCCATTTTAACAAATGTCATTTTTAAAAATCGAACTTTTAACTTTGAAAATCTAATAAAACCTTACATCACTATATCAATATCTTGTTAGTAACACAACAATATTTTGCAACACCATTCTCAATAACATATAAAATAGAATTTAGGAAGGTAAATATGCATACTATTATCTTACATATAAAAAGACTATTTATAGGATTTAAACGTTGTGGTTCACTATATGAAAAAATATTTTTTTTGTTTCTCACAAGTATCTTTGCATTGGAGGCAATCATGTTTGAACCGAGAACATCCACATATATGTGAGACTATGTTTTATTCCCTCCAAAACATGGAAATCAATAAAGTGCTTAAAGATTATTTTTCATGAATTTTAGAGGGGCGTGGATACAGATAAAATAAAAAAAGTATATAAGAGATAAAGATAAATATGTATGTGGTATAAAAGTGGGAGGAAATCTGTTTCTCACACATTGTGTTATTTCATGCGGCAAAATGTTGATATTACAAAACAAAATAAAATTTAATAAATTATAAGCTTTTAACCAATTTCAACACTTTAACATACGGAATAGCACAAATTTAAGAACCCCAAATTTTCTCCCACAAAATTAGTACATGATAGTTATTTTTCCAAACAATATAATATCAAATATTAAAATAAAAGTTTAAATCACAACTTCTGTGGATATGGTTTCAAATTTTGTTATTGTTAAGTGAGGGTATAAGATTTTATGGACAATGTGGTCCCACTTGCATGTGCACCAAATGGACAAAATTAAGCATAAGTTTGTTAGAGGGGCTATAATTTAAGGAAAATGATATTTTGATACAAGTGTTAAACAAGATTAAGGGGTTTACTATTTAATGTTTTTTCCTAATGTATTCTAAGGAAATGTATATATAAATATGATAAATAAGTGAGAGATAAAAGTAAGGGTATAAAGTGAGAGACTTGATGTTAAAATTTTGGTGAAAAGATAATGGAATTCATAATTTAATTCGGAATAATAGTTGTGTAAGACCTTACTCAATTTCATATAAGCCAAAAAATTTAAAGTTATGAGTCGATATTTGTTAAGAGAGACAATCATACATTCTAAAAAAATTATTTCTTTACCCATTAGATAAGAGGATAAACTTGATTATATCATAAAAAACTTTATACTAAAATTCTAAGGCACCCATAATGAAATGATTTGAGTCCTTATAATATGGACCAAGTAATTTGTCCTATATGTAGGTTGGAAGAGTCAAGGAAACATTATTATTGAGAATGTTTAACCTTGGATTGAGACTCTCTAACTTCCTCAATCATGGTCAGAGACAAGAACTTTAAAGTCTAAGTTTAGCTGAGATAGACATAAGCCAATGATTGATGTAATGGTTAAGGGATAAATTTTCCAACTCAAAGCAAGTCTTCATTCTAGTTACTTCTCCCACTCCTTGTGTTATTTGAATTATTAGTTCTTGATGGATCAAACTTCTTGAGACATAGAGGGGATGTCATATAATGGAGAAGTTATATCCCGAGTTTTTTCAAATCTTGAAAATAAGTAAGATTATGTATATTTATCTTTTCCAAATTTCACTAAGTGAAAGTCTCATATACTGGATCGCCTAATATATTAATATTGTCATGTAATTGGAATTATTGGTCTAGACTATGTAATAATTTTTCAAGATGATAGTCAATTTTTTCCATGTTTAATAACAAAAATGAACACAATTGTCAATAGGGGTGAGCATGGATCGGGTAAGGCTTCTCCCTTATTTGATCCTAAATGTTGATCGAGTCATTTTTTGAACTCATGCCCGACTTTAGATCTAAAGCTAAACCGACTCTTAATATCAATCGGACCAGTCTTTGAACACGATCTCGGTTAAATAAAGTCTTCATAATATTATTTATTATTATGAATATGTAATTTTACATATAAAATTATATATGTATATATATATATTATTAATTATATATATATATATATTATTAATTATATATATGGTGAAAAATTAGAAAGTCAATGATATTTTCGAACAAAGAGATATTGTTACTTTATATATAAATGAATATAGACACACACAGATATCATGAGTGGGTAATCATTGGATGAGTCCGAGCCGGATCATGCTTGTCCCCTACCCGATCCTAAATATTGGCAGGGTCTATTCGAGTCTGATCACGATCGGGTCAAGCCGAGTAAGCGGATAAGGTCTGATCTTGCTCACTCTTAGTTGTCAGTGTTTCATTCTATTTATATATTATTAGTTTTGTCTCTTATTTTAATAGAGTTTTTTGTACTATCAAAGGCATCCTTTCACCCTTCTGGATAAGAAATTAATTTTTTTCGGGGTTCGCGACTACCCCTTACAACAAGTGTATCTCTCAGGAACCAAATACTTGACTTTTGGTCATCTTAAAAGTCTAGCGGGACATTATATCACTAGATTAATACCTTGTTGATTTATTTTAATTGGTTTTAAGATAAATTCTTAACTCTTAACATAATATATCAAACCAAGAAACTAAATTAATAAGAATCTTTAGTCACATACTACCCAAATTAATGAAATTACATGCAATTAAATTCAATTTTT
Source organism: Lupinus angustifolius (assembly GCF_001865875.1). Lineage (NCBI taxonomy): Eukaryota > Viridiplantae > Streptophyta > Magnoliopsida > Fabales > Fabaceae > Lupinus > Lupinus angustifolius. The sequence continues at coordinate 21,694,396 of NC_032014.1, forward strand.
ATATTGGAATGCTACCACAATAAAAAATGAATTTTATAATGATACAATATTGATCATACTTATAATATGTCAAAGTTTGGGGAATCGCCAAAACTATATCGTGACTATAATTATTCTTATATCAACCTAAAATGCATAAAATTGTTTGAAACGTTAAGGTTTGTGAAACCATTATTTAAAACCTTGTTACCACCAAATCCCATGTCTTGGATTTGAGAAAATAAAGCTTGTGAAATAACAATGAATTTTATCTTAGAAAAGTTAAACTTTGCATGTTATAATAGACTTTAAGTTCCAAGTTGGATACCGGTATCTTGGAACGTTGACAAATATTATCAAGCAATTGAAGCAAACACATGTTAAAGCAAAAAAGGGTTTGCAAAATTAGAAAATAGTAACAAAGAATTTAATATCATTGTTTTACATCACTTAAACCATTACTCATTAAGAATAAATATGGCATAAGCAACACAATTTGCTAGGCATCAATATATGTATAATTACAATACCAAATGTAAAAATTTGTTAATAATTTCCTACATTCTTGAGAAAGGGATTTAGTTGTAGACCACTTCACTAGAAAACAGATTCTTAGTTGATAGAGCTATGAAACATAAGTATGAGCTCATTTCCGCCGAAAGCTCGCTTTGCCTATGAAAAAAGAAACAATTTTAACAAGAGATCATGTTAAACCGATTTTGTTGTAAACCACCTCACTTGAAAATAGATACTCAGCTCGTAGAGCTGTGAGACATAAGTGTGAGTATCTGAGTTCAAATCTCGACAACTACATAATATCTCGTCTCATGTTGATGAATATAATCTCCACTAATCAAATGCTCATGAATGAGATAAGGGACTCAAAAATAAGTTGATCACATGGGATGGTAAGACCCATGTGATGATTGAAGCCAAACTCATCCTCAGCTCTTTGGAGTAGAGTTTGAAAGTGTGGGTGACCCAACCATGAAATTGGGATAATATATCTACTCCTCTTTTCTCCAACATAAACTGCAAAATGACCTTTTGGTACATCTTCTGGAAGACCACACTCTTCATTGTAGCCTTGTTTCTTTGCAAAACTTGACCACCTTTTGAGGATTTTCTTCACAATATCTGCTTGTGATACCTTATTGGAATTTCTTAGGGACATTTTCTTGCTCTTCAACCTTTTACTTTTGGCTACAAGTGTGTTTTTTGGGGTGCTATAGCCTAAAACGTAAAGTGTGATTCTTGAGCATAGAATATAAGAATAGCAAGCTATTTATCATACTTACTTGGCGTTTGGTACAAATAAGGCTGTTAGTTTATTTGGGTATACAATTCGTCACTTTTTATATTAATTTTATGAGAATTTTATAATGACATGCAATATTATAAATTCTATATGTGATATGAAGATGTGCCTCCATTGAACGAGAGCACATCTTCTATTTGTCAACAATTTGTATCATGAATTTCATGTGTTCTGAATAGTATGCTGCTCAGATCCGCCCGTTTGACAATTTTGGAACTCATACTTGCCCTACACCTATACATGTATTCGCTGAGTCTCAACTACCTGTAGGTCGATAAAAAAGGACCCATACCCGACCGTTACGGATATTACTGGCGGATATACATGAATACGGGTATCATTGTCATCCCTAATCATGTGTTATTTGTGATGATTAATCAAAAAATATTTAATTATTAAATTTTAACTTAAATATTTTTTTCTAACCAATCAAATCTATTAACACATGTAATGATATAAATTGTGAGATAAAAAAATGTGCTTCTATATCTTATGTTAGAGAATTATGTAACTATTAAGGATATTAAGAAATTGACCATGCAAAAATGAGTCACATGGATGTAGGGACATGTAGCAAAAGCAGAGACCACAAGTGCTTTTGGACCTAAACTATCAACGGTTCCAATTAGATTTCATATCTCTCACATTTACGTACAATTTTACCGGCAATTATCCATCAACTTTACATCTGCAGAAAAAGTGTCTCTTATACCAATACTGTTTGCTTCCACCTGTCGTGCAATGGTGACTTAATTTTAGTGTCGGATCTTAACCGAAAGAGAAAGGCGGACCAAACTTGTTAGATAAAGATTTGATTGTTATTATATATCAATTCAAGCTCAAAACTTTAAACTCTTGTTATTTGATGAACTTAGGTATAACAACCAAATCTTTATCTAACAAGTTTGATATATATATATATATATATATATATATATATATATATAAATATAAATATCACAAAAATGAATGAGAATTACATGTCTCACTTAGTGTACCGAGCCAATGAGAAAACTCCATTCATTTAAAAAGAAAATTTATAAAAAAGAAATTAATATTTTAATATTATTTCATGAACTTTGATTGGTCGGGGCACGGGGACAAAAAATTATGGGACAAGTGAACCTTGTTCCAAAAAAATTCTAGATAACAACAATTAGGGGTGAGCGTGGGACGGGTTGGGACGAGTTAAGCTTATCCCTCACATGTCCCTAAATATTGATAGGTCAATTTTTGAATCCGAACTCGTTCCTAATTAGGGTGGGACGTGTGGAGGATATGTCCAAAATAAGACGGGTCAACATAAGGACGGGTCCGAGTTGAAAAATGATAAAATGACAAAAATATATATTTTTTCCTCAAATCTTTAAATATGTATAATCAAAATTATCACAATCTTTATGTAAACTCAACTAAAACCTGCATCTCTCACACATCATATATAAACTACAAACCGTAAATTGCATCTTTCAAACTAAAAACTATCACAATCTTATTTTTTTTTTATACAAATGTAATCTTTACCTTACTCATATTGCAACACAATCAATTTTATATGATTTGTTTTCTATAATGCAATCTTTGATTTATTATTTTTTGAATCTCTAAAGATTTATTTCTTATCAAGGTGATTCATGGAGTTTAATCAAATTGATATGATTTGATTCAAATTACATACTCTCAAATCTTTAATTTATATGATAATCAAACCTTAATAAAAGCAAATCATTAACTATTCATTTTTTGGATAATTTTAAAGAACGTTTTTTGGTTCGGACAAAATTGGGTGTTCATAGTAAGGAATAAAGATCATATGATAAGTGATGTAGATATGTTGTATGAAGTTGTAAGTATTTGAGTTATATAGACTGAACATATTGTTAGATATTTATTCAATTATTCTTTATATATAACTATAAGGGACGGGTCGGGTGACCCAGACATAGACCTGAACCCGTCATTTTTTGACGATGGGTATGTCCCTTTTAGTCGGGGTTGTCCTTTTTTATTTATTTGGACGGGTCAGACCCGTCCCTAAGTCATTGGATTGGGACGTGTCTATGGGTCAGGACGGATCTTACTCACCCCTAAGAACAATACAAGTTATGAGCTTCAGCTTATGCAAACAAGTTTGGGTAGATGACTATATATATATGTTATGTAAACTCAATATAACAGGGAAACAATAGCTAAACACAAATCTTTATTTTCTAATAATACATAATGATAGCTTCTCAACGCTCTCGGAGACGTAGGAACAATTGACCGAACAAATCCTTTGTGTTATTCTTTTTTCTCTATACTCTTTTACTATTTGATTGATTGCTTGTTTCCAACAATTGGTATTAAATGACTCCTAACCCAAGTGCCAAATTCGAGATGGTGAACTTCAATAGAACTGGTAATTTCGGATTGTGGCAAAGGAGGGTTAATGATGTGTTGGCTCGACAAGGTCTATCAAAGAGGCTGCATGAGAATAAATCAGATAGTATGAATCAACTGGATTGGGAAGAGTTGAAGGAGAAGGTTGTGTGAACCATACGGCTCTGTCTATCATATGAAGTGATGTATCATGTTATGGATTTAATGTCACCAATAGAGGTATGAGAGACATTAGAGAAGCGGTTCATATCCAAGTCTCTAATAAATAAGTTGTATTTGAAACAGAGACTCTATGACCTGAAGATGCAGAAGGGTGGTGATTTGCAACAACATCTCAACACTTTCAATCAAGTGATCAATAATATTACTGTGTTCTTTGTCAAATTCCTATGAACATTTGGTGACAATATTGATGTACGGGAAAACCCAATCAAACTGGATGAGATCACATATGCACTTTTGTCTCACACTCAAAGAAGACAATATGTAGGGGGAGGGTCTTAGGGTGATTATATGTATGTGAAAGGGAGCCAAGTGTGTGGGAGGAGACAAGGCATATGAGGTTCAGCCAGAGGGAAAAGAAAAATTCTAGGGGCAGAATACCAATAGAGTGTTTTAAGTACAAACAGACTAGGCAATACAGAAAGGATTGTCCCAATGAATGGAGTTCTAGCAAGTCGGTGAGGAAAGATGAAGTATTTACATCTGCATATATTGCATAGAAAGATATCTCTGGTTACAAGAGTGAAGTTGATCTACTATCAACATTACCAAATCATAGTGCAGATGAGTGGATACTTGACACTGGTTGTTCCCACTACATGACGCCAAATAAAGAATAGTTCACCACATACAAGGCATGCAATAATAATCTTTAGTAATTAAATAATTTGGGGTTTTTTCTTTGAATAAATAATACACCTTTTACTTTTATATAATTTAATAAATAAATAAGTAATATTTAAATAAATAATTATTAATTACATCTTAAAATTCACTAAAAAATTGGATACTAATAATAATAAGTTACTTCATTATTAATTAATTCTCTTTAAGGCATCTATACCTACCGAATCTATTATGTAACTAATACATATAGTCATCACTCTGAACAATTATAACTATATTATACCTATACCTACATTTTACTAGATGTTTATAGGTATATTGTATCTATACGAATGACTTTATTTATTTTACTATATTATTTTGAAGAGTTTAAGAGAGATATCATGGTTCATGGCATATCTTTTTTTCCAACTTGGGATGAGGAGTAGTCAAGGTCAATAGTATTACATGTGTCGTTTACCGGGACATGGGGATGGTCCACGATTAATGTTACATGTTTTATTTTTATCTCTAAATTAAATCTTTTAAAGTTAATTTTCTTAAAATTACTTAATTGAATTTAAAAAATGCCTATTTAATCAACTAGTTGAAATTAATATTTTAAATTTACTCTTATTTAATTTAAAACTGCTTTGTTCATTAATTTACTTAGAGTGATGGTCTGTATGTAAAAGAGAGTCAAACACGTGAGATGAGACAAGACAAAGAAGGTAATGCCAAAGGGAAAAGAACAAATTCTAGGGGCAGAATATCAATAGAGTGCTTTAAGTGCAAACAGACCGGACATTACAAAAAGGATTGTCCCAATGAATGGAGTCCTAGCAAGCTGATGGGGAAAGATGGAGTATCTATATATGCAAATGTTGCAAATAAAGATGACTATGGTTACAACAATGAAGTTGATTTACTATATAATCATCAAATCATAGTGCAGATGAGTGGATACTTGATATTGGTTGTTCCCACCATATGACGCTAAATATAGAATGGTTCACCACATGCAAGGCATGAAATTTTGACTGAGGTGTCCAAGCCAAATGGAGAGACTTTGGGATCAAATATGATTCTAGTGAGCAATGAACCGGTTCAGGTGAATAAAGGCAATGAACAATGCACTAGTTCAAGTCAAGAATATGATGATTCTCAGGCGGAGAGTTTAGGTGTGTATGAGTATCTATTTGTCAAAGACAGGGATAAACGTCATATCAAACCTCCAAAAAATATGGCTTTGAGGATATGGCTTCAGTTGCTCTCCATATCAGTTCAGGGGATCTATGTAGCTTTCAAGAGGCTATAAACAGTCAGAAGAAAGAACAATGGATGGGTGTCATGATGGAGGAGATGAAGTCTTTATACAAGAACCAAACTTGGGAGCTTGTCCCATTGCCTCTAGACAAACATGCAGTTGGGTACAAGTGGGTGTACAAGAGAAAGCTATTAGTGTCATGATGGAGGATATGAAGTCTTTATACAAGAACCAAATTTGGGAGCTTGTCCCATTGCCTCTAGACAAACATGCAGTTGGGTACAAGTGGGTTTACAAGAGAAAGCAATTAGTATCAGAAAAAGAAGGGGAAAAGTTCAATGCTCGTCTTGTAGCAAAAGGGTGTTCATAGTAGAAGAGAGTCGACTACAATGAGATTTTCTCCCCATTCGTGAGACACACTTCTATCAGGGCAGTGTTTGCCTTGGTAGCCAGTCGGGATATGCATTTAGAACAAATGGATGTGAAGATTGTCTTTCTTCATGGTGAATTAGAGAAGAAATTTTACATGACACGACTAGAAGGGTTTAGTGCAACTAGACAGAGTCACTTAGTTTGCAAGTTGAAAAGTTCTTTATATGAGTTGAAGCAGTCTCCCAAATAGTGGTACAAGTAGTTTGACACTTATATATTGAAACTTGGTTACAAGCACTATGAGTATGATTGTTGTGTTTATGTGAGAAGCTTTGATGATGGTTCTTTTATTTTTCTGCTACTTTATGTTCATAATATATTGATTGCTGCTAATCATTTGAGTGATATCAATGAGTTGAAAGTCATGTTAGGTAAGAAGTTTGACATGAATGATTTAGGGGCTGCAAGGAAGATTCGTGGGCTGAAGATTCACAGTGATAAGGGAGCTAGAAAACTATGGCTCTCCCAGCAAAGCTATGTTAAAAAGATCTTAGAGAGATTTGATATGAGCAATGCTAAAGTAGTAAGCACTCCATTGGCAAATCACTTCAAGCTTTCCCTAGATCAGTGTCCAAAGACAGATGAAGAGAAGAAGTACATGTCAAAAGTTCCATATGCTAGTCTAGTGGGTTTCTTGATGTATGCTATGGTTTGTACTAGACCGGACTTGGCACACGCAATTAGTCAAGTATGTAAGTACATGTCTAAACTATGGAAGGAACATTGGGAATCTGACAAATGGATTTTCTGAAATTTGAAGGGCACTACAGGTCTTGATAGCATGTTTGGCAGTCAACAGAGTAAGCCTTCAGTTATTGGTTATGTTGATTCAAACTATACAGGAGACTTGGATGATAGAAGGTCCAGAACAAGGTTTGTCTTCACCCTTGCAGGTGGACCAATTATGTGAAGATCATCAGTTCAGTCTGTTGTTGATATGTCCACAACTGAAGCAGAATACATGGCAGCTGGTGAAGCTTCTAAGGAAGTCCTATGGCTTATGGAGCTAGTAAATGAATTAGGCAATGAGCAAGGTGGAGTTCTGCTGCATTGTGATAGTCAGAGTGCTATCTTTTTGGCAAAGAATCAGGCGTGTCATGCTAGAACCAAATATATCGATGTGAGATTTCACAAGATCAGAGAGTTGGTAGCTTGTGGGTAGATACTATTACAGAATGATCACACTTTAGAAAATGCAACTAATATGTTAACCAAGTCGGTTACCATGGACAAGTTTAGACATTGCCTGAGCTTGCTAAACATTCATTGATGCTAGACTATGGAGCACCCCAACCCAAGGGCAGATGATGGAGATTGATGATATTCGCCAAGGTGGAGATTGTTGTGCAATGACTCATATCTCTAGATAACAACAATACAACTTATGGGTTTGGGCTGATGTAAAGTGTTGGGGTAGAGGGCTATATATTTATGTTATGTAAACTTAATGTAACAGAAAGAACACTAGATAAACACAAATCTTTATTGTCTAACAATACATAGTGCCGACCTCTCAACGCTCCAGAAATGTAGCCACAATTAATCGAACATCGTTATCAAATCTTACGTTATTTTCTTTTCTCTATACTCTTTTACTATTTAATTATTTGCTCTTTCCCAATAATTGTTTGCTTCCCCCTGTCGTGCAATGGTGACTTAAAAATTTGGTTGCTTTTATATTTTAACCGAAAGAGAATGTCAGTTCATCAAATAACAAAAGAGTTTAAAGTTTTTCATAGCATGTAAATAATTGTCTTCCAGTAGACATATATTATTAGAAATATGTAACAACAAAAAATATACATATCAAAAAAATTCTAAAAGTAAATGTCTTTTTTGAATTCAGAGGATTTTTTTAGCTTTTTATTTATTCTTTTTCATATTTATATAATTATTATATCTTTATTTTATCAATTTCATAGGCAAATATTTATATTTTAAATCCAGATATTTTTATCAGTTTTAAAAAATCCATTATAAAAACAAGATACATTTCCCGATATTTGGAAATCCAATTTCAAATCTATTTTTTACCAGTTTTTGAAAATTATATTTCAAATTAGGATTTTTTTTACCAATTTGTGAAAAGGGTAACATTTATGCACTAACTATCAGTATAAAAATTTAAATATAATCACTATATGAATTAATAATGATTAAATATAAATTGTGGATAATGTAAATATAAAATTCATACATTGTTAATGTATATATTTTTTCTTACACCAATTGGCTCTCCCATTGTATCTTATTAAATTATTGAAAGAATCTCAAAAAAAAGTGAAGAAATATTATTGGTAGTAACATAAAAATGATTGAGAAAATATTTCTTTCTTAGAGTCTATTTAAGTGACTTCGACTCTAATTTCAAACATATATAGCTTCATTTCCCTGGAAAAAAATTATTAATCTCTTCTACTAAATGAGTCTTATTGTTCCTTTCTAGGCATCCAAATCTTGAATAAGACTAGTATGCTACAAGAAGATGGTTGATTTGGTATTTAGTCAAATCTTGTTTTTGGGTTTCCTTTTTTTATTTTTAGAGTCTTTTCCTTTTCAGTTTTTCATTTTGGGCATTCTCTGTAATTATACAAATTGGTCTACCATTTTTTTGATAGGAAATTATTGAGGTGAAAATATTTGTTAGTATGAGAAGTGAAAACAATTAATATGTATCATTTAATCTTATTTAAATGGACAAGAAGATTAGAGTAAAAGATACATGTACATAATTATCATGTGATCAGTAACTAATTTTAAATATTAATCATCCATGATTGGTTGTAAGGCCAAAATTTATTGTTCTCATGGTTTTTAGATGAGAATTGTTCTCTCTTGAGTCTCTCTATAATATATATAGGAAAATGATATATTTTCATCCTAAATTATTAAGTACAAAAATCACCTTAAATAATAAGGATAATTAATCAGTTTTTAACCTTAAAGTCTACATGAATGTAATTCATAATATATATCGAGTCAAATATTGGCACCAAATTCTATGACATGTATTTTTATGATATTTCAGGTGATTAGAGACTAAAAGGAGCAAAAGATGTCAAATGAGATCCTCATGCTAATTAGAATCTTTGAAAATAATGATTCAACTACCTAATTCTAATCACAATGTTAAAAGATAATGGTTCAACCACCCAATTCTAATTAGAATATTTGAAGATAAGAACTCAACCACCTAATCATAATCACAATCTTTGAAGATGAGGAAAAAATATGGAAAATTAGAATAAATAGGAGAGTAGTAATGAGTTGAAGGCATCAGTGGGTATCACCTATCATCATTGATCATCACTAAACACCACTTGAGAAAATATTAGGATTGAGACAACAATCATTCTAGGAAGCTTGGAAAGAATAAGAATGTCAACCAATCAAATGACTATAGATTTTATGGGAATGAGTAGCTAAATCCTTCTATCTGGGATTAGATGTAATTATTTGAACTCGATGTATCCAATATGACTATTTAATTGCTTAATATTATTCCATCGTTTTCCTTGATTATTCTTATTCTTAATGTTTGTTTTGGTTTGATCACACAATGGATGATCTAAGGTTTAAAAATGAGTAATGGGAATTTCCATGTTTAAATCGCTTACTTTTACATTAGTTTAATTTTAATATTTTGACTAAACCAAAATCTTTTTCAACCCAAATTTAACTATTTGCTAATCACAAGAATATCAAGCAAGTCCTTGTCAATTCGACAATTTTATATACTTGTTTGCAACAACTCGTTTGATTAAAAATAACAATCAATTACCGGTTAGTAAAAATTCTCCTATATAAATTCTTATACCCACAAAAATGGTATATGTCATAAATTGATACTATTTATTGATCGATTTACATATAACATATGTTATGAACATTCAATAAGAAATATATCATTACCTACACACGCACTATATAGGGTTTTGCTAACCTAGGTAAAAATGTTTTTTAGTTGGAGTAATTAACATTTTGCATAAAGACTTTTAGACAAAATTAACCCTCATATTTTAGTTGTAATAAAGTTAGTAATAGGGGTAGTTTTATAATTTTCACTTCAAAAAAGAAGTCCACCCTCTCATTAGAATCTTTTATCCCATTCCCCATTATCCTACTTACCCCAAAACACCAAAAACCCTTCCACCACCATTACAGAACCACTGCACACCCTTTTAATTTTCTTATATATTTGATAAGGGTATAATTGTAATATCATAATTACTTAATGAGATGGAAAGTTAGTTAGTTAGTGTTAGCCTTTTGTATAAGTAACTTGTTAAACAAGTTACTTGACACTTATGACAATTTTTCAACAATTCCATACAAAACTCTTCTTGCATCTTCTTTAATTCTTTACTACATCAATAAGAATAGTTCAGATTCCTTTTTTCTTTACAAGAATCTTTATTTCTTATTCTTTGAAGATCTTGAATTCGGTATTGAATTCCTAGCTTCCCTAACACCCATATAAATTGGTATCTAGAGCAATTTTTTCCTAGGAGAACAGAACCATGGCTGAGGCTACAAGAACACAAGCAACTATGAGAGAAATGGAGGAGAGGTTGGAGAATCGAATTTCTGAGAGATTGGAACTTAAACTGGCTGAACTTATGGGGTCTATGCAGAGGACACTAGGAGAGTCAATCAAGTTGTCCTTTGACGAATTGATTCAAAAACATGGAGATGATGAAGGTTCTTCTTGGAAGAGTCGCACCAACCAAGGAGATCGTGGGTTCAGGCAAGATAGACCTCTTCCTTATTCTTGTCACACTAGGTTATCAAGAATTGATTTTCCTAAGTTCAGTGGTGGTAATGTGAAAGAATGGTTATATCAATGTGAGACATATTTCATGATTGATGATACACTAGAGGAATTTAAGGTCAAATTGGCTATAATGCACTTTGAAGGCAATGCATTGAAATGACATCATGCTTATGTCAAGTCCTTGTGGAATTATCTGCCTACTTGGGGGGAATATGCCAAGGTCTTAATGGAGAGGTTTGGAGAAGTCTGTGATGATCCAATGACTGAGTTGATGAAGCTAAGACAGAAGGGTACAATTAGTGAATACCATGAGGAATTTGATGTGATTATCACTAGGCTGGATTTACTTGCTGAGTACACATTGAGTTATTTCTTGGGAGGGTTAAGGAATGATGTGCAAATGATGGTGAGGATGTTTCAACCATAAACTGTAAGAAAGACTTTTGCTTTGGAAAAATTGTATGAATCCTCCAATAATAGTAATGTACAGGTGGGACTTTCTTTAAAGACTAAGTCTTTTGTTGCAAACAAACCATTACTTCCCACAAAACCTGCAAGCACTATTGAAACAAAGCAACAAAAAAAACAAAGACAAGAATTGCTAGGAACTTGTCTCCTGCTTTCATGAATGAGAAAAAGGCGAAGAGTTTGTGCTACTTCTGTGATGAACCATATTCTCCTGAGCATGGTCTTTCACACAAGAAGTTATAGATCCATCTCTTGGAGGTGGAAGATGTAGATGAGGAAACTAATGATAAGGATGAATCTTTTGAAGGAGCTAAGGATCAATTTGAGGAAGCTCAGATTTTTGTGAATGCCTTGACTGGGGTAGCCAACTTCAGAACTATGAGGATCACAGGAAGATATCAAAAGAGGACTATGCACATCTTAATTGACAGTGGTAGCACTCATAACTTCTTGGATATTAATATAGCCAAACAATTGGGGTGCCAGATTAATGAATGGTAGCCCCTAATAGTCATTGTGGCAGATGGGACCAAGGTACAAATCTCTTATGTGGTTAGAAGTTTTAGTTGGAATATACAACATACTACGTTTACCTATGATGTCATGTTAATTCCATTGGGCTGTTGTGATGTGGTCCTTGGAATTAAGTGGTTAGTTACATTGGGGGATATCACCTGGAATTTTGATAAATTGAGTATGGAATTTTCAGTGCAAGGTAGGAGGCATGTTCTGAGAGGAACATCTCAACCTGGTTGTAGAATTATAATGCCTCACAATATGGAGAAAATGTTGGACAAGGGGGTGCACTTTTCTATGATACAAGCTTGTGTAGAAGAAGGATATATCTTGCATTCCTTAACTACTCATGTTGGGCAAATGGAAATCCCTGGAGAAGTTGATAGTTTATTAAGGAAGTATGCTGGATTATTTGCTCCACTTAATCAGCTACCTCCAAGAAGGGTTGGACATGACCATAGGATTCCACTAATGCAATCCACTAATCAAGTGAACAAAAGACCATATAGGTATGCAAAACATCAAAAGGATGTTATTGATAAACTGGTGCAGGAAACATACAGTGTAGCAACAGTCCATATGCTAGCCCTATGATCTTAGTGGGGAAAAAGGACGGGTCTTGGAGGCTGTGTGTTGATTATAGAGACCTGAACAAGGGTACCATCAAAGATAAGTTCCCTATTCCTCTAATAGATGATCTAATGGATGAGTTGCATGGGTCTAGTATCTTCTCCAAAATTGACTTGAGAGCTGGATACCGTCAAGTCATAATTGATCCTATGGATATTCACAAGAATGCTTTCAGAACTCAAAGTGGACATTTTGAATACTTAATGATGCCATTTGGCCTTACTAATGCTCCTGCTACTTTCCAAGGCTTGATGAATGATGTGTTTCAGGAATTCTTGAGGAAATTTCTATTGGTATTCTTTGATGATATCCTCATATATAGCAATACTTTAGATGAGCACATTGTTCATTTAGAGAAGGTCTTATCTGTGATGAAGAAACATAGTTTATTTGCTAAGCAATCAAAGTGTTATTTTGGGGTTTTCAAGGTGTAGTACTTGGGTCAGTTTCTTTCAGCAGAGGGAGTGTCTACTGATCCTACTAAGATCCAAGGAGTACAGAATTGGCCACTACCCACTACTATCAAGCAGTTGAGGGGTTTTTTGAGTTCGTCTGGGTATTATAGAAGGTTTATCAAAAACTATGGTATAGTAGCAAGACCATTTACTGTCATTCTAAAAAAAGAAGGGTTTAAGTGGTCTGATTTAGCTAAGTCAACATTCCAGGAGTTGAAACAATTGTTGACCACTACACCAGTGTTGGCCTTGCCTGATTTCTCTCAAGAGTTCATCGTAGATGTGGATGCTTCATGACAAGGGATAGGAGTTGTCCTAATGTAGTCACATCATCTAATTGCCTTCATCAGCAGAGTACTGAATCGACAACAACAAGCATTATCCACATATGAGAAAGAACTGATTGCAATGGTGTTTGCAATACAAAAATGGAGACCATTGCAATCAGTTCTTGAATAGACATTTCATCATCAGGACAGACCATAGGAGTTTGAAGTATATGTTGGATCAAAGACTAATTACTGCCTTCCAACAAAACTGGCTAATTAAACTCATGGAGTTTGATTTTTCAATTGAATACAAGGAAGGAAGGGATAATGTTGTTGCTGATGCATTTTCTAAAGTGGAAGAAGTAGAGTGTTTGACATTAGTGGTCCATGAGATTCACTTTGATATCATGGATAGAATCAAGTCAACTTGGGTCACTGATCCAAGCCTGGTGCAGATCATATTTCAGTTGCAGTTGGATCCATCTTCACATAAGAATTAAACTTGGAATGTGGTTGATCTAAGGAGAAAAGGCAAGTTAGTGGTGTGATGTGACCTTCAACTCAGACAAGAATTGTTGCACTGGTTCCACAACATTGCAGCAGGGGGTCATTCAGGAATAAATGTAACTATAAAAAGGTTCAAGTTTGTCTTACATTGGAGGGGTTTGAACAAGGATGTCAAGAATTTTGTTCAAGAATGTCAAGTATGCCAAAGATGTAAGTATGACACTGTTGCCTCACCAGGTTTATTACAACCTCTTCCCATTCCTGATCATGTGTGGCAACATATCACAATGGATTTTATAGAAGGGCTTCCTGCTTCTCATGGTAAGCAAGTCATCTTTGTAGTGGTGGATAGACTAAGTAAAGCTGCTCATTTTATGCAACTGGCTCACCCCTATAGTGCTAGCATTGTGGCTCAATCCTTCATAGGCAATGTGTTAAAGTTACATGGATTTCCAGACTCTATCACCAGTGACAGAGATCCTATTTTCATTAGTCACTTCTGGCAAGAATTCATGGCATTTCAAGGAGTTCAACTAAACTTATCCACAACTTATCACCCTCAAACAGATGGACAGACACAGGTGATGAATAGATGCCTTGAGACTTATCTAAGGTGTATGTGTGCAGATAATCCTCATCAATGGTCTAGGTGGTTACCCTTGGCTGAGTGGTGGTATAACACTACTTTCCATACTTTCATTCAAGCTACTCCTTATGAGGTGGTGTATGGCCAACATCCCCCTATATATATTCTTTATTTTCCTGGTGAGTCTAAGGTACAATTGGTGGACATAAGTTTGGCCAAGAGGGAGGAGATGTTGAAGGTGCTCAAATTTCACTTAATGAGAGCACAAAACCGTATGAAGCAGGTGGCTGATAGACACATGAATGATAGACAATTTGATGTAGGGGAATTGGTTTATGTGAAACTACAATCCTACAAGCAGGTTTCTGTGGTTGTAAGGGTAAATGAAAAGCTAACACCCAAGTTTTTGGGCCTTTTCTAATAGTTAGCAAGGTTGGGGCAGTGGCATACAAGCTACAATTACCAAGTCACTCTAAGGTGCACGATGTATTTCATGTGTCACAGTTAAGAAAGCATGTTGGTCAAGCAATCACCTCCTCCTCTTCCATTCCAACTCAAATCACAGAAGTTGCTACTTTAGGGAGCCTGAAGCTATCTTAGATAGAATAACAGTGAAGAAAAGAGGCAAAGTTGTCACAAAGGTTCTGGTTTAGTGGAAGCACCACCTTCCAGAAAATGCTAGTTGGGAGTTCTACTTTGATTTTTGCAAGTAGTTCCCTCCATTCAATTCTTGAGGACAAGAATTTTTCTATGGGGGCAATGATAAGGGCATAATTGTAATAGCATAATTACTTAATGGGAGGGAAAGTTAGTTAGTTAGTGTTAGCCTTTTGTATAAGTAACTTGTTAAACAAGTTACTTGACACTTATGACAATTTTTCAACAATTCTATACAAAACTCTTCTTGCATCTTCTTCAATTCTTTACTACATCAATAAAAATAGTTCAAATTCCTTAACACCCATATCAATATTATATTTTATTTACGTAACAATCATATTATATTTTGAGTTAACATCATTCTTCATCTTCACCATTCTCTATTATTCTTGTTTTTCTTTTTTCTCCTCTTCCCACGAAACAAGCTCTATTTCTGGAAAAAAATTCATTTCTTTATCATTTGTTTTTGCATCACATGGTTGAAACATATTAGGTTTTATAATATGAACTCTTGGTGTTATATTTATCATCCTTGAAATTCAATATCCAATTGGGCTTGGGTGTGTTGGGGTAGGCGTGATGCTAGAAGTTAGTGCATGATGACTTTAATAATTATATATAATTATATTAAAATATATTTTCCTTTTTACTAAAATAAAATAAAACATTAAAATAATATTCAATTTTAATTTTATTTTTAAATAAACCTTTCATTTTGCTTCGGTTTAATACAAGTGGCCCATATTTTTTCTTATTTTAGTTAAGACTCCAAACGAGAATCATTTTTAAGTCCGATTAGTAATCAGACCATTCCGACTACTCGGAAAATGGAAGAGAAAGGGAAGATGAAGATAGTAACTTACAACGTTAACGGTCTTCGACAACGCATAGCGCAGTTCGGATCACTTCGGAATCTCCTTAATTCCTTCGACGCAGACATCATTTGCTTTCAGGAAACAAAACTAAGGAGGCAAGAAGTAACAGCGGATTTGGTAATGGCTGAAGGATATGAATCATTCTTTTCCTCCACACGTACCACTCAGAAAGGCCGAACCGGTTATTCCGGTAACCTCTTTGTTTTTTGTTTCTCAAAATTTAACGGTTTTTTTGTTTTATTACGATTTTTAATTTTCGGCGAAGGGAGCGAGAGGTAAATAGTGGGGTCTGGAGAGGTTAGATTAGATGTACATAGTTTTACTCTGTATAAAAGTTGTTTCCGGGATTTGAACCAGTGACCAGCGGGTCGTAAGGTATCAGAGCTCATTTATACTATGTAGCTTTGAACTCAGAAAATAAATATGTATTTGCAATGATTTGGATTTCTAATGGAATTGGTAGGGTCGGCTACATGGATCGAACGATATCATAATGCTCCATCATAAATCATGTTCATTGATAAAACATTGAGTTTTATCAATTCCCTTATGGTTTTTCTTAGTAAACCCAATTATATACTTTAAAACCTAGTTTATTCTAATAGTGGAAACTGCTTGTTTCTAATGCAAATGAAAAGTCTAGATCGAACAATATCATAATGCTCCATCATGAAAACTCTAAATCGTAATTCTTGAGCAATAAATTTCGCTGAGTGTGCAGGTGTTATTACATTTTGTCGCGTAAAGTCGGCATTTTCAAGTAACGAAGTGGCGTTGCCCCTGTCCGCGGAGGAAGGCTTCACTGGTCTTGTGGGGAACTCTCAAACCAGCAAAGAGAAATTGCCTTTCTTATCAGAAGATCTTGAAGAATTTTCTAAAGATGAGCTTCTCAGTGTTGATAGTGAGGGGCGATGCATTATCACAGATCATAGTCACTTTGGTGAGTGTCCTGCGTATATGTATGTTTATTATCATATTAATATAAACTGTAAAAGAAAACGATTTGAAAGTTAGCACCTTTGTTTATAGAGTCCCCATTTTCACATGGTTGTGCAAGGTGATATTACAGTTTGGAAGTTTGACTAGAAAAATTGATATGCTTCTTAGGAATTAGCCATTTTTCTTCTATTTTTTTCTTTTCTGAAAAGGAGATTTACAGTTTTTTGACATAGTTGTGTTTTTTGCATCTGTCCAGTTCTTTTCAATGTTTACGGGCCTCGAGCTGTAAGTGATGACACAGAAAGGATTCAGTTTAAGCAAATGTTTTATCGGATACTACAGGTATTCAAAATATTTATAGTTTTATACGGTAATGGGACCAATGAACGATATGATGAAAAGTCACTTCTTTGCAGATTTTTATCAGTGCTTCATTTCAGTTGTGGTTTTTGCTAGGAAGATACCTTATTCCTTGATTGCTAGTGTTTTATTGGCTTACAACAGTACTTATAGGGAAAGTTGATAATTTGGAACCAAGGTCCAAGATTCTCCAAACTTCATAATATTGATGAAGCTTGAATTTGTTTATCCTATCTGAGAAAAAATGAGCTGAAACTAGTATCTATCATAAAGCTTGTATTACTCATTTCTTATGTTGTAAACTAGTATGATTCAATGAAAAGAAGTGTCAAATTTTGAAAAATCCATTTATTTTTCAAAAATTGGAATATGCTAAATATTAAATGTTATGCTCTTCTTCCTTGCCTCTGTTCTTTTGTTTTGAAAAGCAGAAGATTTTCACTTTTATTCTGTCTATCTTGTTCTGTTAGATTGATGTTGGTATCTCTTTAGTAGAGAAGATGGGAGTCTCTCCTTCGTCAGGGAAGGAGAATACTTGTTGTCGGTGATCTTAATATTGCACCATCTGCCGTTGATCGATGTGATGCAGGACCTGATTTTGATAATAACGAGTGAGCTGACTGCCTGATTTCTATGAAGTATTTTTAATGCCTAACAAAGCATGATGGTAATCATCTTAAACATTTGTCTGTATTCTTTTTTAGGTTTAGAAGATGGTTCAAATCAATGCTACTTGAAAATGGAGGTCAATTTTCTGATGTCTTCAGAGCAAAGCATCCTGATAAGTATGATACTTTTTGAACTTCTTATAACTTTGTGCTTCAGTTACCTGTTTTAATGAATATAAAATATTTGTATATAGTAATCTGATACGTTACAAATATTACCTTCTCAAAAAGCAGAGTGTTCTAATTCTATCTTTTCCAGAAAAAATACTTGGGGTAAATTTATGCATAACTTCCGCCCAAGGTTTTGTTCATTTTCACTTTTCATACATGGACTTCATATTGTAACAAATAACATAATCCCCGTCCCCAAAACTATGATAGAAAGTGTAAATGTGTGTTTTTTTGTCAATTAGCATTGGGAGTTTGTTTGTGAGAAGCACATGATCTCTTTTTTTGAAGAAGAGATCAGTAGGAACTTCATATTTGTAATCACAGCTTTTCAACTTTTAATGTATTAAATTCATCTTTTTCAATACAAGTTTTCTATCTTTACTTCCTTACATTCACCTTAATTTTAGTTTGGCTCATTTTACCTTAGTTTAGGGGTGTTTATATGTTAGAAAATGAAGTCATGAATGAAAGTTTTAAATAGATTAACCGTAAGGATGGTAATGAGTAACTTAACAATTCTTGTTGTCTTGCCATCTTTATATGGGACTATATTGCTTTGAATTTGATTTTGCCTTTTCATTTTTCAAATTCTGGACATGAACATTTTCTGTTTGATAAAAATGAATTTTTGTTTGAAAATAGTGGATTTTGTTTTTATTTAATGTATTACTTTTAGTTTGTGTGCCATATATCTCTTATTTCTAATGAAATTTTTTCTATAAAAAAGTCTTTATGATGACACACAATGGCTAGTATTATTTGCATCATCCTCCATATTTTTTGTCCTTCCTGCCTTTTCCTTTCAAATTTTAATATATGTTTTCTTGCAATAATGTTAACATTGTTAATCATTTTTGTACATATTGATTTTTTTATGCAAAAGGGAAGCATACACCTGTTGGCCACAAAATACAGGTGCTGAAGTATTTAACTTTGGGAGTAGAATTGACCACATTCTATTTGCTGGTTCATGCTTACACGAATCAAATGACCTGCAATGCCATAGTTTCTTAAGTTGCCATGTCAAGGAATGTGACATTTTGATGCACTATAAACGGTGTAAGCCTGAAAGCACACAGAGGTAAGATGCATGCATCGGACATACAGTATATGCTGTAAGCTATTTTGTATGAGTCCTGGATGGATAACTATTTTGGATATAAATGCTAGATAAGTCGATGTACCACAACATGCCCTATGTTTTGGATTATATCATTTTACATTACACATTCATGTAATTTGCAAAGGTCATCTCAATACCTTTTTCAGATTGTTTTTGTTAAAAAAATCCTTTATATTATATTTATACTTTGGTCCCGACTCCTAGTGATGTTATTCAGCAATAGCATGCCAAATGGTTCAAGATTTGCATACAGTTGTGCTGCATGTCTTCCTGGAAGCTAGTATATATGTTTAACTTCGACCTTATGGTCTGCGCAGTGCCCAGAGGTGGAAAGGAGGTCGCAGCATTAAACTGGAAGGATCTGATCATGCTCCGGTTTTTATGACTTTAAATGAAATTCCCGAGGTCTCTCTGCATAGTACACCCTCCTTATCTGCTAGATATGTTCCTATGGTTCATGGCTTACAGCAAACTCTAGGTACAATACATTGTTTCATATTCAGATTGCAGTTTCTGTACATATTAATGTTTATTTCTGAACCTTCTCTTGCAGTGTCAGTTTTAATGAAAAGACAAGTTTCTGAAGAAATGAAATCTTGCAAGATGTCACATGAGGACATTGCAATGGGGAGTTCTTGTGAGAGAGTAGAACCAGTTTCTATCACATCTCCTACTGATTGTTATTTTCCTCCAAGCCAGGACTCTGAAGATAGCATTTTGGAATCGAATGAACTTTCGGGAGGTTCTTCTCAGGAGGCTATTTCTTTATCAGGAAGAGAATATG
Organism: Lupinus angustifolius; assembly: GCF_001865875.1. Taxonomy (NCBI): domain Eukaryota; kingdom Viridiplantae; phylum Streptophyta; class Magnoliopsida; order Fabales; family Fabaceae; genus Lupinus; species Lupinus angustifolius. Next base: position 21,714,387 of record NC_032014.1, read on the forward strand.
AAAAATCAATATCCATGCAGAATAAAACCAAGAAAAAAGCTAGAAACAATCGATATTCCCAGCTCTCACTTACGTCTTTTTTCCAGAGAAGTACAAATATCGGCAATGGTGTCAACGAATCCTGTATTGATAATTCAAATATTCAGGCAGAACCCTCACAACCTGGTCCTAACTTAAATGAAACTCCTACAGTATTTCATCATAGTGGCAGCACCAAGCTAGAAACGGATGCATGTGATCAGGATTTAGCTAAATTAAATGACAATTCTACAAAAGAAGAAAGGAATAATGTGGCTTCACTGGATTGGCAAAGAATACAGCAAATGATGCAGAACAGTATACCTCTATGCAAGGGCCATAAGGAACCTTGTATCGCTCGTGTGGTGAGGAAACGAGGACCTAATTTTGGTCGTAGGTTCTATGTTTGTGCACGTGCTGAGGTATTCCATTTTTTATTGAGTGGTTTTGGCTAGTGTGCTTCTAGATATTAGAAAATATACTCTGCGGTTTGTTATGATTCATGACGATATTGTTCATCTGCATTATGTCCAAAAATATTGAATCTTGCATCTCTATTGGGTGGCGAAATTCATAGTTTGGACTTCAGTATTTAGCTATCTTTTTGATTTGGTGCCATTAGGCTATTCCACCATTAGGCTATTCCACCAAACATTTCTTACTGGCATAAAAAGTAATGAAGTTCATCAGGATGCATTATCTTTTAAGCAAAGTAGTGAATCTTAAAGTGTGGAAGACTTAGAGCTCAATATTTTGTCAATGAATATGATTTATGATAGAGCATTATGGCATCATACGATCCACGTAATCGATCCCACCTAGTGGGATAAAGGTTTGGTTGTTGTTGTAGTGAATCTTAACGTGTGTTTTTCTTAACAGGGGCCTTCGTCTAATCCTGAAGCAAACTGTGGTTACTTTAAATGGGCAGCTTCAAAATCTAGGAATAAATAATAGTGGCTAATGGCATTTTCAATCAAAGGAATAGGATCTGACTATTGCCCACATCATCCAAGTTATGATAATATGGAGCTTCTTACATAGTTGTTTTGCATGATTCTCAAAGTTTCTAACTTCCTAGTTGAAGGAGCTGTTTCTGAATAGTCCCTTTTGAGTTTTGATACATCATTGTAGCCTCCTCCTATAATTGTGAGTTTTCTGAATTTCAGGCATAATCACTTGTTGCTTCTGTATATGCAAGATACTAAGCATGTTTTTCCACTGATGATAGATAATGAAGGGGTAGAGTTAGGGGTGAGCAGGACCCATCGCCACTCACCCAGTACGGCCCGATCATGATCGGGCTCAAATAGGGTCGTGTCGCATCGGGTCTAGGTCCGGGTTCAAAGATTAGACCTGGTCAATATTTATGCCGAATAAGGACTAAGCATGACCCGTCCTATGGTCACTTACTCATTGTGTTTGTATATATCTCTGTTCAAATGTGTACAGAGTAACGTCAATTTTTTGATCGAAAGTATCATTGATTTTCTAATTTTTCATCATATATATACATGATCAATAATATAGATATACATATATCATTTTATAGATGTAAAGAAGAGAAACTGAAGGAGAAAAAGAAAAAGAATTGTAATTGAATCTGTTTTGATTATTATTCTGAATTGAATTGTGAAAACTCTATTCAGCTTCTATTTATAGAAGCAGTTACAAAGCATGTGGCAGTTACTTAATTGTAACTGTCATTCTTCTAGGGTCGGGTTCAGGTTTAAAGGTTGACCCGGACGATATTTAGAGTTGGGTTAACTTCGGTATAGGGTGGGGTCCGAGTTCAAAAAATGTCTTGATTAACATTTAGGGCTGGGTAAGGACAAGCCTTCACTTGTCTCAACCCCGGTGCATGCTCACTCCTAGGTAAAGTAGTGCTCGAAAAAAGCTCCATATTATTATTCTGACATTTATATGCTGGAGTTTCTGCTAATCTTCATGCCCTGGCATAATGTTTGGCTTGAAAAGTAGTCCATTAAGATAAGTGTAGGTTCTATTTGAGTTTAAGCTTTTAATAAGTTGACTCTCTTCCTGATTAAAGCTTAAAAGCCATAATAGGAAATTGGCACTTGAAGACACATAATTGTGATAATTTTGAAGGTTTGCATGTTCATTAGTTGGTAAAACCTATATGAGCAGAATATAGATGCATACCATGCATGGTATACTGGTTTTTTGGTACTACCAAGAGTATTATTCCTCACCCTTTTTGGATAAGGAACTAATCTCTTTCGGGATGTTATAATACACTGGTTTGTGTGGTTTAACTATGTTAATAGAGTTGACATTGTATTATCTAGTGATTGTATTGGGGTGGTTTGGAACTTATACTGAAAATATTTCCTAAAATATACACCCTAAATCAGGACTTCATAAAATCACTATGATTACAAAAGATATAGAGGCTAATACTCAAAAAATAAATTATAATATGATGAGATTTGTCAGAGCTGTTTCTATTATTAACTTCTTTGATTATGTTATTAATGTCAAATAGGGGATAATGAGATGGTACACAATACACAAAATCACAAAAACAGTTTCCCTTCTCTCATTATAGAGGAATATAAAGACAAATGCTTGATGAGTTATGTAACATAGGACAAATTTGAAGTATGATTGACCAATTTTAAACCCAGTTGACCAAACTTAGAAATCACAATTTGTTTTAAAATTATTAAATTATACAAGATTGGTTATGGTCAATTAATTTTAAGATAAATCAATTATATATTTCAGAATGGTCAACAATCACTGAAATAAATCTCAAATATAAGGTTTTGATTGAGGCATAATTGCTATGTAAAGTTGATTGAAATAAATCTCAAATATTTAGAAGTCCAACTTGTAGAGAGACACATGAAGTCTAAGGACTATTGAAAAATGGGTTTGATATATTTGAAGCAAGAATAATGGCCATTAAATAATGATCAAGAAAGAAGTTTACACACCCGAAGAAGTCTTAAAAAGACTCACTTTTTTAAGTGTTGAAAAATTAAGCAAATAAATTTCATTGCCCATGAATCTAATGTCTTGTGATTCATTTCTAGATGAAGTCAACAACATAATTGTGACACAATAAACAGAAAATGGTTATTCAAAGCAAAATTGCATGTAATAAGACATTCTCCTTATTATCATTAGCTATCAACTAAAAATCCATGAGGTTTTCAATATTAATCAATATTCCCTAATTATGCTATCATCTAAACATTTATTTATTTTTGTTCAAATTAAGTTTAATCCAATTCCTATAGGAAAATGGAGATAAAGAAAAATATAGAAGGGAAACGATTAGAGAATATTTAGAAATCAATGTTTTGTCAAAGGTTGTGATTTATGATACAACACTACGACGTTGTTCGATTCATATAGTCAACCATTCATTGAATGGAATTTGTTTTTGAAAGATCAGCACTCGAATAAACCATTTCAGCAGATATATCAACTAAGTATTATTCATAAAATCAGAAATAGCCTCCATAAGAGACCATAACAACAACTTGCCATTGGCACATACTTAATCTAGATCAGCTGATTTCACATGTAATGTAACAGTTCTTCACCATAATTGGGTATGAACCTGTAATAGAGTAGTAGTTCATCTGTATGTAAAAAAAATAGTTGTCATCAGAACCTAATATATTAGTAGCATACAATATTTTCTATGAAGCATCAATAATTCAATAACCAACACGTATCCAATACCAATACTCTCTGATACTTCATTGATATGTACTCATAGTGTATCAAAATTATTATTTTTTGAAAATAAATAATTTATGAATCAAATACTTCCCGGATACTCTTAAAATGTTTTCGCAATTCCTCATAGACACACAAACTATCATACAATAACATTGTAAGAGAAGGAAAAGCATAACACAATCAATTAACTACAAAAGAGAAACATAATATGCAATCTACCACATGAACTTGTAGCGAGAGAGAAAAAAGACAACATGTGTATTGTATAGAGAATGAAGTAGGAAATGCATATGCATAATGTTGATCATCGATTAAACGAGATTGATATTGTTCCTATTTGTCAACACTAAACAATGATTCTTATGACAATATGAATTTCATTTTGTTTTAGTGATGCCTAAGAAATATATTCTTTATTTGGAAATTCATAACAATAATTATATGTTTATTATGTTTTATGATTTTATGTGCATATTTTATATGTGTATCCTAAACGTACCGTATCCTGCGTTTTTAAGAATATGCGTATCGACATGTCGGATACGTTATCATATTCGATACTCGTATCGGTACCCTGTGCTTCATAGGTGTAAATTACTGGAGAGGGAAAAAACTGATGTTGGAGAATCACACGGAAATGCGATAAATAGCTGGGGCATTTTCAAATACTTGAGATGGAAAACAATTTGATAAACCAAAACACTCACCATACAGTTGTAACTTGAGATTATCAGTTTCACAGACTTCTCAATCCTCATCGTCAGTACTGGCATCATCGCTGCTATAGTCACTACTATCAGTTCCTCCAAGATCCAAGTTAACATGCTGCACTTGAATAACTTCTGGTTGCTTCGGCTGAGGAATTTGAGGGTGTGGTAGTTCCTCAAATCTGGGTACAGGAAGTGAGTCCACAGGTGGCAATGGCACAGGATCTCCTGGTTTCCATCCAGGTGGGGGCTTAATTGGTATATCCATAGGCAATTGCACAGGCATTCCAGGCTTCCAACCAGGTGGAACCATAAAATTTGGAGGAAGCAACCCTTGAATTGAAGACAGATCGGCAAGTGGATTCTTATCTACTGGCTGTGGAGGTGGAGGCACAATAATAGCCTCAATTGTTTTCTCCTTGGTTTCAACTTTAGGCAATCCAATATCAAGGTCTGCAAAATGATACAACTGTGAAGCTCTCATTTGCTCATCTTGTGGTGCAGGTGGCAGTGCACCGCGAAGAGGTGCTAACCCAGCTCCAAATTCTGGAGGTGCAAATGTTGTATAACTTATACGATGAGCATATGATAATATATCTGCCAGCTTTAGCTGGGATGAGATAGTTGAGGAAATCAGAGAATCATCTTCACTGCCATCTGATTTCGTTCTCTTGGTGCGGCGATAATCCGAGTAATCATCAACAAGAATGTCAAGACCCCGCTCAGCATCTTTCAGTTTATTGGCAAATGCAAGTAGTGCCGAATCTTTTGAACGAATTTCATGATCAATCTTCTGCTTAGCATCTTGCAGATCAAGAATTTCTTGGAGTTCCGCAACAGCTTCAAATATTTGAGTTTGGAAAACAGTGAAAAGTGAAAGTATTTCTTTGGTTGAGGAAGGAGAAGTCTCAAGCTGGGTGGAAAAATGTGCTTGACCCTGGGAGGAAAGGAAGGTTGGGAGGGATCCACGAAATGCAGTGATCCAAAGGGACCTATTGGATGATACTTCAAAGAGCTTAGAAGCTAAAGAAGCCATTTGTTGAAGAAGTGCTTGGGCTCTAGGCAGAGGTGGGAGAAGAGATAGGAGAGCTGAAGAAGGGGTAGTTGAATGTCGATCTTGGTGGGGCTGGTTGTGATGGGTCTGTGAAGGAGGGAGCTTTGGAGGGGTAGGGTTCGGAATTGACGGTGAATTTGGGTTAGTGAGGCCTAGCCTAGCAGGGGATTGTACAACTTGGTGTTGAAGCATTTTGTATCAATGGCTCTGATCCTTGTTTTGCACTAATCCAGCTACAAACAAAGAAGCAATTGATTAATAGATCACAAACAACCCCAAGGTAAAGCCACCTACTGTCCAATCACCAATAATATTTGATTATTTCAACCCTATTTTTCTCTGCAAGTGAGACAATAACCAAATCAACACGCTGGCATGTTAATAAGTAATTTGCTGCATTAAAAGGAGATATGAGATATAACTTACTAGAGGAAGAATGAAAATATAGACAACACTGATTCAACAATAATCACAATCATGGACACAGGAATTGGTAAATAAATTTTCATCTACTATAATATAGTCTAAGATACATCCTAGTTATATGATGTCTCAAATTGTCATGCTCAAGAGGAGCTGTCAAATTTATTTTGTTATGAATTCAAACACGCAGAAAAGGAAACATCAAAGGGTAAATAAAATATGAGGGTTATATCTATGCACGGTCGGTATAAAGATTATACACAGTCATGATATCATACCCCATTCATTTGGATTACTTTTTCTGAAGAGTTAATGATGATTAAATATGAATGGAGGATGATGCAGTGACAATGCATACATTTTTTTTCCATAAAATATATATTAACATATGGTAAATTCATACATGCTGTATTATGCTCCGGCAAAAACTAACACACAAGGCGCGACTCTACCGTCTTTTCCCTAATGTATTCATTTCTAATCATTTCTTGTCTAGTTTGTCCAATCATCCATTGCAACATTCTCATCTCTGTTACATGGATTTTATTCTTTTGTTGATATTTTATCTGCAAATATTTAGTCTCATATAGCATTGTTAGTCTTAAGCTTTGCAGTGAAACTTCCCCTTAAGTTTGAGTGACACATTTCTATCACATATGACACCAAAAGTTGTCAACCATTTCATCCATCAAGATTGAATCCTATGGTTTAAATCTCCTTCAATTTCCCAACGTGCTTATAATTGACCCAAGATACATAAATCTTGTGACTAGTGGTATGGTATGATCTCCAATTGTATTGCCTCTACAAAAATTCATGTTCTACATAACCCCATCATACCAAAACTAACATGATTTCCAAAATACTAAAGACCAAGTTAAAAGATGAAAGTAATAACCAATATCACTAACCAGAAATAGCAGCAACAAAAGGAATTTTTCAAATCTAACTAATGAAGAACTTAGAACCAGTCTAAACATTTCAAAAATTTTACTTCATTCGTGGATTCAAATTTATGACATTCATACAAGCTGAGGTTACCTGACAAATGGCTTTCAACTTCTCAATTAGCTAGTGAGAACTCAAGCAACAACCTTCACCACAGAAATTGCATGTCATCATCCATCAACTATTCAATTACGTTTGCACAACCATTACAGAAAACATCACCCTTAGCTTAAGATAAACGATTCAATTAAATTGTAACAAAATATTCCTCACAGTAACCTAATTAATCCAATTCTATCATTTCTCTGTGCAATGGTAGTCAATTAAGAATGGATACTACCTTAACTAATTCATAATTTGATCCATGAAAATGAAATTCAAGGAAGCAAAATAGAAAACAGATTCGTAGTGTTAAACAATATTATTCTAAAGAATCAATACATTTGGGGATGAATTAGAATTAGATAGAGAAAGAGCACAAACCGAATTGAAGCATGACGGCGGAAGTCCGATGCAGTGAAGGAGTAGTGTGGTGGTTGGCGGTGGCGGAAGGAGGAGAAGCTAGGGCACGCAGGTAAGAGCTCGCATTCACTAATTATAATAAGTTTTAGAAATGTTATTTTAACTCTATTTTTTTATTTTTTTTACTTTTTAGGGAACAAATGTAATATCTATTTGTTTAGTGATTTTTTATTTTTTGTCTCTGTAGTTATTTTTTATTTTTTATTTTATGGGACTAAAATCAGCAATAATAATAAATAAAGAAAAAAAAATGTATATATTAATAATGTAAATTTTTTATATATTATCAATCTATTATCTGCTATTCATTTTAATTATTACTGACTCTTCAAAAACTGTAATGCAACGATGAATGATATACTAACCGTGTATAAATCTTTATATATATAATATATAAATGTCACACTCAAATAAATCTTCACACGTGATGATTATATTATTTGTTTTTTTATTTTAACTATTTAGTTATCTAAGTTAATTATGAATGTTAAAATGAGTATAAATGTAAGGACTAACAAGTAACAACTTAAAAACAAGCTCTAGAATCAAAATAAGCTATAGATATGTAAGGACCAAAATCATAATTAAGTCCTATAATTATAATGTTTAATAAGACTTTAAAAAATTAAAATCATATATTAAGCTAATTTAAGATTAATGTTTTGTTTCATTTCCATTACATAAGCAATTAATTTGAAGAATTAATATCCCAAAATTTCACGGCTTCTAAAATCCTTACTTGATTTCATTTAACTGTCTTATTTGTCAAAATAATACAATATTAAATTTATCTAGAAATTTTTATCTCTAAATTTGAATTAAGCGGGTCAGAGTCTAGGTCTTATCATGTGGCCATGATTATGAATGTTTGAGAAGGTGGGTCAGTGTCAGAATTTGTGTTTACCCAACTTTGAACCCAAAATCCAAAATCCAAACTCGAATTAAGCAAGGTGAAAAAAATGATATCATCTCATACCTATCAGATTTTGGTAACCCGAATTCAATGGAAAATCGCCTAAAACTCATACACATACATATATATATATATATATATATATATATATATATTGTAATTTTATATATGTATTTATATGTAATTTTATAATTTTATATATTAATCGGGTTCAGGGTAGGTTTGGGATAGGATTTTCCATCAGGTTTTCCCTGTTAAGTTCGAGTTAGGTTCGGACGAGTATCCGCATGTTCGATTTTTATTATCATCTCTAGCCATAATTTTTCTTCTTTATAAAGGTCTTCTAATATTAAAGGTCTCATCATTTTTATTTGAAATAACCATGCTTGTAGCATACCATATTTTGTGTCATCCTTTGACTTTATGTTAAATGACCACTTCCCACAATCGAAGCTATTGTGAAAATCGAGCCGGACATCAAACTGAAAGAGGTTCTGTATAAGATTTAACTGGTTTAAACGATTAAACTGTTCGATTGGACCGAATGATTTCATATATAATTAATATTTTTTATCAATAAATATATAATCTATATCTATACTATTAATAAAGGGAAAACACAAAATAACTACCCATCATGGTGTAATTTGTGTTTTCCTATTTTGCCCTCAATATCTTTTTATTTCTACCAAAAACCATATAATATTATTTTCTTATTTTATCCTTATTATCTTCTTATTTTATCATTATTATCTTCTTATTTTAAAAGTGTATTTAAAAAATTGAATATTAGACCAATTGAATAAATTCAACCGTAAATTTAGCGCAAAAAATTATATTTGAATTTATAAAATACAAACTATACATTACAAACGATAGGAAAGCGGGTTGACAGGCACGACAGTGCATGTCAACACGCTAGTTACATATAAATGTAAAATTTTATATAAGTAATAATTATGTATAATTATATTGAAATAACATCCCTCAATATATTTTTTCTGATTGGAGTAAAATAAAATATTAGAGTAATGGTCAATTTTTTAAGTAAACTGTACTGTTTGATTCCTAGGTTATTCTGATTTAACTAAGTTTAATACGATCAAACCAGAATTTTCTCAGTTCAAAGCGGTCCAACTTTCATTCAGTTAAGACTGCAAACTAGAGCCGTTTTCAAATCCAGTCGGACCCCCTAGTACAGTCCGGTTCTCAGAACACTGTTCCAAATAACTCTTCCAAAAAAGAGTTTTTAAATATTTAACTCCACTTTGACAGATTTCTAAGGATATTTCTCATATGATCCATGTTTTCATATGTCTTCCCCAATGATATGAGACTATTTGAGATAGTTTTGAATCCTACAAATATTTAATCTATTGATCTTCAAAAAGGTAAGATGAATTTACTTAATTTGTTTTCATGAAACAATGTCTCCATCATATTTATTAATACTAATCTATTAATAGCTATCATGAGAAACAGAAAAATAAATATTGAATCTAGAAGTGTTGAACATAATTTTCTGAATTTTTTTTATATTCCTTAAAGAATATTCTCATTGCAATCATTAACACACCCCAGAAATAAAACCAAACCTTCAATTCAATAATGTGAATACATTAATTAAAGTAGCACCTAGTTCTTATTCATATATACCTAAGAATGATACATGCCAATGATATTTAATCCCACTCTAAAAGCTTTTTACTTGTTAAAGGAAACTTTTTTCTATCAAAAGTTCAAATGCAGAAACCAAATCAACAATAGTGCCAAAACCATTATCTAGGAAATACAGAACTTTTAATTACTTCAATAACCCTTTTTTGCTTTTCTAGGATGCTAAGACCAAGTGGATTTAACAACTGCATTGAATAATCTCCAATACTTTTGGAGCCGAAATGCCGAAAAATGGTGCTGTCTGCTTAAGATGTGACCCCAATAAGACAATATAGCATGTAATGAAAGTGTGTAATTGGTCAGTGTCTGTGCTAGGACATATCCTGTGTTGGAGGAATAGATTTGCACTTTATCTCTGTCTAACAAGACACAACCTCAGGTGAAGTATCTGAAAGAAAGTTTAAAGGGTAATTCTGATTAAGAGTGGATAGCAGTGACCTTTTTCATAACTAGGCCAGGAGTCCTTATCTTCACCATTCAAGAATCCGTCATGACGTTTCAAAACTTCTGTGTCGTAGTTCTCTGTTACGCTGAAATGCAAGCCATTTTCTCGAACCACCTCCAAGAACAGGTCCAATGAATCGCCTCGTTTAGGACTTAAAAATATAGCCTCAGAAGATCCTGATTTTGATAATAACTTCTTGACAATACCAGCAAGGCCTCTGTGGAAATCCTTAAAGAAAGTGCTGTCAAAATAACCAATCGATGTCGTAAATATAAGATAAGATTAGCATAAAGGCCAAAACAAAAGGCAAGCGGCATGCATGTGAATCTGTAAAAAAAAAAGGCGGCCCAGTGCACGAGGCTTCCGCTTAAAGGGGTCTAGGGAGGGTAGATATACGTAACCTTACCTCTAGAAGCGAAGAGACTGTATCCAGGTTTTAATCTGGATACAAGATAAAAATGCATTTGGTCCACTAGAGAATAAATTCAAAGGTGTGTGAACATATCCATCTTAAAAAATTGAAACTGATAAAAAGTTAACAAAGGTACAAAAGAAAACTAAGAAAAGTAACCCCTTTTGCCAACCATTACATGAATGCAAAAATCTATTTATCAGAAATCAACACAGCTTCCACCAGATAACTAAGAAATTAGGACCTTCATGAGTCATAACTACTGTCTCAAATGAACTTTACTCTAGCTCTTATCTTTATCCAACATTATTTAAAGGGGAAAAACTATAATGACAACATTCCTTAGTAAGTAAGCAGTTACAAGCTTACACCTATATCACTTGAACTGCAAATTATAATTCCATTAAGGGATTGTAAGAGAAGAATAAAAACCTGGAATAAAATAGTTGAGAATTTAAGAAAATCGTACCAATCACTTGCCACAATGATATCAAAAGTGTCTGCATCATTAAAAACTTCTTCCTGATTCCAGTGAAGCATCATGGACTTCACAATCGTATCCCCAAATGCTCCACGGTTGGTTTCAATGTTACGCTGAGTATCTGATTGTCATGGAAGAGCAATTCCATTCAAGAAGAAAATATTTAATGACCACCATATATTCTGAAAAGAATCATTGCCAGAAGTGATCTTTGAAAAAAGAAACAGCTTCAGTTGTGATTATTTGGGATGAACATGTAAATCGGGAAGGAAAATCTACATTCACAGAAGAAAGATTATCGGCTCCTAGACTCTCGATATTTAAAACACAACTAGCAAAGTGACTCACAGCATCAAACCAAAAACTTGTAATCTCATTTGAACATGATCAAAGCATTTATGCATCACTAATTAAAGCATAGCAGGAATTATGTCAATAGAGAGACTGTCATCATTCTTCCCCCTCCATTCATATCTCAATAGAGAGAAAAACTGAAAAATCCTTTCATGCAATACAATCCCACTGGGCGTGTTTTCTTTTATCTTGATCCATGATAAGGCTAAGATGGTCCAACAACAACAACCAAGTCTTTATCCAACTAGGTGGGGTCGGCTACATGGATTGAACGATGCCATAATGTTCTATCATACATAAAAATAAATGAAAATGTTAAAATATTACCAGGGAATCACACCAACACCCAATTTGAAGTCAGTGAAAAATGAAAAGACATACTGAAGATAGTATAACAACAAATACCAGAACCATACATAAGATTATGCATGTTCTGGATTTAAGGTCATTTATAATAATAAGTTCTCATTATTACTGAAAATCCATATTAGAGTAAGCTCAAGCACTGAAAAACAAAATGTGTTTGTGAGTGTCCCAGAAAAGTCTCTCCCCCTAATCAAAATGTAAAGGAAAACAGCCACAACTTATAAGAAACTTGCACATTTAAAATACAAATAAATCCTTTACTGCACAGGTATAAGATAACTTTCCAAAAGTTTTGCAATCACTTCCAAACCTCTTTGTCCAGCTAATTACAAACTAGCTTTGCTTTTCTAGTATCTAAAATTCTAAACTTTAAGTGATTCTTTTCCTTTATATACGAAATTTTTTTCTTTTCCTTTTTATGTATTATATAATTATATATGTTTTATCATATATACCTTTAAAAAAAGGTTGTGAAGTGCACGAGGCTCTCACCTAGTGGGGCTTGTGGAGGGTAGATACACAGCCTTATTCTCGCAAGCGAAGAAATTGTTTCAAGCATTTGAACTCGTGAAATAGTAACATTCCAGCATCATTGAGCGCTTAGCAGCACATGAAATAGTACCTGGGTACTATCCTTCATCCTTTTTCTTGTAACTTCATAATATTTTTAAACTTGAACTGGTTCATTAGTTCACAGCTATCAGTTTAAATGGCATGACTGAACAGGCCAATGGTCCCATTCACTGTTTAACCAGTTTGATCGAACAGTCTGGTCCGATTTTCATAACATTGCCGATTGGTCAACTTCCATTCTCTAGTAAAATGTTCAAAGCCCCTCAGCATGTTTTTTCTATAACTAATCACTTCATCTTCCTGTTAATAGCAGACATCACATTGCAGTGAATGAATACTACTTAATGAGTCCAAACAAGGTTTCGAAAAAACATATGAACTTAGGTATTACCGTATTAGATTCTACATTTATTAGACACCTTTATGAAGAAGTTAAAATGGTGATCATAAGATCTAAATCCAGTTGTTTCATAATTTTCACCATAAATAAAAAAAGAGAGAAGAAATTTGTTTGAATTCATACCCAGAAGATATTGTAGTACACTTCAAATATACTAATAAAAAAATGTATTGAAAATTGAATTCATTAAATACGATAAATTTTCTCTTTTGAAAACATAAATTTAAGAACTGTTACCATAGATATAACTAAACCAAAAGGATACAATTTACTACTTGTGGATTTCCATCTGAAATTACAACCTCTGATGCCTCAGTAACAGCTGCAATAACAAATCCAGCCAAGCCATAACCAGAACCAAGCTCAATAACTTTTTTAGACCTAAGAGAACATAGATGCATAAAAAGAATTGATACCAGAGCAAAATCACAGAAAATTAACATAGGGAAAAAAATGCTAGCTATACACACAAAGGGATATAATAAATATAGCTAACTTAAATTAATATAATCTTCAAGAATGAAACAAACTGTAACCATTCAAACCTGAACATATCTGAATGTGATATGCAATAGTGAGCAAGAACATCTTCTGACGGCCAATTACCTGCAGAAGACATGGTGTATTTGTGATCACAAACTGTGAAATAAAAAGTTCAAGATCAAGGTTTATGGATGCTATGGAACAGCGCCTACATGCGCGAATTGATGGTCATTTTCAGTCCTTGAGAGACCCTATGGCAGCTGAGTTCCAACAGCAGCAACAAAAGTTATCAGAGGAGCTTGAACGCTTCAGCTTCGTTATGAGCACCACTCGTGGCTTTTCATCACCACCACCACCACATCAAGAATAGCCTAGATAGGATTTTCTAGAGTCTACGGTGTGTGCGTTTGCTTTTGAGACTGTATTTTGATGTTGGTTGTATTTTGTTGTTTCTTTTGAACTACTTATTTACTTGATGCACTTATTTTGTAATGTCTCGTAAACTTTGTTATTAACTTAGATTATGTTTCAATTATTGCATAATCTTCACATTTAATTTACCTAACCTAAACTTTGATTTTCATTTTAGACTTTATGTGAGACTTCCATCTTGGGTTTACTTAACCTAAACTCAATACCAGGCAAGCATCTTAGGACTCTAGGGTTGTTTGTGAGATTTCTGGTAACGGTTGTAGAGCCAAATTCAAAGTCTTTATCTGCACATTTGGTGCGCAAAGTAACTAGGCGAATTTTCTGTTATTCAAGGATAATTCTCGTGGTGTGTTGGCATCATCACAATAGAGAATTGGTTGTCTTCACGGGGCAGGAAGTCTTGAATCGAGCGATAGTTTCAGATGGGGCCAGATTCAGGAACGGTGTGGTATCCTAGTAGGCGTATAGAGTGGTCAAACTGAGCGTGTAGGCTAAACGGGTTCAAGAAGAAAATTCTTGCTAGGTGTATTGGAAGTGTTTTTGTAACCAAACATACATTTCTGATAGTGGACCCGCAAACGAACCATGATAAACATCCATGAGCAGCTTTCTCTTTCCTTATCTCTTTTATGATTTTGTCTTTACTTGCTTTCTGTGTTTAATTGCATTCTGTGATTAATGCTAATTGATGTTAATCTGTGAATAATCAATAATCAATTTAGGACAGTAAAGATCAATAATCATCACCATTTTCATCGCAAGAAATTTTTTTTCTTTCAAAGAATCAACAATCAGTATAATCGATTATAGTTAATCGATTAAATCAACTGTCATTAATCGATTAACCCATTAATCGATTAACTACAGCAACTTTGTATTCTGCGTATAAATCGGAAAAGCGGGATTAGTGATCCACTACACCTATTTACCCCCCTCTAGTTGTATTTTACCTTACTGGTACCCAACATAAAGGGATACCTAAGAGGTTAACCCATGATATTGTACAACATAGATAGCTGCAATCTTTATGTTCAATCTCCTCTTAATCCTCCAAGAGCCATCCTGCTGACCAATCCTTCATCAGCATAACATGGGAGTACGTGTTCTTACACATGTAATCTAGGCTCTACAACTCATCACATATAAATCGTAGGTCCTTCTTGATTTTTTCTTCACACTCTATGTCAAAGGACCTAAACCCTTCTTCTTTATCTCAAATGAGTGACTGGGTCTCCTTGTGGTAGAATCCACCACATAAACTTCTTCCTATGGTTAGCTCAAGGGTCCTCGATCCCATCCCATACGTAACTATATTGGACGTAAGGTGGCTTCAATAACCTAGTCCACCTCTATTAGCCACAGATAACCCTCTTTGTTGTTTAAATTCACCATCTTATAGGTGATGACATTGACCGTGATGTCCATTACCTCAGGCAGAGATGTTACTGGGTGTAATTCCAATTTAGCTCTCACCTCCTTCAATGTGTTAAAGAAATTGATGTATGACACAAGGGTCCAACATAGAACTCAAATTGCTCATGATATTCTTCAAATGACATCATCCGTCTCAAACCCAAAAGTGGCTCATACCATGGATGCATCACTGTCTGGAACCTCTAAATCACCACATCTCAAAATTTTATCCAACAAGGGTTCTATGAGCAAAGGTACCACCATTGGAACCATGATAGTGCTGCTCACCCTAACATAGCCACATCAACGTTTTCACATTTTCTTTATTTGTCACCCCATTGAGCTCAAAATAGTGTTTGATCCTATTGACCCATCCTGATGTGTTATAACTCAAGAACAGGGAAATCTCTAATTTCAGCCATTGTTTTTCTCCCCACTTTAATCTTTCCCTACTCTCAGCCCAATATGCTGTTCGGCTACCTCTATATCAGTTCACTTGAATTCCCTCGCCATTGGATGTAAATGCTGTGACAACCTCTCAAAAAATGTCTAACTTCTGAAAATGAGATTCTTGCATTTCAAAGCCCCTTCATGCACGCTGCTAGTCTTCTTCCAATTGCTTCATCAATGTTTCAAATTGAAAGCCCCTCTCCATAAATTTTAAACCACCTCCATTCTGTGTGAACCATGAAACAAGGCCTTGGTTTGGGAAATCAGATGATAGCTAACAGGAATTGGATCAAAAAGATTCGAATCAAGTATGAGAACGGGATATGTGTATTATCCCTTATTCCTAGGTTAGCAACAAAGGGATTGAAGATCTTAAGGATTTGCTTGGGAGTTGGATTTTGGAGTCATCTCACAAGTGTAATTCATGACCCCAAGCCTTCTCTTTCCCTTCCTTCCTCTCCAAAATACAACTACCAAACTAACCCTAAGGGAAAGATTACAATCAGAATTACAAAGAACTCTCCCTCCGAGGATTGAAGAGCCCTGGTCCTACTCCTCACTTTCTGCAACAAGTCCTCACTTAGACTTCAACCACTCTTTCTATTCCTTATATTTTGTTATTTCCCCTTCCTTCTAACCCCTTTGGTTAGGATTTTCAACTAACTAACAACTAAGACAATTGTCAACTGTTGCACTATCCTTAACAGAAACATACCTCCTTAAAAATACAAGTGTTATGCTCCAAATAGGAGTGTCCCTTCAATATTAACTAAGAATGCATATCATAAGAATAAACATGAAGATGATCACCTTGAGGCTATTGAGAACAAGTCAAATCAGATGGTTCAATTTCAGAATATGTTTGAATCGGTGCAAATGCACTAACTTGTGGCAAAGAATGCATATCATATGTAATTGTTCATGTCTTAAAACTTAAAAGAACTACTTCCCTACAATATAGAATATTTAGAACACCACCGACGAGCTTGTAGTTCATATATCACTATTCTGAACTGTGCTAATAAATGTTCTACTACTCTAGGCTGACTATAGAAGAGTATAAAATATAAATCATTCACTATATTCTTAGTTGGCAGGAGTATTTGTGAAAACATGGTCATTCTCGGTAAGCTTGGAACATAAATAATTTAAGAATAACTTGTGACGATGATAAAAGGAACTTACACACAAGTCCAGTGTTGTCAATGTTGTATCTGTTACATATCTCAAAATCACTGAGGTCAGCATGGTTGTCCACCCTTTGTCTGCACAAGCAAAATACTCAAATAGATTATCATTCAAAAACAAATAAATGTTCAACCAGAAGCTTTCATGAAAAGAGATTATCGATTGTCATTTACTTCTATAGGAACTAAGTGCAATGTGATAGGAGAACAGATAAAATATCAATTTGATGTTAAAGAATGTTTGTTTTAACATAATTTATTTTATGAAAACTTTTTTCCAAATTTTAAATGGTTCCAATGTTTTAACAGTATGTACACCAACACGGGTACGTACCCGGTATGGGGTTCGACATTTTCTCAAAAACTAGAGTATGTGTACATCGCATGAATAAGGTATACTGTATACATACTGCTATCTTGTACAGATAAAGGTATGATAACGGTACCTGGTACCGATACAGGTATAAAATAAGACATTTTTTATAAATTCTAAGGATGGGTATGCCAATATAATTGGGTACAAATGACCAAAGTTAGTACTACCAGAGAATGCGAGAGGCTTAGGATGAGAGGTTGAAACCCGAAGCAGACTAAAATGTGAAGAGGAGAGACTAATTATGTGACTCATATTTAGTTTTATGATGTGACTAAGAAGAAAAATGGAAAAAATCCTAAGTTTCCAGCCCAAAATGATACAATTTTGAAACAATTTACATCAAATGAGTACCCAAGACCCTTTTTAAACTAGAACAAAAGTGCTTTTCGGCAAACATTTCACACATAAAACTGATTCTTTTTTGGTACTACTAAGGGTATACCTTACCTTTTTGGTAAGGAACTAATCCCTTTTGGGTACGTGACTGCCCCTCCCAAGTCCCAACAAGTCTAGCTCCCAGGAATCGATTTTTTAAAACTAATTCTTTAATAAATCATGCATATGATTCATTACTGAAATGATATATTTCCTTGCAGTTAATCCAAAACATAGTGAACAAATTTTCCAATTCATTGAACAGAAAATAAAAACTCACTTCAAAAACAGTTGTAAAGTACAAGGGATGGGTAAAGTGTAACAAACACACACATCACATTTATTTGAATCACATTCATCATCATCAACTATATGAGAGGGTATCAAGTTGAATCCATGTGTGGTCCTTCTTGAAATTTGCTTAATACCCATTTCAGAATTCTCATCTGCAAAATTAAAAAACAATTAATAAAAAGAAAATAGAAACATTTTGGGGTCAAAAATGCAAAAAAAAAAAAGAAGAAAACAAAGAGTGTGTTAAAGTGAAAAAAAAAACCTTGGTTTGAAGGAGAACGGTGACGTAGAAGAGCGTTACTAAGGATTTTCCATCTCAAAGAGGAAGCTTTCTCCTTCTTTCGGTTTTCCATTCAAGGTGTTGATTTTTTTTTGGGGATTTTGGTTTTGTTGTCAAAAAATCAGTGGTTCTTGGTTTTCAATTTTGACTGAATTTTTGTCCTTAAAAATTTAAATCAAACTAAAGATGTCTGATTTCACTTACATTTATATATTTTAGACATTAATTTGAATTTTACAATTTTTTAGAGATCAAATTAACACACATAAATTTACTCTTAGTTTTAATTTTAATAAAAGTATTGTTTAATATTAAGAGTTATTTTTTTTATTTCCCACAAATATTATCGCCGGAGACAATTTATTCTGAATATTTATCCTTGAAATTATTTTGTTAAATTGTTTATAAAATATGTGAATGTGATGTTTATTTGACCTTAATGATAAATTAGTATTCTTATGTCTTACGTTGGGCCTGAGTTCAACTCCTCTCCCCGAGAAATCACTAATTGAATATGATGATAAGATTATTTTGAAGAATTTTTGTTTATTTTTTAATAAAAATGACATATAATTATCACCGTTAAAAAAAGAAATTTATCACATGTCTTAATTATATCCAGTATGCGAGAGGATTTCCACTCAATTGCGACTATGTTCCATCTTTTTTTCTTTAGTTCATGTGTTGTTTTTCTTCATTATTTGTTTTTTCTTTCTTTTTTTCTTAATTTTATCCCTATTTGTCGGTTTAGAAAATAACAAACAAATGGGAAAAATTATAAGCCGAAAAGGGATAAAACATACTAGTAAAAGGGAACACTATTCCACAATTTATGTCATGTATTATCAGCCTACGATTGGTTGGAAAAATACTTTGAAGTTAAAAAATTAATAATTAATCATTTTTCTAACTAATTATATCTGGTGGTACATGCAGTGACATAATTTGTGAGACAACAAACTTATATCCAATTATAGTCACAAGTTAAAATATAGGAATTACAAAGCAGTAAGGTTACTTATCCTTAAGGTCAAATAAGCATTTTTCTTATCTTATATCAGCTAATCTATAAGAGTAAATGTAACATTCATGGAATTACTAAGCATCTTCATAAATGAAATGAAATTTTACATCAACATTCATAATCAATACATCATTTTTAATTTCATTTAAGCAAAAATGTTTGACAAATTGAAGAATAGATATTCATACTCACATTTTTCTATAAAATATTACTACCACTAAATAATTACACACAATGATTCAAATTATGGACCGTATTATGTGACGTGGCTACAATATTGTGATTGTACATTTGTACTGATCACCACAACCACATTGCAATTACAATGTGAATAAATCAAAATGATACGGTCACATCACGCCGCATTGGACCACATCGAATTAAAAGAAATTAATCGTAAAACGATTCACAATACAATGATCACAATCGGCATCGCAACAGTTGCAATAATCGCAATCACAATAATCGTGTCCGCAATTGTGACCACAATCAGAACGGTCGCAATCCACGTCATAATAGTGGCAATAACCACAATAGCAGTAAACAGAACTGTTATTGCAATCACGAGCTCAACCACAATTTAAGACCCTGATTACATGACTTAGTAAAGAGGACACCCTTCAACTATGATCCCTTGAGCACTTGGACATGAAGCTAATGGGCACCCATCTGTGTCACTACCCCACCAATTTAGGTTGATATTCTGCATCCCCAAACACAAGTAGAGCAACACTCCCATGAAGGCTAATCCAGCATCAAGTCCTCCGGATAACAAATAGTTATGGCGGCTCCACCAACCGCGGTAGTATCGAAATGCAACAAACCCTGAGGCAAATGCAACAAGAACCCAACTAGTATAGTTAACTGGTGTACCTGGTGGCATTTCAGCTACAGCTGCCAAGAGAATTGGCATAGTGATAAGTCTAATCCATTGTTTTTCTGGAAAAGCCTTATGTGCTAGCCAAACTAAGAAAGGTGCAATAGCCCCAGCCAAGAAACACCAATTGATGGCTGAGTAATGTCCGAGATCTCCGAAAATTCTACGCGGCCCTATCAAACCCCATATCACTGAAGAATCATAGAAAACATGATCACTAGGACAAGTCCATGGGCTACCTGTTGGTAGAAACTCTCTGTCACAAATGTTTGGAATAGTGCTCATGAGCCACCATGCTGTTCCTAAATGCACCAATGCTGATAGAGTGGTGCCAAGTATCTAAAAGGAGTAAGGGAAGTTAGGAAATAATGATTACATACTAGACAATTTAGAAGATCAAATGAAATATTAAACAAAATGAAGAAAAGATGCAAACAAAAACTGAGGTATGTGTATAATGTGAAAGTTTTATAGAAAAGTTATGGTTGGAAATAAGGTGTTATCCAATGTCTTTCATTGCATAATATAATATAATGAGTGTAAATTGATGCAAGTATCATTAGGTATCATAAAAACTCATTTTCATCTCTCTTTCTTCACTTTTATTTATGATGAGGAATAATGAGTGTGCAAACCTGAGCTATGAACATTGCTCTAGGAGGAATTTTCATGTAATGGCCAAGCTTAAAGTCTTGCAAAAAGAATACCCCTTGTTTTAAGCTTCCATTCCCATAAACTTTAAATAAGATTGTAGCAATAGGATATCCTGGGTATATGTATCCAATTATGTACTCTGTCAACACATTCAAAGCTGGTGCCTTTTCAAGAACAAAAGTCAAATAAAATAGTTAATTTAACTCTTTTAATAATACAAGAACAATGTCAAACTATTCTCAATCATATAAAGTTGGAACAGGAAATGAAGATCTTATGCTTCTGTTTGAAGCTTTTCAAATTCAACATTTAAGTTTACACATGTCTAGTGAAATGATAGTGGAACTTCTTGTGTGTTAGTTAATGAAACCCTGTAAGCAATTTTAGTATATTTCTTTGGTAGAACCAACAACCCAAAACAAGAAACTACTAGTTGCACTGGTGCAATGTTGTGCCCCAGAAAATGTTATTAACATATGAAGTTATCATGATAAATTTCCACTACAACAATGTGTATTTTGTACTATAGATAAGTACCTGATTAGTTGTAGCTCTGATAACTCCAATAGGAAGAGTGAATGATATGGCAACACCACATGCTAACAACACTCCCCACCATGGTAGTTGAAGTGTATCATTATAATACTCACATATAAACATTATTGCAATGATGTTGAACAAAAGAATGCAAATAAACCACCAATCAGGAACATGCTTATAATATTTTCTCATGAGCTTTGTGTGTATATCCATTTTCCTTGTTTGGAAAGCAGACTTGCTTAGCTGTAATATTTCACTGAAAGGTTCAAACACTTATTTCAACTACTGCAATAAGACTATAGTTACAAAAGTCACATACTCTGCGGAGGGTAGATGCATGCAGCCTTATCCTACAAGTGGATAGGCTGTTTTCAGAATTTGAACCTGTGACATCTTTATCACTAAGCAGCAGCAACATTTTCATTGCGCCGACCGCTGAGGCTCGCCCTCATTTCAATGCACAAAAAAACTATGAAACTTGTACCTTCCATGGAAGAGCAATACATGAACAATGGTTGCAGTAAGGCATGCGAAACCGAAGCCATATGCCATAGCAAAGTTTATGCTAAGATAAAGAGGGCCCTCACGCTCATAAGCCTCTAGGTCAAGGTGAAAGTTTGAGTCTATAATATCAGAGATGTTGTATTTGTGGCCATTGGACATGAACAAATCATCAGAAAATATAGGAAATCTTTTTGCCTTGTAAATATTAAACCAATAAGCAATGGGTGTAATAACATATATGAAAATGGCAAAACCAATAGCAACATTAACTGTAGCAAACCAAGGACTGGCCAAAGGGCTACCAAGATAAGCACATACACTGGACCAGTCCAAACCAACAACCCCAACTCCAAGACCATGCAATCCTGAACCTAATTGTTGTGCTATAACAGAGGTTGGAAACATCCAACAGATCCAAGAAAGTGATGTTAACATTGGGAATAAGTAGCCTGGAAAGACATAATAAGCAAAACTGCAAATGAATGCTATGAGGAAGAACTGATTCCGAGTTAACCCACCCTTTGACCTCTCCTCTTTCTCATGCAGTGCCCTGAAATCCATTATTTTGTGTAATAATTAAGAAAAAATGGATGAGGAATTGGCAACAAATTAAAGATAGTAAAAAATACAATTCTCAAAAGATATACATCATGCTAGCATATCAAGTTGATCATCATGATTGTGTTGAGTGTCAGTATTGGAAAGGGAAGTGATGTAAAAAACAAAACAAAAAAATAAGATGTAATGACAATTATATCATTTTATTTACATTTGTATTGATATTTTTGTCCTTAAAACTAAAAGTAAAATGGGGATTGCCCCTCTCCAGTAGAGGATCCCTGCTGGATTGTGTTCGGTTCAACCAAGTATGGGTAAATGACCTTATGAAAATGCTGAGTTGAGATTGAGCTATAGATCTATCTCAGTTCATCCCATAAACATGACTGCAACTATTATGGAATACCACAACTTTGTTGAACACAACTAATCGAAAATCTTGCTGAAATTTGAAAAACTACTAGTTGAAAGCTTATGAGTGAATTGAATTAGAAGTGTTTGATAAAAATAGTGAATTAACTAAAAAATGAAATTTCCTGAAAAATCAACTTATAAGTCATCAAATATACTAATTGACTTATTAAAGCATAACTTACAAATTAGTTTTCTTTTACTTTTAAAATTAACTCTAACCAAATAAGATTACTAATTTATTTTTCATGAAGCAAGTTAATACTTATAGTTCCTTAAAAAACTAATCTTAGAAGAATGAACATTAGAACAACCTATGAGAAAATTTTAAATTTGTAATAATATCAAATTAGTAAACAATTAGAGATATAATGTTTTGAAAACTTGAAGTTTCCTCTTCAACTTTAATGCATTTCATTATTTCATTTGATTCAAATATTTTGTTTTTCTTTTCCTAACCTTTTCAAGCTTAAAGATGTTTCTTTCTCCTCCCTTACCATCTTCCAATTTGTGTAACACATGATGAGCACTATCAAAGTATCAATAGCTTTGTTCACTTCTTTCTTGGTATTTTCTTAGTTGGTTTGTATTTTTTTCAACCTTCAATATTTTTACAAAAGATCATGCTTTCTAGCATTCTTTTTTATCTTATCTTTGTCTTCAATACTTTTTTCTCACTACTATCATTCTTCACCCTTTAATTCAAAGACCGTAGATTCATCAGGTATCTCATTTGATATCTTCCTAATTCCTATGGTCATCTTGTCCTTGTATTCTCGGCACTATATTGTGATCACAAAACCCTTCCTCCTAAACCATTTATTGGAAGCTTTTTTGTTTCTCATCCTTCAATTTCAACCACTTGATTCTTAAACTTTTCTCTCTTGCATACTCTTAACCTTTATATATAATCAAAACTCTATATTGCGTTATCAAACTCTCTTCATATATAACTTTGCATTTCAAACAAAACTATCTATCTAATTTTCTTATAAGAAAGAAATTAATTTGAAAACATGTCACCTGGCACTAGTATATAATTAGATACTCCTCAAATTTCTTAAAAAGTTGGATATTGTATAATATACTTGTGTAAATTGAGTATATTGGTGACAAACTTAATCAATATGATTTGATATTAAAAATAGATATTACAAAAAGAACTAAAATCAATCTTCCAAAAGTAGTCCACGTTTCAAATAGCATTTTTTAAGGGAAATTTGTTTCAAAATTTATTTATGCCATTTTAACTGAAATATATATGAATGATTATAATAAAGGAAATTTGAATATGGTTTTTATCAAGCAAAAGAAGAAGAAAAAAATTAGTGTTTTTCTACAACAGTTGGAAAGAGTGGTGGTAAAAATTCCTACAAATTCATTTTTTTTAAAACAACTTAATCACAGGTATAAAAATACATTTCAGAAGATTACAGAGCTTCTTTGATAAATTCACTCTATATGTCAAATGTAAGAAATTAGATTTGCATTTATTTATAAAAACTAGTTTAAAACATATTAAAGAAGGATCTTATTAATTAACTTAATTAACACCAGTGTGATGTGTAATTATGTAGAAATAACTAAAAAATATTTACAATTTAAAATTCAAATAAAAGGAATATATTTAAAATTTAAAGATATTAATGAAGATTCAAGTTTTGAAGCATTTTTCTCAGCATCTATTTGTGTTGAGACTACTATTTTGAGTATTTTCTTTAACATTCATAGTTTAGTTGAGTCCTCTAAGATCATTAGGATCATAAAAAACATTAAGGCTCGATGAATGCTTACAAATATAAATATATATATATATATAAATAAATAAATAAATAAATAGACTATATATATCTAGCAATAATATTATCATTATATGGACAAGATTCAAATTCAAATGCATGAGCGATCATATCTATTATTCATATCAAAATATAAAATTATGATATGTATACTTTTTCTAGTTTTTAAAATTATTTTATAAAATGATTAAATAAGATAAATGTCATAATTTTAGTAGCCGAAAAATATAACTTATATTCTAGTATTGAAAGACACTTTATTCTTGATTCATATCACCCGACTCAAAATGCACTTTGCTAGTAATTATTTCCGTTTGAATTAAAGAATATTCTTTATTAGTTAATTAATGTCTTAGACTAAATTATGTCTTATAGAAATATTTTATCCAAAAAGTAGGTATTAAAAAACAGACGAATAAATCTTCATATATGAAGATAAACTATCTCTTAAAGTCAATAAATTTATAATATGTGTTATATATTTTTAGTTTTTTAGAATTTTTTCTATAAGAAAAAATTAAATAAAATGTATATTATGATTTTAATAGATATAAAGGATATTTATATTTTGGTATGAGAAAACGTTTCGTTCTCTCCGTACAATAGACAAATAATATTATGATTACGAGAGATGAAGATAAAATGCCCCTAAAGTACATGTAAAGGTTAAAGCATACGAATGAATGTTAAATATATATTTTTATTCAAGTTAAGGAAAGCAGTTTCCAAAATTTATATTAAATATTGCTTTCATCTCTGTAAAGTCAAATTTCAAAAGATTAAAAAACTATCACATACGAATAAAACAGTACGAATGAATTTGATGTCTAACCAACTTCAATTATAAAAAATTCAACCAAAAAAGGACTTCCTCTAATTTTATTAGACTCAATCCTAACATGGGAACGATAAGGTATTGATTTAAGACTTTAGTAGATTTTAAGGTTGAGAGTTCAACTCCTACGAGCAATATTTATGGGAATGTTATGCTTACCTGAAAAGGGAGACCTGGACGAGATTTTGCGGCCACCACATTGGGGCGGGCTCCACCAAATACCGTCGCAAAATTCCAGCCCAACAGAATCCCAATAAATGCGTCGTTATAACCACGAAAAACGCCACAATTATTGACAATTCTCTACGGTAAAAAACTTTAACAATGCTTACGAAGTGAATAGCGTAAACACTCGCAGCTCCTGAATTAGCGAAGATCGTGATCAGAACATGTTCCTTAACGTTGAAATTCCCTGGATTCAACGTGAATTCCCACTTTGTCCCTTTCAAGAACACTCTCTTCGTCACCGTCGACGCCATCAAGTGACCAAGCGGCATCACCGCGATCTGCGCCGAGATCGACGTCATCGACAACGGTTCTCGGCGGTACCAGAAGAATTGGTTGAGGAACGAGAGAAGAACGCAAGCTAGGGTTCCTAATATCCATGTTCGGAAAGTGAAGACAGGTAAGGAAGGATCGTCGGTGACCGGAACCGTCAGCGCCACCTGTTCAATCGGAGAATCTTCGTTTTCTGGTGAGTTTTCCAGCTCCGGGGATGTTCGGTAAGAATCAGAAGCTTCACCGTTCTGAACTGAAAATGAAACAGAGAAATTCAACAACAAAAAGAGAGAGAGAGCAGGTTTTAAGTTGGTGGAACTGTTTCTGAGTCGAGTTACCAGTAAAGAAAAAGAAGACTTCAAAATTATCTCAGGTATATAATTTTTGAAGGTTCTTCATTCTTTTTCTTCTTAAACTCAACTCGTAAATGAATCTAAATATCCGAGAAAAGTAGAGAGGTTGTGAAGGTGCATACTTAGGGGTGCATTGATTTGGTGATAACTGGTGGCCATTTTCTATGCAATCATGGGAATGGTATAGTAGTTCAAAACTGACCTTTTTTGTGTGAGATGGATGGAATAAACAAAACATCATGTTCAATTGTTCATTACAATTGAGCACGTGACTTGTTGATATTTTTTATCATTTGGTGTAAGTGAAGTAATTTGGCCCACGGAATATAGTAGATGATATTCTAAGGATTTATTAGCTATGGATGAACAAACTTACATGAAGACGACTCATCAATGATGTAAAAACGGTATTTTTGTTCGACCGAAAAAAACCGGTGAATTAGACCCCTGATTGATACGTTAAAAATGTTTAACCGACTAAGTATCAAAACCAGTTAAAACCAGTGAACCGGTTAGTGTTTGACTAAATCGACTGGTTTATACAGATATTTTTTTTTTTTAACTTAAAAACTTATAAATCCATTACAATGTGACTCATCTTTTCAACCCTTATTTGACACTTCAAGGCACATGTTTCCAATGCATACTTAGATTATGCCTTTTGGTTCCTAACATTCGTATGTAACCTCAATGACATTTGTGTAATCTCTGAAGATAGGATTTGGTGCAAAAATATAATCTCGGTATAAGACAATTTTGACTCATTGATATTAAATGTTAATACTTTTGGATTGATATATGTTTTGTAATTTAGACTTTGAATTTGTTAAATACTTCAAGTTTTCTGTTTATATGTGAATTTTGAGTAGATTATGAATATGAATTATAAATTTGAGTATTACCTATTTGAATTTTTTTTGTTATAGAATTATATATATATAAATATAAGCAGGTATGTCTGGTTAAACCGACATGCGTTTTAATTAATGAACCACTTGTTTAACCATTGTACCACTATAATTTAATCATAGTTTGTCATATCAGTATATTGTGGGTTTCGTAGGTTTTTTCTCTCTTTCTCTCTCTCGATTGTCTTTTTTCTTTCTCTCCAATCTCATATTTAATGATTGAGTTAATCACACTAACACTCCCTTAGTTTTAGTGAAATTACATAAACTATCCCTCACTTTTCTACACCTACACAAACCTCCCATAGTTTTTTATAATTTTATTACACTGACCACCTCCGCATGATAAATAAGTGTAATATTTAAAAAAATGTGATAAATGCAATTAAGTTAAACAAATCATGGTATATTGTGAGGAAAAATCCAAATAATATTCAAATGAATGTATCTTTATTATTTTTGGTTATAAAATGCATCAATAACTCTAAAGAGATATTGTTTAAATTGCTCTTATACTATAGCGTAACGAACAAAAAATAATAAAGAGGTATCGACTCATATATTATTTGGACTTGTCTCCACAATATATCATGTTTTGTTTAACTTAATTGCATTTATCACATTTTTTTTGTTTAAAAAATTACACTTATTTCTCATGCAGGGGTGGTCAGTGCAATGAAAGTATAAAAAATTAGGGGGTCTGTGTAGGTGTAGAAAAGTGAGGGTGGTGTGTGTAATTTTGCTAAAACTCAAGGGGTTTACTCTTAATGATTTGGTGG
This sequence comes from Lupinus angustifolius, assembly GCF_001865875.1. Classification (NCBI taxonomy): domain Eukaryota; kingdom Viridiplantae; phylum Streptophyta; class Magnoliopsida; order Fabales; family Fabaceae; genus Lupinus; species Lupinus angustifolius. The sequence goes on from NC_032014.1 coordinate 21,742,424, forward strand.
AGTGAGCACAATTTAGTGACATGTCAAATTATGATCCATTTAATTACAATTTTTAATGGCATATTTATTCATTTAATTATAATGAAATTACACTTTTACAATTAAAAACAAATGAAAAACATGCAGTTGTCTCTAAAAGGGATCCTTCTTGATAAAAATAATATTAAAAACTGAGCGAGTGAAAAATGTTCATTGAAAGTGTGACTTCTAGACTTTATAAAAAGAAAAAAATGTATATATTGCACTATAAAATTTTTATACACTGTCAATTTATCGTTTATCATTCATTTTTAATCGTCATTGACTTTTAAAAAAAATAATATCAATAAATGATGAATGATATATTAATTATATATAAATATTACATTCCTTTAGAAATACCTCCAAAATATAATCCATACATATTTCAAAAGTTTAGAAGAGAAATAGTTTGAAAAATGCCTAAGTCACTTTAGTGTATAATGCATTAGTATTTATGAACCAAAATATACAATGAGTTGGTGGAGGAAGCATTATGAACCAAAACACTTTCTTGTATGCCATTTCCATTTCTTAACTTGTAGCTTCTCACATCCTAAATGGTTTATTTCCATTTCTACATTACAAGTCTTATCATTTATAGTGTATAAATTTTATATATTGTCATTACATTATTACTATTAATTTTTAATTATTGTCGACTTTTCAAAAAATGTAATCCAAATGAATGGTGAATGATGAAGTGTATGTGTATAAATTTTTACTATGTCAATGTATACATTTTATACTCTTTACAAATTACTAAACTCTAACACAACTATGATTTAGAAAATATAGTTTGTTTGACTAGTCTCAAGTAATTTTACCATCACTAAATGGGTGAGCACATGATCATTCACATTCGATCTCATATGAATAAAAATTTAGACACCACTATACAAAATATAATTATTCATAATTTCATAACCTAAAAGTTTTAGGAGGTTTTCCCTACTAGGTTTTTTGGTGCGACCAATAGGAAATGATCATTTTCATTAAAATTGATGGAGTCATCATTTTGTTTTGCAAACAAAACATATAAAACACTTTGAATGCTCATTATCGAAGAGTTTGATTGATCTACAAATTTGATATCGAAAGTTCAGAAGTCAATTATAGAGCATGGAATGTATTGAGACAGTACCTTTGGTAATTACGAAGATTTATATCCTTAAATGTGTCAATTATTCTTCTTGTTTATTTAAAACAAAGGAATGTTTTTTTATTATCACGTCTGCCAAAAATTTATCTTGCTTCTACGTATCATTGAGTGCAATAGGAAAACCAAGACAAGATAGTTCTGAGATAGAAAAACTACTAAAAAAATGTTAAAGAATAGGAGAAACAATATTATGACCATCTTCCTCGCCTTGAGAAATGGAAAATATATCATAAAGGTCAAGATCACTTCTCAACTCGAATGGAAAAGAAAGAAAGAAAAATATAATCACAACCATTCTTAATATTTAAAACAAAATAATGTTTTCTTATTATTGCATTTGACAATGGTTTATCATGCTCCTACATATCCATTGGTACAAAAATGAAATCAAGACTACATAGTCATGGGAAATTGCTTGAGGCTGATTTAGTTTATTAAAAAATGCTAAAGAATATGAGGAATATACAATGAGAAATGGCAAATACAACATAAAGACACGGGATCAGAGAGTATGATTTATTGGATGAAGCATGGGATGGTCTAAGAGAAGAGTCTAGTCCCTCAAGCCGCTAACACGATACTGAGAACAGTTCAGATGGTCCATCCTGCTAATACCAGATATATTGCTAAGCACTGAAAAACATATGTCCTTTCCATCTCAATTCCAAATTGCTAAAACTAGGGTTCGGGGCATATGTATGTGTGAGCTCAAGTGTACAATGTTAGTATATGGGAAAGCATGCAAACCTCTATTCAAATAAATACTCACCTCCAAAAGCAATAAAAAAGGATGATGCATGAGTATGAACACTTATAATAAGTTAAATTACAAAGGCAAAGCAAATAGTTTTTTTAAATATACTTAAATCCATGCCATTGCGGTTTTAGGCCTAACTATCCTAGGGAAGTCCCTAATTGAGTTGTTAGCTGTTGTGGCCTGATTTCCATTGGAATATTGGCTTTGCAACTTAGAAAGATGTGAAACTCGATTTTTAGATCTCCAAAAATATTCGGAGTTGTCACTATGTTTTTTGTAGTTAAAACTTAAAAAACTCTCTTTTAAGCTCAAATTGAAAAATATTGTCTTTAAACCTGATTTGTGAACTCAAAAGTCGATTGGGGATCGATGATGTATTAGCACATCATCCGAGTATAATAAAATATTACCCTCACTAACAACAAGGACTGTTACACCCTTAATTTTTTACTAAAACAAAATATTTTATTTTTTTGCATCCGATAATAATTTATTTTGCTCATTCGTATCTCTATGTGCAATACGCAATAGTAAAATAAAGACTACATAGTTCTGGGTAAAATATTAATTGGTTTCTTTTTTATTAATTAAAAATATAGTTATTTCAATTTGATAAATATATAATTTTAAATGGAATGAACCGTGTAAATATGATGTTGGTTGTAAACTTTCTTTTCACATTAAGCAAGAAGTTAGAAATGACTCAAATATTAAGTATATTATAACAATTCCATAAAATTTGTTTGATAATAAAATAAGTAATTAGTTTTAAATAGAATTAATACCATAGAAATGATTTTGATTGTAGACCTTCTTTCTACATTATGCAACAAGACAACTCGAACTATGACCGTACTATAAAAATTGTATAAAATATATTAATTAATTTTAAATGAAATTAACAATAAATAGTGTTCCTCTTGAACCTTATCTCAATTTTAAATTTCTTTACATGGTTTCCATCATTCACCACCACATAGGTAACATCATAGCCATGATTGTCCAAGAAATTATTATTGTCTGCTTTTGTGCACCTAATAATTGTACTCCTCTTTCTCCGCAATCACTTTCATATCCATCTTTTAGTAATGTTCGCAATAATTTTCTTTTTTTTGTCCATAATTAAATATGAATAGTAAATGATATATTTTTATACTATTAATGTATATATATATTTTTTTCATTTTTATAGTAAAGGGAATAGAATTACTTGAAAAAAATTTCAAATACTTGTAGAAAACTCAGCTTGAGTGTGAGCAATATACATAGAGTTTTAGCTAAAATATTAATATATGATAAAAGTATATTCTGCGAGTTTGCTCTGAACTTGACTAGGAGCGACATTTGTTAAAAGGTGTAATCACACACTAAAAATATAGTAATTTCTTATCTAAAATGATGAAATAATACCCTTTATAATACCAAAAAATTTGATTGAGCTGACTAATTCCTTGCAAAAACTAATTGATATGAGCATAAGGCCGAAATTGAGTGACCCACCCAACATCATACGAACTAAAGATAAATTAGGTTATAGCATGATCTTCATTTTCTTTAAATGCATGTTTGGTTTCAAAGCAATCAAGCAATAACACTACTTGTTCATCAGTGTTTATCTCATCGAAATATAAGAGTGGGTATGATTGGATAAAATTGAAATGAGGGTAGAGTTTGGGAAACAACTAGCAGTATACCCGTGCACTTGCACGGGTCGCTTCTTTGTTTATGCATAATGCAAATATAATATACATATATTTTATAATATCAATAGATCATGTATTGAAACATTATATTTTGCCATTCATATAGGTGCAATATTAACATTGATTTTTGAGTGTATATGTAGAATATTAACAATTATAAATGCGTTTGTATAAGCATTTATTTTTTGAAAGTGTGATTATAGAAAATATTTGATTCTTAAATAACTCAATAAATAAAATTCAAATTGTATTGGATAATATCTCACCTCTATATTCTCTATATAAAATTATAAATATAAGGAGTTATTTTTGTGTCATATTTTTTGTGATTACGTTTCTAAGTATCATATAAAGTCATAAGGATTTTTTAGCATATCTCTTAAATGCTTATGTTTTATTTTAGATTAATGTTCATTGTGTATAAATATTTGAATATATTTTTAGCATTCAAATATTGTATAATTAAATGTTATTTATTTGATTATGTTTTAGCTAATAAACATTGTATGAAAATAACTCATAAATTAAAGACACACTAAATAAGGATATGACAGATATTTTTCTGATAAATTTAATCAAAATAATAAAAAGAGTCTAATAATTGATTTGTTATATTACTAATTAAAATACATATATTTTCATGAATATATATACCATTGTTATCTTTCAATTAAATAATATAATGATAGTAATTAAATACATGTGACCCGTACATTCGCATGGCTAAAAACACACATGTTACCCATACATTCGCATTACTAAGAAAACACATGTTACCATGTATTCGCATAGTTAAAACGCACATATTACTCATACATTTGTATTATTAAGAATATACATCTTACTTGCGTATATTGCATACATTTCAAGAATCCAGTATCTTAGATCAGAGAATTCTGCTGACAAACAACATTGATCTCAAGGTTATAAGTTTATTTGAATGTATTGCCTACATGAATATAATCATAATAATAGGAAACAAATAGAACTATCTATTGCATTTTTCCTTCTAATAATACATTGGGTGATTAGGAGTATTATCTAAAACTATTTGGCTATTAAAGAGATCCACTTCTCTGAAGATGGAACAGGGAGATCAAATGACCACTTTTGTGAACCTTGCCACAAAGAGTCCACTAGTTTGTGATGCTAACGGGTCGAATCGCCATGTTTTAGGTATCCGGCCACCCTTGCAAGGCCAATTTCTGGCAGCATCTATCTCCACCAACTCTGTTGATTGAAAGAAGATTCGCGAAAACATAAGTGGAGTAAACACCTCAGAGATATGATGCCATCATTGCAAGACATGGAAACAAAAACCGTGTATACATATGTATGAACCTAGAACTACTAAATAATATGCCGGTTCAACTTAATGCTGTTAGCCTGTGACATTCTAAAATGAGCAGTCCAATGCACAAAGCTCCTACTTAGTGGGTTTTGGGAAGGTAGATGTATGCAACATTACTCTCGCAAGCTAAGAGACTATTTCCAGGATTTAAACCCATGTATTCAGGTCACATGGCAAACAGCTTTACCGTTACGCCTCTAACCTTCGACTGTCTCACAGCATACTTCGCAAGTTAATGGTGTCCAGTTGTCCACACTGACACACATAAACAAGAAGAAAACAAGCAAGAATTGACCATTAAAGGTCTACCAGTTAAAGTTGATTTTCCATTCAATAATGAAAAAAAATATGGGGGCTGTTAAATAAATAGGTGTGACATTTCAGACATAGTTTTCATGCAGAAATAAATTGAAGAATGAAGATCATACCAGCAGTTTTATTTTCCTTCAAGAACTGTTCCAGCACATCTTCATTCTGAGCAACAGTTAAGCTAATGAAGAAGGTATGATCAGAATAAAATCACATCAGATAAATGACAGTAATTTTTTGGGAAGTTTTTCCACTTTTGACTGTATTTAGAAGAGCCAAGAACTTAAAATGTACTAGGTACCTGCAAGTGCTGTAGACAAGTGACCCTCCAACTTTCAGTAGTCTGAAACCATTAGTGAGTAGATTCAACTGTGGAAAACACAAGATATATGGGGGTCAAAAGGTGATATTTATGACAGACTAGCATGCATGATATATACTTAAAATTCCAATATGAACAATTTCCGGTATCTAGTTCAGAAATCTCATGTTGTAGTTTCCTTTTCGGTACAAAAGGAAACCACATACACAAGAAAATTTAAAACATAACATACTACCACAGTTCAGATAATGAGATATGTTATATTTGTAAGTACATAACAAAAAATCCATACACTCTTAATATAATGCACCAATTGGCTGATGTTTGTTAAGTCTAGCCTCTTCAATGCCTTCAGTGTAACATATTAGACTCACAATGAGTAACTTTAAGACGAACTCTTTCCCTAGTCGGCATACATAAATTTACATTATTCTAGTGTCTACTATTTATTCCATTAAGTCTAGAAGAGAGGATGAAGAAAGTTAGCTTGTTTCATCACTAAACAACTTTTGCACTCAAACATATCTTCATCCAATCAGTTATAAACCCTTGCATGTGTCTCCATGCTCATATTTTTACAACAATGAGGCAACTCAGTTTGTGAAAATTCTAATGGGTGCTTCAGTCCACATTGACAAGACAATGCCCAATAGAAGGTTGTCTGCCCTTACAACTACAAGGATGACAACAACAAAGCCTTTTCCATCCCATCAAGCGGGGGCTACGGCCTACGTGCGTCAAATGGCACCATTGTTGTTCATCGTATATCATGTCTTCAGAAATACAATTTAAATCTAAGTCATTTTTTTTATAATTTCACCTGTATATTTTCTTCGTTTCCCTATACCTCTAATTGCGGCATCTGAATAATTCAAAAAACTAAACTAATAAATAAATACAGGCTTTAGTGTTTGACATAGCATAATCCTGTACTAACTCATCATTCACTGCATAATCTGTGCTAATTCTTTGGAATTTGGACGCATTTTGTGTTAGAATATGCAGGTGTGAGAGATGGGACAGAAATGAAGATAAGAATTCCAGTTAAATAGTCTAAGGGAGAAATATTTTTATGGATCAAGAGAATAATGAGTTATTTGCCTGAAGAGCATGCAAGTGATCAGTCCTCTCTGCATCTAGTACACGGCGCTCAAGAGTTCTCCAGCCCCAATGTTCAAACTTTTGAATATGTTTAACTGAACCATCGTGAGTGCACTCTGCATCCACAAGGACCTGCATCAAATCCCAACAGATAAACAAATTTTCCGGGAGGAAGAAAGCAAAGAACAAAGCAAGATAAATTCAAAGGAAAAGATTTGTTACCTTGTCATAGCCTAGGCTTGCAATCTCATCATCAGACGCAGTCTTAAATAACTCTCCTTTAGGAAGACCAACAACTCCAGAATGCCGCCCATAGTATATGAGCTCAGGAGGCTGATCCCTAGACACCAATTGTGGAGTACCACATCTACTTGCCCTTTTCCTCTCTTTCCATGGTCTTCTAGAGGTCCACTCCTTGAACACATCCACACTTTCTTCTGATTTAGATTCGCCTGTTTGATACTAAAAAGAATGAAAACATTTCAAAAAACAGGTAGTAATGAGTAATAAATATGATATTAAATTTGCATCATCTCATTCCAAGATTGATTATCTCTATAACAACTTGAACTTCAATTACATGATATACAGTCAGAATGAAACCCCACAGGAATTACTGAAAATGTTGTTCCATCAGCAACAAAAAGCCGACAGCGATCACCCAATGCATACTTCTGCACCATCGTTCTACATGCTGCTAAACGATGCCTTGCAACATCTACTCCAGTTACAGAACCCGAATCACCAACAAGGTCTAGTATCATACAAAGTTTAGCACCTGAAAAAATAAATGTGAAAGAAGACAGATAAACCACAAACAACTCCAGCAAATCGAAAAATCATATATGAAGTTATTCATCCAACTAAAAACATCCAAATAACCAAAAAACATTTATGTAAAAATTATAACTGGAACTTAACAATTTTATACATGACTCTCGAAATAAATATATTTTCAGTAATATTTTTTTTTATAAACAGAATATTAGTATAATTGAGCAAATAAGTATAATAACAATCTACCAGGAGCAGCACAGAGGTCGAGGACGTGATCCCCTGGTGATATATGTAAAGCCGTAACAGCAGCTCCGGAAGATGCATCAATTCCATATATCTGACAGAAGTCAACCCATTATAAAGAAGAGTGACATGTAAAATCCACACAAAAAAAGTAGCTCAAGTTTCAAATAAACTGCACAAGTTAATAATAATGGAAACATTGTTTTGAATAAAAATAAATATCTTTGAATAGGGTAGTAGGAGCCAAGAAAACATGGATACACCATGGGACACAAGCAATAATAATCAAGCCTTTTCCCACATTAGTTACATGTATCAATGTCATAATGTCCGATCATAAATCATATATATAGACAAATCATTTACTTTTAAATCCTTCTTAGTGGTCTCACCTATACTTTTTTTGTTCTCCACTTCTCCCTCTACATCTAATAATTGAGTTATATCAGTTCGAAATGATAAAAAAGCTTCGATGGGCAAGTCCAAATTGCCTAACACGTTTTAAACAAAGTAGCAACTCTCACATACAATCCCACTTGAAGAGGACCAACTCACTCAACCACTGTGCATGAATTGGATAAGACCCAATCATAAATTTCAACATGGTATTAGAGCCAATATGATCTCCCAATCCATTGACATTCCAAGGAAGTAGTCAAATCTAAAAGGGCCTGCGACCCGGGCAGTATGAAAAAGAAAAAAGGCTCAGTAAGAAGACCCGGACAAAATTTTCAGACCAACGGCCAACTGATACTTGATTCTAATTCTAAAAAAGAAGAACAGATAAATATATGAGTCGAGTCAGTTGGTATTGAGCGGGTGATGGAAAATAAAGTCTTTCATCAACTGGGAATGAGGGGGAAGTAAAGTAAATTATTTTGGACAAAGTACCAACTCTCAACCAAATCATAACTAAAGATGACTAGCTCACTCTTCTACACATTGCACTCTTCTATTCTCCTTCTTCGAATACCCTTAGAGCCACTTAACATGAGATTCTATCATCTTTTCTACAACGTCGGCTACTTCTGACTTTTTTTCTAATGCATTAATTCCTAAAAGACAGAACAACTATACATCAAAAATAATCTACAACTATGATACAAGATATAAAATTAACATAAAACACAGATTTTAAATCGAAAAGGAGGAATATTATTTTTTCAAAAAGTTCACAAGTGTAACATTTATTTAATTATCATAATACTTCAATAAAAAATTATACACAAATTCAAAAAGAAAAAGGGTAAAACGTTCACCCTTGTTGATTTACCTTCCCTTCTTGATATGCCCTAGAACCAGCAATTTGAATATCATGTGAAAGAGAATAAAACCCTTCCAACCATTCCAATTTTTCAACTTTACATTTCATCTCTGCTTCAAACTCTTCAATATAATCTTCAAAACCAGGTTTCAACCTTTAAACCAAATAAAAAAATTAAAAAGTTGGAAATAGAAAAACCAATAAAGAATTAGGGTTTAAAAAAATAGTGAAAAGTGGAATTTACCGAATGAATCGGGGAGTGGAATGAATTGCAGTGTAAATGGATGGGTCAATCCCATTGGAATGAAGGAAGTTAAGGAATGCTTCTGGAAGTGGTAGCTTTGCAGCGTCTTCCATGAAAGCTTCAGAGGTTAAGGGAAGAATCGGAGATTAAACGACAACACCACTCATGTGTTCAAAAACTGTCGTTTAAGGGCATTGTGATATGAGAATCACTCTAAATTTGATGTTAGGTTTTTTGTGCAATTCAATAATGAATCAAATAGAAAAATATAGTTCGTTCAGTTCAATAATTTTTATTTTTTATTATGCATTAAGTAGTTTAAAATGTATTTCAGGAGACATTGGTTGCCGATAAAAAAAAAAAACAATATTATTTTTATTATTATTAGAAATTATAAGGGTGACTCATTTTGGTCCCTTATCTTTTTTACCTTAACAATTTAGTTCTTAATAATTTTAAATTACTAAGTTAGTCAAAAACAATTTCAACTAGAAGTATGTTATTCCTCTCATCCATATCTATTAGTTAACATTAATGGTTTGACTTACGTGTATTGTTAACTATTGATATGGTCAGGTGTCTTCAGTCCATGTTGGCAGGTCTGATGACGCGTATTTTTTAGGAGTAAAATGACTAAATAAAATATCTAAATAATTTGATTACAATAATTTATTTATATACATTGAATATTAAATTAAAATGATATGGAACCAATAATATATTGGTCTAGTGGTGTAAGACCTTATTTGATCTCCAAGATCGAGAGTTCGATTCATTTGGAGATAGTGGTGTAAGACTTTAGTGGTGCAAGACCTTATTGGATCTCCAAGAAAGGGTAGTCATAAACTCCAAAAAGGAATAGTTCCTTACTAAAAAAAGGTGAGATGATACTTTTAATAATACCAAAAAAATTAAAAGGATACGGAGAAACATGTGTAAGAAAGGCGAACAATAAATAAGAACATAATTTGAAGTTTAAGATTGATAGTGTTAGATATATTTAGATTGATAAATCATTATCTTATCTAGGATTTAGTTAGTTGCATTCTATTTGAGAGATTATGTATAATTTATGTTTATCTAGTCGGTTGTTATTTAGATGTATCACCTTATCATTTGTAACAATTTATGCTTATATAGTAAATTGGGACTAACACATATTGAGTTTGACCAATCTTTATCCTCTTAAACATCTATAAATGGTGCGGAAAAAACTTGTGTAAAAACATATCTATATAAAGACAACTAATAAAACATGATAACACATTAAAAACTATAAAAGTATCAAAAAAAATATAAATATATTTATCTTCACTTCGCACCCAATTTCATTCTTTATATAATGATATGAGGTATGAGATAAAAATCTATTATCCCAAATATGTTTTTATATCTAAACTAATCACAACATGTTATGTCAATTAAAAAAATTAAATATTCATTATTTTTCTATTTTTACTTTATTTTAATTAACCCGAGACATGCTTAAAGATGTGCTTCAGCATATCCTTGTCTATGAAGTATGATCTAATCTGGAATCCCACGCGTCACGCAATTATCCAACCCTCAACCTATCCACATGCATTAAAGTGAAAGCTTTATTCATATTCTTTTGTTAATTAATAAAAGTGAAAGCTTTATTCATATTCTTTTGTTAATTAATAAAAGTGAAAGCTTTTCAATTTCATCATTATCCGCATATAAAAGTGGTTGCATTATTCACTTCTATTCTATTATTGAGGAAAAAAATGTATACATCCACAGTGTAAAATTTTTTTACACTGTCACTCTACTATCTACCATTTATTTTTAGTTATTTCATAAAAAAATAATATAAATAAGGAGCAGATGATACATTGATTGTACATAATTCTTTACACAATGCATTAATATCACACTCTTCTATCATAACCCAATTATTAGTCTAGGTGCATAATCAGTGTTATCTGACACAATTTTCCATTTTCACTCCCACCCTATACATATATACATATACCTGTATCTGTTTCATTTATTAACAAAACAAGCAAATAGAAACAGCCCCAAGATTAAGGAACATATATGGGTTCCAATGAAATTGAAAGGTTAATTTGAGGAGTACTTATCTTTTACATATTTGTATAACTAACTAATAATTTCATATTCATTATTATTAAGTAGTACTGTGGCAAAGGTAGCATAGATTATGGTTATGCTTTTGTTTTTCTTGTTTAGTATTTCATGTTTTTGATGTTGTCTTTCGTAGCTCTGGATCTGAGGTTGTCACAATTGATGTAAATGTTGCCAAGGGTCTGATTCAGAACGGTTATGTTTATCTAGATGTCAGGTTAGTACCCTTCTCTCTTTTCCGTTTTTCATCATTTAGTCGATAAAAGATGGCCTAGTGCACGAGACTGAAAAATGAAGATTTACACTATCTTACCTCTTTATAAGCTACTGTTTCTAGGATTTGAACGATTTAAAGAACTGGGTAAAAAACTAATTCTTTTTGGGTATATGGTTGTCCCTCTCAACAATCGTCACTTTCAGTAATCGAACTCTTAACCCCTTGGTTAAATGAGGATCTAACAGAGCCTTGTACCACTAGACCACAAGTTCGAATTATTTTTTATGAAACTTTTTCCATCATTTATTGGTTTTTGGTCATATGAATTGTGGGGCCTCTTGGAATTTGCTTTGCTTTATGTTTATTTATTCAAAAAAAGGAACCAAATTTTTTGCTAATTTAATAGGACAGTGGAAGAGTTTGAGAAAGGGCATGTGGATGCAGAGAAAATCATTAACATTCCATACATGTTCAACACACCAGAGGGTAATAAATTGTTAATCTTTGATAGAAAATCTTCTTTGATAGAAAATTTCATTATTAGATTTATAATTTAAAATCTTGTGATTGTGGAAGATAGGGAGGGTGAAGAACCCAGAGTTTCTGAAGGAGGTTTTATCTGCTAGCAACAAAGAAGAACACCTCATTGTGGTAAATTTCCATTTTTTGTCCTATGCTAACAAAAATATTATTTTTGTTAGCCGAGTTATGAAAACAATATCATACAACTATAAGAGAGTTGAGAAAATATGATACGAAATAAATATTTAATGTGGAAAAAACTCACTTAAAATTATGACGAAGGGAAACAATTACAAACAAGAATAGAATGAGAGAAGAATTATACTCTCTCTTAAAATAGGATAGTATGTTTCTTTCTATATAAAATACGAGAAATATTGATGAGAGAATACAAGTATTTTATACTAAGAATATATTATGTATTTATGAGATTGTGGGATGCAACCTTCTTAATGAAAATTCTCTATTTATAGTAAAACTTTTAAACCCTTGCATTAATTACCACAATTCAATTCTCATATTTTGTGGGACAAAATTGATGAAATTGGCTTTCCATTATTTACATGTAAAAGTAAAAGCCAATAAAAGTAGCTTTATATCACTTTGTCACACATGATTAAATTCTGATAATTTTTAATTGTTCAATAGTTTATAGGTTTTTTTTATATATAATAAGATATGATGTACAAAGTTAGTATGAGATTTATATTAATTAACTTGTTGCAACAGAAACAATAGAATATGAGATGTTAAAATAACACTTATGAAAGTAGAGCAAACTCTCCTTTTAGTTCTTGATTGTATACACTAGTATATTAATCTCCAAGGCTCATAAATTACCATCTCTCATTGAAATTGCTAGGGTCAAAGTCAATCATAATATTGCCTCATATCATATCAACTGTTATTTTCCAAATTAGTCCTACCAACGCATATTGGTTCAAATGGTACATGTTTGATTCTCCTTTAAGTAAGGTATCGGGTTCGAGTCTTATGGATGGAAAAAATACATGTTGGGAGAGTTAGTCCCGCATATCAGTAAATGTTCCCGACTCGAACAAGATTACCTCTAATACGAGGATACATGTGGGAACCAAAAAAATCAAATTAGTCCTCATAGTTTAAAGGAAAAATATGAATGTCCTTATAATTTCAAATCTAAAACCATGGTTTAATCAAATACTAAGCTATGCCCTTCTACCATTTGATGCTTAATGCTAAGTTTCTTATATTTTTATGTCAAATCTGTATTTAGGGTTGCCAAAGTGGGGTAAGATCTCTATATGCAACTGCTGATCTTTTGGCTGAAGTAAGTTAATTCATATCAAATTCACCATATTCTTCAAGTTCATGGAAAAGTTTTCATCTTTTACTTTTGATAATACTATATATCATTGGAAAACCTTAGTTGACCATATGAACAACAAATCTTGATTGTTTAGGGTATATTTGCGAGTTAAGTTTTGAAGGAAAATGAAGATTTTATAGTTATCTCATAAATGTATTTCAAGGTTATGAAATTATATACTTTTCTTCTTTCTCCTTCAAAACTCAACTCGTAAATGAATTCTTGATTTTTTTATGGTGACTTGTGAGTAAGGGTGGAAACAGGCTAGGCCGCCTATCAGGGGCCTATTACCTGGCCTATAGCAGACTAGGCCAGGCCATGATTTTTTCATCAACAGGCTAGGCTCAGATTTTTAAAAAAACCTATTTAGCTTAATATGCTAGACTTTAGGTCATCTGAAATGCCTATCAAATCTAACATGCCGGTCTATTTAATTGTATTATGCAATAATGTTCATGTTATACTACTTTTAACATAAGTAATACTATTATATATATAATTTTAATACAAAAATATAATGTAATTTCTAGAGTTAGATGAGCCTAGTTAAAAATAGGTCTATTAACCTATTTAATTATACATAGGGTGACCTTCAAATCGGCTAACAAGCCTAACATGTTATGCTAGACTTTTAAACAGGTCAGACCTAGACTTTGGATTTTTTTTAAATAGACTAACAAACCAGACCAGACTCTTACATACTATATAGGTTGAGTCTGTTTAAGGCAAAATTTGACCTAACCTGACTTGTTTCCACCCTTACTTATGAGTTGTGAACACTTTGTTATTAAGTAAAACCTCATTTAGATTTTTTAAGGTGACAACCAGCCAACTTTGTTCCTCAAAGATTATGTCTACATACTGAGTTCCTTAAAAGATTAAAATAGGCATCGTGTTGGTCTATATGATTAACATGTTATTCCAAATGCATCACATATGTCATTTTCGATACACATTCCGAATCCATATCATGTAGGACAAAGGATGAATATGATGCGCATTTGACTCTTTCAAAGACTTAGTTTGTGGACATAATTTAAAGAACTAAGTTGGTTTGACACATATCATTGAAAGACTCAAATGATGTTTTACCTTTTTTTCTTTTAGTTTGCTATGTGCAAACAAGTGAATGAAAATAATAATTTTGTATTGATTGGATATGTAATATAATTGGCAGGGATTTAAGGATGTGAGCAACATGGGTGGAGGTTATTTGGATTGGGTTAAACATGATTTTCCTGTGAAAATACCTATAACAAATGAAAAGGAGTTATGATCATTCCTCTTTATTTCTTAATGGTTTTCTCTTTATTTCTTATTTACCACTTTCATCTTGTTCATTAAGTTTCTACTCTTTAAATGCATAATTATAATGATGGGAACCTTGTTTGTAATAATTGTATGACAATGCAACTTGAAATAATGCACAAGGACTAATCTATGTTTATTAATTTGGTTGTACTAATTATCTGATTTTATTCAATTTCTCTTTAATTCTTTCAATTTTAGGTTGTTGATGAATATCTATTTTAATTTGGTTGTACTAATCTATGTTTATTAATTTGGTTGTACTAATTTATTTTGTATTTGCACTTTGTACCATTTTTTATCTTTCTCAATTCATATAATTTTAATAATCCACAAACAATATGTGAAAAGGAGAGGATAATTATAGTGAAGAAGGAGACATAATTATTATGTGCCGCAAAACTTGTAGACTTATAATAAAGGATAAAATTATAACTACAAGTTTTGCCACTACATATTTGTAGACTTATAATAAATGATAAAATTATCATATAATTATATTCAAAAGATAAAAATATTATATTTTTATATTTTATATTTTTTATATTGTTTATGATATATATACCTCTTTATTACGGTAGAGAATCCTAATCTTAACTGTTAAGTTAGATAAGCAATCAAAGCTAGGAAATTTTGCCAACGTCATAGAATTGATCGTATACAACTGAACCTTCCCATTCAAAATACCTACAAAAATGGAACCATCACACATGGTGGGAAAGCATTGAAAGATAGCCCCTTAGAATTAATGTCATTGTGCCCAACTCATCAAAACATGAGTCTTACTAGAGTCAACCACATCTTGAGTTAGGTCATGGTGATCATGCATATCCCACCTACAAGGTTGGTTATCAGCCAAAGGATCCAATTGAATATCCTTATTACCGCTCAGTGTTATAAAACTTAGCTTAAACTGATCAGTCTGACTGTTTAACTGTGAACCGGACATCTAACAGTTCGAGACTCTCATCTAACCAGTTTTGCATCAAATCGGGTTGACCCGGTCAGTTTAAGCCTAAAATTAGTGACTCGGGTGGTCGGACCGGTTGAACCGACCGAGTCAATCAAATAAATATTTAAAAAAAAACAACCAAACTGATGTCGTTTTTCAGTAAAAAAAACAAGTACTTTTAATTTATTTGTAGTTATGTTTGTCATTTATTAGTTTACATTATAACAAAATTTTCATTATTCAATTATATCTTAAAACATAGTTCATATGTTGTTTGACGATGTTATCAACTTATTTTTTATATAGTAAAATATTCTTTTTTTGTTGTTGTTTAATTAGACATGATAATGTTTTTAAATTTTGAGTATACTATTATTAAATATTGATACATAATATTATGAATTTTTCAGAATGTTTAATGCAAACCGAGTTAATCAGTTCACCCATTAACTCACTGGTTGAACTAATGTCTCATTGACCAAGTACCCTAACCGAGCCATTGATCGATCCGAATTTAATATCACTGCTACCACTATAGACAAGTGTCAAGGTTTTAAATGTCTCCAAAACCATATTACAATTATAATTATAATCACATCTACGACAAATAGTATAGTTATCAACATTAGGTTTTAGAAGTTTCCAATAAATTGTTATACAATGCACCCAAAGCTAAGATCTGAATATTAAACACCATAGTTGGCAACTTCCTCAAACTCCTCTCTCAAATTTTGGGTAGATCTCATCAGGCTCGGACTCTTGAAAAACTATCGTTGGCATCTTATCACATAAGCTCTCCAACCCCGGGACCATTAGCCCAATTCCAAATCCAAGTTCCATTTCCATGGTCAACTATACATGCCAAACAAATTCTAAGATTTCCATTGTTTGCAATATTTGCTATTTATCTTTTAATTGATTATTAATAATATCATTTTACTAATGATCACTCTTACTATAAAAAACAATGATGTAAAAACTGTACCATATCGGCCGGTTCAACTGGAAAACTGGTGAACTGGTGAATCGGTCTCCTAACCGGTACGGTACAGATGTTGAACCAATCAAGTATCAAAACCGGTCAAAACTGGTCAAAACCGGTGAACCGAACGGTATTTCACTAAACCGGTCAGTTTATACATATATTTTTTTTTTTGAAAAAAAACTTAAAAACCCATTACAAGGTGACCCATCTTTCCAACTCTTCTTCAACACTTCAAGGCACATGCTTCCAAGGCATACTTAGATTACATCTTTTGGTTCCTAACGTTCGTGTGTAAGCTCAGTGACATTTATGAAATCTTGGAGTATTGTCTGAAAATAGGATTTGATGCAAAAATATAACGTCGATATGAGACAACTTTGACTCAATGTTAAAACTCCAAATTTATTTGTTTTGTAGAGTGAGTTATGAACTTGTGTCATTTATTTATATTTTGCGGTTGTTAAGTGATACTTTTGGATTGATATATGTTTTGTAATTTATACTTTGAATTTGTTAAATACTTAAAGTTATTTGTTTATGTGAATTTTGAGTAGATTATGAATATGAATTATAAATTCAAGTATCTACCTATTTGGAATTTTTTTGTTATAGGTTTATATATATAAATATAAGTAGGTATGTCCGGTTTAACCGGCATGCGGTTTAATTATTGAACTACCGATTGAACCACTGTATCACTATACCAGTACCCTGACCGGTTTGATAACCGATACAATTTTAACAACACTGATAAAAAATAGTTATTAATACAAAGGACCAGAGACTAATCCATTTAGTGGTTATTTCATAGGAGGAGATATCTTGTTTATACCCAATTGAAGTTATACTAGTTACACTCAATCTTAACCATTCATTTTCTTAGATCCAACGAACCAAATGAGTGAGTGCAATAAGTGATGAGAGAGAAAAAGAAATCTTAAATAACTCTTATGTTTCACTCATTTTGTCGGTTAGATCTAAGAAAATGAATGATTGAAATTATGTGTAACTAATGTAACTTAAATTGAATATAAACGAATCCCTCCTCATTTCCTAATACACACATATATATATATATATATATAGAGCTATTCATGTGAGAACAATGTGCTATTGTAAAAAATGAGAACACTTAATATATATCATTGGATATTGATTGAACGGTTAAGATTAAAAGATATATGCACATGATTATCATGTGACTAATAACTATTTTTTAATTCTAACCATCCATGATTAATTGTGAGGCCCAAATTTATTATTCTCACATTTTTTATATGAAAGGCTTGATAGTTCTTGTGTGTGTATATGTATAATAGGGGAGCACATCTGTTGTCTCACACTTTGTGTCACTCCATGTATCATGAGTTTATGATTGGTCAGAAAAATATTTAATAATCAAATTTTAATTTAAATATATTTTTCTGACCAATCACATCCACATGAGACATAGAGTGGCACAAAATATGGGACAGCAGATGTGTACCCCTATGATAGTATGCCACCTCTATAAATGTGGACACTATAGACAATATTTAAAGTCAATATTTATGAGCTCTTTATTTGTCCATGGCTATTTATTAAAGCCCAAAATCAATCCTATTCTGATCCACATATTTGGTCTTCAATTCTAATAATGCAAACACATTATTACAAGGCAGTGGGTAAAGGTTTGGATTTATCACATACACACAAATCTTTTATATGTTTTTTCTTGAATATTTATTGTCTTGCATATAATTCATCAAACATTATCATTATATTCTTTATGCTAAATGGAAAGGTGGATCTTTCCCTTTCTCACAAAGCTACTAGATAAAGTGCCAAATTGGGATTTTGGACTTTTCCTTTTTAATTTTCAAGTTCACATGAAAATCAACATGAGAATAACCATTTTCTCCACAAGTACTTGATGAATATAGTAATAGAACATGGGTGAAGGAAGTAATAGAACATTGGTTCATCCATGGATAAAGATTTATAGAATTTGATTTGGAAAAGCTTTTTAGTGATCATATGTTTAAGATATAAAAATGTTATATTTTTGGTGTTATAAATTTTAGTGATTCCAAACTCTAATATTTCAGGCTTTGTACCACTAAAGGTGAAAACGGGCTAAGTCACTTATTAAGGGTTAATACCTAACTTACGATATGTTAGAGTTTTTCAATAAAAAGATCAGACTAAGACTTTTTGAAAAACATATTTAACTAAAATAAATTTGACGCAATCTTCTAAAAACCCCTATTAAGTCTAACAAGTCGACTTATATAATTTTATTATATATTTATATTAATTATTTTATATAATATATACATAAAATAAATATATAAATCCTATAGGCAACCTCACATTGAGAATTTGGGATGTTAGATTTGTCAATTAAAAATGACATATTAGCATATTTAAATATCTATTGTACTATTTAAATATCATAAATTATAATAGACTTTTAAATAGACTAATAGATTAGACTAGACTTCAAACATATCACATACGACTATAAAAAAACATAAACAACCCAAACCAAACTTACCCTCTAATATGTTAAACATGCCCAACTTATTTGAAAAGGAATGTGAGATGTTTTCACCCTTAATTACCATATCTAAAAGTACTTATTAAATTTTAAATGGATGAGTAAACAATTTTCCCAAAGAAACAAATACTACATCTACTTCTTATTACAATAGAAGTTTTGACTATTTCTATTTTTGTTATTGTGAGTATTTATAATATTTAAAAAAATGAAAAATGTAATAGTTTAATATTTATTTATGGATAGTTTAAAAGTTTTTTATATTATTAGTACATTATACTCTTCACATGTTAAATATTATTAACTCTTAAATAAAAGTAATATATATGAATGATAAATAATATATTGGTGATGTAAAAAACTTTACACAATACATAAATATCAAATTTAAAAATAACATTTGCAGAATTTAAGTGAGAGAAGATGGGGTAAATAGCCTATTAGGGATTACTCACTTTCATAAAATATTGTAAGTGCATGTGATTATTGCTTTAAGCAACTATTATTCTCTTCTTGAGATTCCTAACCAACTTTGTATAATGCAACTCCCTCTTGGCTCATCTATACAAAACTACACCTTGCCATTAGCATATGTGGTGGATCTACTAACACCTATGGCCATCTTCTTACGTGTCACTCTCCCACTGGTTCCGACCTCGAGATAAGAGTCGTACGTTATATTGAGTGATCCAAAATATATTTATTGTTGTTTTGACTGAATGACAACATGATTATTATTTTCATTGATTGAAAAAGTGACTAAGCATTTCTATATATACAAAGGAAAATGGATTGGTTAGTTACTTAAGAAACAAGCAACTAACCCCCAACTACTCTACAAGCCAAAACGACTCCTAACAACCTATAACAAACTTCTTCTAAGAAACATCTAGAAGCAAAAATGAATAAGAAAAGCTCATAAGAAATGCTTAAAAAACAAAATATGCTCAGGCCATAAGAAACTGATGTGTCATGGCCAAGAGCCCATCGGTCAGGACTGGTGCGCCTAGGCTTGAACTGTTGCGCACAGGTTAGATGTGCCACGCCTAGGCAGCCTCAGTCAGAGTTCATGCAGCCAGACTAGGAGAATTCGGTCAGGCTTGGTGCATCAGGCCCTTGGTGCCTCGGTCAGAATCTATGCGCCAAGGCCTGTGTGCTATGGTCAGAGTGTTGTGTAGTGCCTCGGGCTGATGCGCTGATGGCGATGCACTGTCTTGCATGGGTCTCTCATTCCTTTTGTCACGAACCATAATTCCCCGATCAAGGTTGATTATTTCTCGATTATATGATGGTGTTGTTCGGTGAATTTTGAGTTTGACTCGGTCAATTTTTACTTTGGCTCGATCAAGTTACAAGGAAGCTTTATCCTGATTATGTTCAGTCATTGGCTACTTTAATAATATTAGAATCAGCTTGCCTAATGATATGAGTGTAATTTTATATAATCACTAATAATGCAACAAAAATGTTTTTCAGGGTTAGACATATAAACACCCTCATATATGACTATATGAACATTGAATTATTGACAATTGGTAGTCTCTTACTAATTGTTTTCATAGTTAATATTCTTAAAATTTCTTTTTATTTTTTATATTTACCACTTATTATTCTATTCACTATAATTAGGAATTACCTTGAATGAATATTACTTCAATTTTAAATGATATTACGTGAGAAAATTTATAGAATTTAATTATTTGAGAAAATTTAGGTGGATTAAAGATTGTCGACGTAAAAAATAAAGCACATTTGGTTTCAGAAAATACTAATCATACTGATTATTATTAAACTCAGACTGGTTAATGACTCGGTCAGGGTAATGAGTTACTGGTGCAACCACTGAGTCAATGTTTGGACCGGTTAACTCGATTTGCATTAACAATTCTAAAAAAATCAAAATATTATATAACAATATTTAATAATGGTATACTCAAAATTTAAAAATATTAATGTCTAATTAAACAACAAAAAAGAACATTTACTACTATAAAATGACACAAGTAAGTTGATAACATCATCAAACAACATATGAACTATGTTTTAACTACAACAAAAACATACAATGAGTTTAATATTTAATTAAACAATTAAAATTTTGTTATAATATAAACTAACAAATGACAAACATAACTACAAATAAGTTAAAAGTACTTGTTTTTTTTTTACTGAAAAACGATATCAATTTGGTTGTTTTTAAAAAAATATTTTTTTTGATTGATTCGGCCAGTTCAACCGGTCCGACCACTCGAGTCACTAGGTTTAGACTTAAACTAACAGAGTCAACCTAATTTGATAGAAAATTGGTTAGATAAAAGACTCGGATCAGTTAAATGTCTGGTTCATGGTTGAACCGGTAGGACTGGTATATGACATGATTTAATCTCTTAAATTCTATGTGGATACACAATTATTCTACTGCTGTGATTTTTGAAATGTTTTCTGTGAGAAGAATAAATTAAATTTAAAATATGAAAAAATAGATTCAACAAAGGTATACTTATTTCCATAATGTTAAGACATTTTAGACAAATTAAATAAAATACGCTTTATATGATGATTCTATATTTCATAAACATTTTCTTAACCCCAAATAATTTAAATGGCCCACCATCAACAAAATAAAATAATTGTAGCCGCCACTATAGACTGAAAGTGCTAAAACATATAGTCAAAATAAAATACAACATCTTTATTATATTATTAACAAAAATCGCAAATTAGTAAATGAAAATAAAAATATTAATTAGAAATATTAGTGATATTAATTAAAAAATATTTGTAATGGAAAGAAAAATAATTTTAATTAAATAAGTATATGAAATTAATTAGTATAACAAGTAATTATGAAATCATAATGATTAGAAATATTTGTCCTGGAAAAATAATTAAATTTGAAAATGGGATATTGAAATTCGTTTTCGTTTAAACGGTCAATTATATTATTAATTGACATTTTAACTCAACAATCAAAATAGAGAAAATGGTGAATAAAGGTTTTATACCATAAAGTATCATTGACATTCATATGTTAGTACTTATGTACTTTTAAATGAAGATATTAATGCACATTAGAAATGACTAATAATAATGTATGTGTTTTATATATTGTAATATATTATCTATTCATGTATAATTATAATTGATTCTTAAAAAATAATATAAATAAATGGTTGATGATATAATATAAATATTTATATTGACAATGTCTAAATATTATAGTCATAGTCGAATGTGTTTTAATGAGGTTGAACAAAATATTGATTTAATGTTGTAAGATTCTCTATTTATTGTACTAAACAAAAGTTTAAAGGTTTGATTTCCGAAACGACATAAGTTCGTATTCATTTGGACATAAAAGTATTTTTATAAGTTTCATTAATGTTGTATGTTTGATTATTTTGTAGGGGGTATGTGTTGAAAATGTGTTGGATTCAGTGGTTGTTGCTCTTCATAAAGATCCAAATAGAAAGTTTGTGTTTGCTGAGATGGTAATATCTTGTGCTATTTAACTATGTATGTACCCTTTCATTTGGTCACAACTTTGGAATAACTTTTTTGGGTATGAAGTATCCCTTAGCTTATGAGTAAGTATCTAAATATTTTCAGATGCGTGTCTGTCTCTTCTAACAAATTTCAATCCTAAAAATCAGAACTACTTTTTAATTATTTAGGGATTCAGTTAGGCCTTTATACTATTAGATCAACTCGATGTAGTAACTTTGGAATAACTTTGTGTTATAACACAAAATAGTTATATATTGGTCTGTTTTAAATTATAGTGTTTTGGGCATGTTTAACCCATGTCATCAAATTCAGTTATGGGTTGTACTAAAAAATATATTCAGATTTGGATTTCATAATTTAGTTAATTTTTTATATAGATGAAAGATGTCTTTCCAAAAAGAGAATTAAGAGTTTTGGCACATTAAAATTCATTAATTGCTGTTGTGTGTTTATTTTTTATATATAATCGTCTTAATTATATGACAAGCGTTTTTCCATAGATGGTGGACGCTGGGCAACTAGAATTCATGTATGTAGCACATTTAATGAACTGCTTAGTTAATATTTGTGGTCCTGTTTTTGTGTGTGAGGCTGCATTGCATTATATATATATATTTAAATGTGTAATGGAACTTGGTGTTACTTGTCTTTTATATTTATGCATCATAAGTTTAAAGTTTAAATCCTGGAAACACAATCTTTTATGAATATAATATATATATATATAAAGATTTATACACAGTTGATACATTATTTATTAGTATTACTTTTGTATGTATTAATAATGATTAAAATAAATGATTGATAATACAATGATAGTGTATAAAACTCCAACACTCTCATTGCATACATTTTTTTTCTTGTTATTTGATTTCCAGTTATATATATATATAGGAGGATTCATTTACGGTTAAGTTAAACTAGTTATATTCAATCTCATTCATTGATTTTTTTTTTTTAAATCTAACATACCAAATTGGTGAAAATTAAAAGCCATATAAGATCCTTCTATTTTTCTCTCATCACTTATTTCATTCACATATTTAGTCCATTGGATTTAAGAAAATCAACGGACAAGATTGAGTGTAACTTAAATTGATTCTAAATGAAAACCAAAGACAAAACAAAATGAAATGACATGTGTATTATTTTATTTATACGGCAAACAAAAACAAAACTCCCCCTGGTAGAAAGAATCTTGGTTCATATGAGTTATTTAAATTTACTCCATATTTTAGTTATCAATTTTATAGATATTTAATGGTTTAAACTCATTACAGACGAGATTGACCAAACCACTTTGGGTCATGGCTTTAACAAAACCCCTCTTGGTGGATGGCAAATTGACCCCTTTGGACACTCTTCTCTACAGGCTTATCTACTTGGTGCAGAGGTGTGTCCGCTATTAACTTTCTTCAGAAAAATTTAGACTAAAGTTTATGGTTATGTAATTGTTGAGTGTTAACTGTGAATGTTATTGGAAAATATGGTGTCGAACTTTAGGCAACAATGTACTTAATCTTGGTTAAAGAAGATTGGTCTAGTTGATAAGGAATTGGTTCGTTACCCATAAGATTGAGTTCAAATTCTGTTGCCGATTTGAGGACCTTGTTGATGGGTAATTTGTATGTGCTCATAGAGTTGTGAGGCCTGGTCTGACCCTAGTGAGCCCCGAGATCAAACTGACCTAAACTTCGGTTTAAAAAAGTAGTAGATCTTCAAAATGTGAGGTAGGATTAGATCGAATTGATTGGGTTTCGAATAATGTAATCATGTGATAGTAATAGATAGATTGATAAGGATGAGAAACTGATCTGAACATATTAAGTTTGAGAGATAATGAAAATGAATACTTGATTCTCAATGACTGATTGAAGATGTACATTGCCTATTCATCAAGTAACTAAGGTAGTTCTAGCTAACTTAACCGAATCCGGTTACGATGAAATAAAAAGTAGATATAATGCCTATTCATTTTTCCAAATTGTTTGTTAATAACTGTGGAATGCATAATATAATGTGTATGTACCCAAAAAGAATATCTTATCAATGTCAAGAAGCACTTATATTTTTCCTCTGATGCTTTGTGCCTCCAATTTAATGGCTTAATTGTGACTTTTATTTAGAAAATGAATAATTTGATATGTTATGTCTTTGCAGCTTGGGTTTGAATCAGTGCACTTTGCTAGGATTGATTACCAGGATCGAGCAAAGCGCAAAGGTGACAAGTCTCTCGAAGTTGTGTGGCGCGGGTCCAGAACATTTGGTTCTTCAGCTCAGGTTGCATCGGAACCATGAGACATTTATTTATTTAGCTTGAATGACTGATTTGTGTACTCTTCTTTTAACCTTTTCGGCATGCTGCAGATTTTTGCCAATGCGTTTCCCGTTCAATATAGTGCTCCGAGCGGTTTTAATTTTGAAGTCAATAGTAATGATCCTCCATTACAGGTTCTAACACTATAAACAATTAAAATGCAGAAGCCATTTTGCATATTTTGTCAAGCACATAATTTACTGCATGTCGATGTTTACAACTGCAGGATGACCCTCTTCTTTTCGATTACAATGTTGAACAGCGTATCGAGGACTTTATTAATGCCGCTACTACCCAAGTATGTCTTTCTTCTCCAAGAATTTTGTCTATACATGCTGCAATTTCAAATGAGTATATCACTACACTAGACAAGAATGCGGAAATTTAATTTTCTCGTCCTTATTATACTTATGTAGATTATACCTTGCTGAGTTCAATTACATGTTCCTATATGTTTGATCTTATCAGGATGGTAGAGTGAATGCCTTATATTCTACTCCATCTATTTACACCAATGCAAAGAATGCTGCAAATATATCATGGCCACTAAAAACTGACGATTACTTTCCGTAAGGATCCGATATTCTTATGCTACCAAAGTACCTTATGATTGATTAAGTATTAACAGCTTATGCTGCATATTATTTCTTTTAGGTATGCGGACGGACCATTTTCCTATTGGACCGGATTTTTCACTAGTCGCCCTGCGCTTAAGGGATATGTTAGGTTTCTAAGTGGATACTATTTGGTATAACATCGATGTTCTAATCCAAATGAAATCCTTGATTGCTTGACTCTAAGGTTTTTCGAAACAAATCTGAGACATTGTGAACATTTTTGTTATAGGCAGCACGTCAACTTGAATTTTTTGCTGGAAAGAATTCAACTATATCTCGTACTCTTGAACTAGGCGATGCTCTAGGAATTGCACAGCACCACGATGCTGTCTCTGGCACTGCCAAACAGCATACAACTAACGACTATGCCAAACGACTGGCTATTCGAGCCTCTAAGGTCAGCGACTTGAACATTTCCAAATTCCGATTTTGGAAATTTATTCGGTGTCCTGCATTTGTTTCTTTTAGGCTAAAGCAGTAGTTAGTTCTGCTTTGGCTTGTCTTTCTAGTAAGCAATCTGGTAATCAATGTTCAGAACCTGCATCAGCATTTGCTCAGGTAATTTTTCTTCAAATAAAACCAATGAATTTATTTCTCTATTATTGATAACATGTTCTAGGTTTTAATTACGCTTGTCCAATTGTCCTCAACATGGTTTTTAGTTGCATTCTGCAACCATACCATATTTGTGGCTACACTTTTGCAGTTTTTATAGTTTTTCATTGCATCTACATCAGCCTTATTTTTTCAAAAAATTGCAGTGAAGACAAAGTAACCGCAACCGCGACTATAACCCGATTTAAAACCAGTCTTAAAAGACGAAAACATCTCAAAGTAGGTTCTGTCATTGTAAAAGCTACTGATGTATTTGTTGGACTTGTTTCCATCATTTGTCAACCATGTGTTTTTTGCATGTCAAGCTTATAACCATTCTTCGGATAGATTATAGCTATTTGGTAAACAAAAAATAAAGCGAGATTGTAGCTTTCAAAAGCCAGCTTAAGGAAGCAGTTTTCCAAAAACTATAAAGCTCTTCCAATAATTCATGTCTCATTTTCGCCCTCTAATTTTTCGGAAATTTTTACTCCGACCTGAAATAATATTATATGTTCTTTCATGCCATTTAACAAATTTCAGCTAGTTACATAGCTACTTTCGCCAAATAGATCTAATTCAATTAGTTAGCTACACAACAATGATCTCTTAGCTACAATTCCAGCCTTTAAACTAGCTTGACAACTACAACTACAACCTGGAATCTCATAACTATATGCTATTTTTTTCGAAACCGAGTCCTATCTGTGTAGACTATGTAATTAATATCCTATTCTTGATTCTTGAATTGCTTTTGATGTTGGCAGTGCCAAATACTGAACATAAGTTACTGCCCTCCAACAGAAGACAACATTCCAGAAACCAAGAGTTTGGTAATATATATTCATAATTTTTCGTTCGGATCTCGGAATTCTGGTTAAACATGTTATATGATACATTAATGGTTGGTTTTTCAGGTAGTAGTGGTTTATAACCCACTTGGATGGAACCGTACTGATATTGTCAGAATACCAGTAAGTATCTATGATTTCCAATGTAATGAAATTCCAATATCATATACTAAAAGTGACAATTTGCATTAGGTTAATGATGTGAATCTTGTTGTCAAAGATTCATATGGCAATAACATTGAAGCACAGCATGTTGATATTGATGATGTTACAACAAATTTAAGAAAATTCTATGTGAAGGCCTACTTGGGTTTGTCACCTTAGTTTCTCAGCATATATTGGGAATTTTAAGGGTTATGAGAATTAGAATGAGAATGTGGGAGCTAAAACCTTAGTTTCAACCTTAATGTTCTCATTCATTTAAGTTTCAGTATTCAATATGCTTTGTTGGTGTTTCTACTTGATAGGAAAAAGTCGAAATGGATCTATCTCGCACCGCAGGGCTCGGAAAAGTGACAACATTGACATTTTCTTCAACCTCAGGACAACTCAAACGAATGTATAATTCCAGAACTGGAGTAAGTAACTTCACATGTTCATACAGCACAGAAGAATGTTCATAATTTTCGGTTAACTGAGTTTTTAGTTATAATAAAGTTCCATACTAAAGATTACAGACTAAAATACAGTACTAAGTAAATGCTATTTTCAGTCATTGACACAATGTTTACACAACAATTGAACTTCAAAGTTTCATATCCTATAGTAAGAGATTGCTTTTAAGCTTAATTTTGTGTTTGGCTGATAATATAGTCTTTTTAATTCATATGCATGAAATCATTTTAATTCTAAAAGTAATCATAGGTGATAATAATGATATATTCAATACATAGAAAGTAAGTTAATGCCAGATTTTTTCTAAAGGGTGCAATGGAGAATATTTCACATTTTTAAAACTTTCACAGGTTGATATACCAATTCAGCAAAGCTATCTGTGGTATGGTTCTAGTGAGGGTGATATTTCTGATTCTCAGGTATGTGATTTCTTTGCACAAAAATGTGCATTCATTCTAATAACAAATTAAACAAGTAGAGTCTATGCTTTAGTGGTGTGATTCTTGTTGTAGGCTTCTGGCGCGTATATCTTTCGGCCTAATGGATCCCCTCCGACTGTTGTTCCAAGATCAGTAAGTTTCACCTTCTGATCGATTAACATAAAAAGAATGATGATCTAACTTAAAGGGTTTGAGCTGACATAAAGGGTTGAGGTAGATGGCTATACATGTGTTATGTAAACGTAACTCTAATGAGAAGAACAACAATAATTCGAACACAAATCCTGGGGACGTAGGCACAAATTGGCCGAACCTTGTTAACAAATTGTTTGCGCTATTCTCTGTTCTCCCTATTCTCTATTATTTGATTGATGGCTTGTTCCCAACACTGAGGTAAGGTAAGCTGTATTCATGTAAACAGAACCTAATGCTGTTCTCCCTATTCTCATGCATACAATACTAGAAAGCAGTGAGCTTTAGGATCTCACTTCATTGCACTCAAAACTACTTTATAGACAAGAATAGTGGTTAGGCTTTACAAAGACAAAGATCATGCTGAAATTGAATTCACTGTAAGTAACATTGTATGGTCTTGTTAAAGACCACTCTAATCTCTTGCACAAGCCAAATACAATCATCACTTTGAATTGGCCTAATCTGGATTCTGACTATAGAAATAACAAATACGGCTGTGACACGATTTTTTTTATGATGAAGATTGGTCCAATTCCTATTGACTATGGAGTTGGAAAAGAGGTGATCACACGATTGACGACAAATATGGTTACAAACAAGGAGTTTTATACTGATTCTAATGGAAGAGATTTTCTGAAACGGGTAACTCCATACAAATTTTCTTCTTTTTAGTGAAATCATCCACGAAATGACATGTTTTATACCGAAGGTGTATTCTCCATGACGACGGTAGAGGAGTAGGGGAAGAACTCGACGAGCAAGTTTGCTTGAACAGCATTACATGTGAAGGACTAACAGTATGGCAATATCACCAATCAGTTTATACTTTTATGCATCATCACCAATGTATTAATTTGCACTCCGTAACCACAATTGCGGCATCAACATTGCAGTTTCGCGAGTCTCCGCGATTGTGATAAATGCAACGTAACCACAATCACGACTTAAAACATTGATCCTGATTAATGAAATAAATGACGAGTTTATTTTGTCTATTTAAAGACATGGGTAGAAAAACAAAAAACAAGTTATGTTTTCCTTTTTCTGTATATAGTTTATACACAGAATCCTCTCTTTTACTAATACCTCATTCTACATGTTGTATCAGGTAAGAGGAAACTATTATATCAGCATTGAACCAAGCCAAAGAAATACAACTAAAACTCCGAAGGGTAGAGTATACCAACTAGCAAGTACCATTCCGACTTGAAAGTGATATATGTCATTTGTTATGCCGATGATTGCCGTTTTAAAATGCGAATGGAATTGCAGTTGTGGTTAATGTGATTGCAACCATTATAGTCATTGCGATACAAATTGTGGCCATGACGTTGTGAATTGTGTATTTAAAAAAATGTTTTTTGAATTTGATGCGGCCCAAATGCATTATGATACGGTCTAATGTGGTTGTATTATATCCCGATGCGGGCGTATTCGACATCATACTACAACTGCAGGATGATATGGTTGCGAAGGTCACCGACTCACCGTAACTTCAATATTGTGGTCGCATTGTCCACAATTGTTCTTGGATACTACCAAGGTTCTTTTCTCACATTTTTGGGTAAGGAACTAATTCCTTTCGGGGTTTATGTCTGCCCCTCACAACACATATGACTCCCAAGAATCAACCCCTCGACCTCGACCTTGGGGATCAGTAAAGGCCTGATACCACTAGACAAATACTTTATTGGTCACTGTCCACAATTTGAAGCCGCTTATTGTTATTGCTACTTCAACTTTAATGATTGAAGGTAAATACACTATCTTTTACTTCTAGTGCAATTCAGAAGTAACAAGTAATAACTCTCCTTTTGTAACTATATCAATTACAAATACATTCACATCTTTTTTTCATTTTTTCAATGTGGTTAGACAAATAAAGATGCTGTGTATTCAACTTTGGCCAAAGTTGAACTAAAAAAGTTGTTTGCCACAAAAACTGTAAGCTACATATTTAAACATAATTTGGATTAAATTAATGTGAGAAATTGGTTTGCAATGCTTTAAATTGTGGTCACGATTATGTTCACGGTTGTGGTTACTATGATTGCAGTCATTGCTGTGGTTGTGATGTGGATTGTGGTCATTGCAGTGTGAAATATTTTGTAATTAAAAAATATTTTTAAATTTAATGTGGCCTGGTGTGGCCTCATACGTTTGATGCGCCCCAAAGTGGCCATGTGGCCGATTCAATATCACACTACAATTACAGTATGATATGTTGCGACGGTCATTGCAAACACAATATTACCACAGCATATGTCCGCAATTTGAATCAATGCTGGTGAGTCATTCTATAACTGGTTCTTTCATGCAGATAAATGAGTTGAAAGAAGTGAATTTATCAGCTAACCAAGACAAATCAGAAATCAGAAAAATGACATGGAAGGTTGAAGGGGACAAAGGGCAAGAATCTCAAGTAGTTAGGGGTGGCCCAGTTAATAGTCCTGAATTTATTGATGATTTTATTTGAAGAAATTAACATGTTTCTCAAATGATTGCATAATAATGTAAACAATAAGATAGTGAAAGTTTTGATTATCACAACTATATATGTAGTAGTCATCACATTTAACTAATATGTATACAATAAGATATTGAATGATATATATATCTTAGTTTGAGAATATTCTCATTCGAGTAATTTACGTACTAAAATTTCATTTCAGATAAGTAGGTATCAGAAGTGAAGTTTTACTACATGTAATCAAAATTTTTACTTGGTATATAAATTTTGTTAGGTAAACAAGAGTTCTTCACACCTATAGAGAAAGAAGTGAAAGAATAGTCTATCAAAAAACCCTAGAAGTCAATATTAATAATTAAAAAACAAAGACAAAAAATATATTTCTCATTTAAAATTAGGTTTACTTACCATCAACCTGAAGTGGGTTCTAGATTGCGAAATGGAGCATAAATCGACTCGCAATGGCAAGCCGCACCGCTAAGAGCGGTTTCATAACGGGGGGGCTGCCAACCTCCCTGACATCACTATCACACTGCTATTGCGTGCGATTGAACTACTTAAGTATCAATGTTGATATTTCATAGCTGACTTTAATAATTTTTTAATAATGTTTGACAATGAATTTTGTTGGCTGAGTTTGTGGCACCATCTCAATTATGTTATCTTTGTTTGTACCATTAACTAGAGAAAGTGTAAAATAAATAGTGTAAATGAAATGTGATAAAAAGAGGTACAATAAGTGTTATTTTCAACTTGCCATTTCCTACCATAGAATTATTAAGAAGCTGAAAAGTGTAGTATATTAGTGAAGATAAACTACAAGCTCCTTTTGAATCTCTTATATTCATTATACAATCTTAAAAAGCATATATAAATTATTCTTATATAATTGTTTGGAACAAGGGGATTAGGATAGAATAGGATCAGCTGTCCCACTTTCTTGTGTTTTGTTGTACCACAATCTAATGAAAAATTGATACGTACTTAAAAAGAAAATTAAAAAAACATAAAATAATATTTTTATATTATTTGGTGGTATATGATTGACTTGGAACATGAGGACATGAAGTTTTCGGGACGATTAGGGTGGTGGCCATTATTGGAGCACCAACTTATCTTATGATAGTGATGCCTTCCTTTAAATTAAATGTATACCACAAGCTCCAAATTTTCTATACTTTTCCACTTTTCAAGTCTTTGCAGCGAATCAAATGCTTCTTTTGTGTAAAATGCCGGTTCATCCTTATTATATGTTCGTAATGCATATTTACCTAAGTATTTTGCATAGTATAAAATTTAAATTATCTTAAATTCCATATTTATCCTATGATAATATTAAGATTTTTAAATTTACTCTTCATTCTAGTCATCAATTTTATGAACATATAATAGTTTAAATTTACTTACTAAGTCAAACTATTGAATTTATGATGAGAAGTAAGTTTAAAAAACTTACTATTATAGTAAGTTGATTTCTCCTCTTAAAATAGTAACTAAATTTTGACAAATTTAAATTATCTTTGGATTTTTAGATGAGTTTGTGAAAATACATGTAAAATAAAAGATAAGATGTAAGAGGGATAAAATATTAAATTTATTGTAAGATATGTTGTTAAATTTGAATAATTCAAATAACACTATTTTTCTTAATGTTTGAGTTGGAAAATATATCTAAAGTATAATATTTATGCGTAAAAATATATACACATTCAATATATTATCTATCATTCATTTTTTTAAGAGTTAGTGATGAGTAAATATGAATGGTGGATGATGCAATGACAATATATAAATCTCATACAATTTCAATAAATACATTTTTTCTCATATATATATATATATATATATATATATATATATATATATAATAAAATATATATACTCATAATGTATGAGTTTTATACATTATGGTTGTATAATCTATTGTTCATATTTAATCATCATTAACCATTTAAAAAATACAAATAAATAATGATGATGTCTCAGACATAATTAATTTTTTGTATTACTAAGGATATCCCTCAATTTTTGGGTAATGATTTAATCTCTTTTGGTGTTCATAGTTGTCCTGTCCAACAAGTGTCGCTCCCAAGAATCGAACCTTTGATCTTGGGGATCCATTAGAGCCTTACACCACTAGATCAACACTTTGTTGGTACAAATAATTAATTTAGCTTTATTATTTTGATTTTTGTTCTTGTATATTAAGTAATTTTGATTTCATTCTCTATAAATCAGCTAGTTCTTATTTTAGTCCCTACTTTTTGTAATGAAACATATTAGTAATGGAAATATTTATTTCCTAGATAATATGGACATTGCCACATTTTAAATGGAATAAAGAGATTTCAAAAATGGAAAACACATAACATATGAACAATATGGAAACAAGTGATTAAGATATGAAATGTAGTAATTAAGCTTGTCATTAAGTAACTAATGTTTTATTTATATTCCAAGCAAAATATTAAAAATATGTATGCAAACCAAATAGTAGACAACAAAAGTATATACCCAAATTTGGCCTTTAGGGACTACAATCAAAACGTATTTAATTTATTATAGGTACTCAAATCAAAAGTTTTAATTTATATGGACCAAAATCAAAACACATAAAGCTAGTGCTATTACGAAAAATAATAAGGATAAAATATTATACTTAGTTATTTAGATTTAATCAAATAATTTGTATTTAATATTTCTAGAATGTTTTTATAGTGTTAGATGATGATACTTATATGGTCATCATCGTTTTAGGATTTCTTTCTCCTCTTTAAATAATATATTGTTCATGCATAAATCAATAAATGAAATATTAAGAATTTACTCTTTTATTATATTCTTCGTTTATATCTTTTTTAAGAATAGATCAATTACACGATATTCTTGGTAGATTGCTATTAGCGGTCTCGGTATGATGTGGCAAGATATGGCACTAGTGACTTAATCTCCCTAAGCTACATTAGTCTTTAATCTTTTATATCTAAAAGTAACGACATGGATCAATTGCAAAATGTTCAAAAGATATAAGGAATAAAACCAAAATAAAAAATTTGAGGAACTTTAATTAAAAATGAAAAATATATTTAACCCTTTTTAAATATGATTAGGATTGTGACAAAATTGGCACCTTAATCTACTCTATTTTGGCAAAGATTTTGCATATCTCACAATTGCTTGATGACTTACTACCATTATGTTTGTGCACCAATGATAATAGTCTATTACCATAACACATCTTTGAAGTTGTGAAACTTTGGACAAGGATCGTCTGTCCCAAGATATTCATGTCCCTATGTACTTAGCCAATAAAATTACATAGAATAATATAAAAATATTAATTTATATTTTTATTTAAGTTAAATTTTTTAATTGGACGGGGACAATGACTAGGACAGGTGATCCCGTCCTTGAAACTTTAAGCATTCAACCTAGTCAAGTTTGAAAATGCCATAACGTGTACATATCCTATTTTTTTAAAATTGTTATAAGAATTTAATATGTATATACTAACAGTGTTTTTTACACTATGAGAATGTAAATCAATAGTGGATAATATGTTGATAGTGTAAAAACTTTACACCACCGATGCATAAATTTTAAACTATTTTGTTTTAATTATGTTATCTTTTATGAATTCAACGGAGATGCAATAGTGTTAGGCTTTTTGTGACAAAGTAGTTTAAACTTTCTGCCACTATACTCTATTAAAAAGAGCTTAATCCTAAGCTAAGTGCTTCAATTCATATTTTTAATTAAGCCTCAACAAGGATACACCTTGAAAGTGGTTTAAATGGATCAATGAGTTGGAACACACAAGTTGTTTTCTATAGGATTATTTTTGCCATGTTGATGCAACCAACACCCACATTTTATAAGTTATAAGTTAATCTTCTTGTTCTAGCTAACTTGTTTCTAAGGTTACCCTAAAAAAAGCTAGTGAAAAATAAGAATAAGATTTTTCATTATGAGGTAAGACTCATTAACAAAATAATAATAATTAGCAAGTAGGAAAACTTAATTTTAATATTTTTAAAGACCCTCTTATATGAAAAATGAGAAATTACACTTATACTCCTAAGATTTGTCACAATGATACATACACCTTTCCTTGTTTCAAAATTACATACTAACCTTCTAAATTTATTTATTTTAAAGATAATTATGAATAAAGTCTCTTTTGAAAAAACGAGTTTTTTCTTCCTCTTCGTTATTTTGATTGGAGAAAAAGTTAGGAACCAAATACTGTACTACATAATATTCACATTCAAAATATGTGGCAGTCTATATCATAATGCCTTGTTATCAATCAGTTGTTTATGTCATGTAAAAGGACATAAGTGACGGGCTTAATTATTTCTCGACTACTTTCATTTTATTTAGGCTTTGTTCGGGAGTTATGAGATAAATGGAAGGAGATTGATCAAAGGGTTAGGAAGGGGAGAAAAGAAAGAAAAGAAAAAACTCTCCCTTGTTTAAGAGTATAAAACTTAGAAGAATAAGAGTAAAGGAATGACAAGTAATAATATTTTTTATTTTTTCTTTAAAAATGTAATTAATAATGAGAAATGGACAATAATATATAATTATATAATGTTACTAAAAATTTTATCTTCAAAAAACTCAAAATTGAAGGAACTTTACAAATAGGCACATGAAGAGTTTTGGAAGGTTTGAAAGACCTTTCAAAACCTTATCTTCTCCTTCGTCCAATTCCCAAACAAGGGGAAGGCTTTCCAAAACTATTCATTTCCTTATCATCATTTCAAAACTTCACTCCCAAACAAAACCTTACTGATCGGGGATCTTTGAACTAAAAGGAAATATCATAATATTGGTCATGAGGTAATTGGGTTTTGTATGATATTAGAGTTAGATTTAAGTAGTTATTGATAAAGAACATAAATCGTAAAGTGTTCGGATGTTTGAAATATGTTATTATATGACCTTGTTATAATGTGCACTTGAGCTCATGGGTATGCTAGAATTTATAATCTTTATTCTCTAATAATATATTGTTGGCCGCTCAACGTTCTCGGATATAGACATAATTGGGTGAGCCTCGTTAGTAATTCTTTTGTTTTATTTGATTACTAGTGTAATGTTCTTGGTTATTTAACTTTTTACTTATATTTTAATGAAGGTAATTGATTTGTAATAGCACCAAGAAATTAATAGCACCTAACACACACTTGTTGGGACAAAGGGAGTAGTTATTACCACTGAATTTCTTTATCAATTCCTTTTAATTATTTAGTACATCTAAAGTTGTGTTATTATTTCCTCTTTTATGACAAAAAAGTTAAACATAATTATTAAATTAATCACATGTTTTCATTTATTTTATTTCCTTTCAAAATCACTTGATTTATTAATATTGATATGGCTAAGACATTTTAGACAACTAGTTTCTCTAGGGCTAAAGTCTCCAAATATATATATGAGTGAGAATCAAATTACTCAAAGAGTATGTTTTTTAAATTTATTCTCCCTCCTAATCATTAATTTTAGGGATGTCTAATGATTTAAATCTACTTATTCTTAGAGTAAGTAAATTCTCACTCATATATATATATTTTTGGAGACTTTAGCCCTAAAGAAACTAGTTGTCTAAAATGTCTTAGCCTAAACTTATACTTATCAATAAATTAATAAGTATAAGTTATTGATAAGTATATATATAATATTAGAGAATGGACTTTGACTTGAATTTAAGGCAAGCAAGCAGTAAATGTAGAAAAGGAAATAATGAATAAAGAAACCTACTTAACTATAAAAAATGAGACACATACCTTACTCTTTATGCATACACCATTTATCCCAAATATCTGACATGTCCCCTCTTATGATCACTCATTCAACATATTTGTATATATTCTTACTTAAATACGTATAGAGTAGTGATATCCTTTTGGTCAAAAACATCATTGATTTTTTAATTTTTTCATCATATATATTTGATTCATAATATATAGATACACATATCATTTTATATGTCAAATTCCATATTCATTGAGAAGTTTTTATCTAAAATTAGT
This sequence comes from Lupinus angustifolius, assembly GCF_001865875.1. Taxonomy (NCBI): domain Eukaryota; kingdom Viridiplantae; phylum Streptophyta; class Magnoliopsida; order Fabales; family Fabaceae; genus Lupinus; species Lupinus angustifolius. The sequence continues at coordinate 21,779,299 of NC_032014.1, forward strand.
ATGCATTATATTTAATTATGTCTAGGACTGAATTTAAAGGCTGACCCGATCGATATTTAGGGTCGGATAAGTTTCGAGTCTAGAATCAGATTCGAGTTCAAAAATGACCCGACCAACATTAGATTGGGTAAGGACAAGTTTTAATCTGTCCGAACCAGACCCATTACCCTAGTTAACCATATACTAAATAAATAAAGAAAAATTACCATACCACTACTAATATATATGAGAAAAAAGATATTCAATAATTTTGTACACTTCACTGTATCATAAATTATTTATACTTCAATATAAACTCTTAACTATAAGTAACAGATATGAATGATAATAACATCATAATTATGTATAAACTTTTATATTAACGATATATAAATATTATATTTTCTCTTAATGTTTATATACTAATATAAATTTTGTTATACAAATAGTATATTTTTTTCAATAGTAAAATAGTGAATAGATTATTTATAGATAATACATTGATTAACATTGGCAATTTCGGCCATGGTGAGCATCCAACCCATATCTACCTAAATTATGATAAATATGGATATGCTTGTTTGTGAAAAGAGTATAAAATATTACATCACGTCCGTCTTCAATATGGGTACAACAGACTTACGAATCGACTGTTATATAATTAAAAAAAAGTAAAAAAAAACATATAAAAAAAAACAAAATAAAAATTAATAATTTTATGTCATTATAACATTTTTAAATTTATACACAACAATATACTAGTTCAAATTGTTTAACATTTCATACCTTTAAGTCGATGGCAAATCAAAATATAACACTTAATAATTAAAATCATAATATTCGTGGACGACCAGTCTTGTTTATTGAAAAAAGACTGCGGATAAATATTTTAGACTGATGGACAAAATTTTCATACTCTATCCCCACCAAATAACTAAAAAATATCTATAAGCATAACCCAAATTACCAATATAGACATGATAAAAAACTACATCTTAGAGTCAATCATTCAAAAATGGAGAAAGTAGAACAAAAAAACAAAAAAACGAACAGTATATCCATTTTGGTTTTTGTAAAATTGTAAAAATCAAAATGATCCTAAAAATATCAAATATGAATCAAATTAATTATTTTTAATAATATTATTTTAACCTATATTTAAGATCTTTATTGTATTTTTTACTTCAAATTGATATGCCAAGTAGAAATTACTAGAATATGAAGTTAAAAAACATTTTGATGTGATAAAACACCACATTCCTCTTTCACTTTTTTACACACACAACTAGTGGGAAATGACAGAAAGTACAAGCTGAATAATTAAGAGCGTAAAATATAGTAAAAATTTATACACGTATCTTTTATCATCTACTATTCATTTATATTATATTTTCTAAAAAGTCAACAATAATTAAAAATAAATGGTGATAATAAAATAACAGTGTATAAAACTCATATAGTGTTAGTGCATAAATATTTTTTCTCTATGATTAAAGACACACCACACACATGAGAAGTTGAATATATATTATGTCTTGTTACTTTATAAGCTCATAGATGCTTCAATACAACAGTGAGTAGTGAGTTATATACATGCAACAAACACAAAAGGACCAAACATCTTCTGAAACTTGTTAATGGGTACCAAGTTCAGACACGTGTTTCATAGGTTAAGTTGTTTTGCAGCTACTTCTAGGAACAAAAACAATAACTCATCTGATATAACAACTTTTCAAAGGGATGTTGAAAATGATGAATTCAAGTTTTCTAGTACTCAATGTCTCTCTTCCTACTACAGTGTTTTTGTGGTTCGCCTAGCAATCATGGTCAGTTAATTTATACACTTTTAGCCTCTAAATTAAGTATTACCAATGTTGTTTTAAATTACAGTTGCGGTTATTGGGTTCAGATTGCGACCGTTGCAATGCGGAGAGCGACTGTTGCGGTGTGATTTTTAGTAATTAGAAAAATATTGTTGATTTTGACGTGGTATGCAACCTAAATGTGGTTTGTTGTGATTAAGTTGTAGCCTGATGTGTTTGCAACATTGTGATTTGAGATCACACCGTAGTTGCAGTGTCAACCTCAATATTGCGGCTCTCTATCAGCTGACGTGGTCCGCAATTTGAAATAATGAGTACGAGTTTTTGATATGTAGAAACTAGAAAGGCACGCCTACAGCTAAACCATAGTTACCGGGTAGCCTTAGCAGTACACGGTTCATCAGGGGATTAACATTCTCTATCCATAGACATATGATTGATCCAAAAATATCAAGTTATTGAAAATTTAATAGGTATTATATTTGTTTACCAATTGGTGGCACATGGAGTTAATGAGATGTTATGGTAAATTAAAAGAGACCAGTTTCTATAAAATCGTATTTTGTTGTGTTCGAGAGTTTTGAACTGTTTTTGGCTACTGCAATCGCAACTACAATATCGCAATTTTGATAATATTACGGCAACCATAACTGAAACTGGATTTAAAACCATGGATTGGATTGGACTAACCATTATGTTGATTTATGCAGGTCATGCTAGCCATCTTGATTGGACTGCTTACTATACTTACATGGCATTTTACAAAGATATATACAACAAAATCTCTTAATAGCTTAGCGTATGATCTGCGTTATGAACTTCTACAGCGTCCCATTTTGAGGATGTGGAACATTTTGAACTCTACTGCTGAAATTACAACAGCTCAAGTCAAGTTGTCCGAGTATGTGATCAGACGCCACGGCAAAGTTGCAACTCAAGGAGAGCAAGTTGAGGTTGCGCTTTTAATTTAATCATTATGTGATCGATATGTTTTCGTTATGTTTGATACCATTATCACAAAATAGCATTTTTTGTAGTTTGCTTATTTGTACTTTTTGATTTCCAACTCTAAGCAGATGTATGAAGCAATGAGGGATGTAACATGGGCATTGTTTGTTAGCAGAAAAGCCCTCAACTCAATAACGGTCAAATACAGGAACGGATTTGTCCAAGCATTTCATAGAGATCTGAAGGCTAACAATACGTTTTACATTTACTCTGATCTTACTAATTACTCCATAAGTGCCACTGGAGATGAAGTTTGGAATGATCAAAACATTCTAGGTAACAAGTCCATGATTTGGTATCGGGAGCCACTTAACCCTGTAAGTGGTGAGAAGATTGGAAAAGCGATTCAAATTGCGCCAGAAGACTCAATAAATATCGCTGGCATCTCTCAAGTGTCTGATGGTGTAGCTTCGTGGCACGTTGCTGTGAGCAAGTTCACAGATTCACCACTGCTTTCGGCAGCATTGCCAGTTCGGGACGCAACGAACAAGAGTATTGTGGCAGTTGTGGGTGTGACAACTGCATTTTATAGTGTAGGACGGCTAATGAAAGAACTGGTTGAGTTGCATAGTGGTCATATGTATTTGACCTCACGAGAAGGTTACTTACTTGCAACTTCCACAAATGCGCCTTTACTAGCAAATTCGACAAAGGGGCCTAAGCTTAAGATGGCCGTCGACTGTGAAAATGATGTAATAAAAGAAGGAGCTGAGTATTTACAGAAAACCTACGGGAATAATCTCCCGCCAAGTCACGAGGTTCATGTAGTGAATGCAAGGCTAGGCCACCAGCAATATTACATTGACTCATTCATCCTAAACTTGAAGAGACTTCCTCTGGTACATTTAAAGACACTGCACCTGTTCCTTAAATTTGATCTTTTTGTGTAACATCGCTCTTAATGTTATATATGCATGTACATGTTCGCTTTCGTGTGTATGTTTATTGTTAGAGGATGAGAGAAACAAATATCGACCATTAAACCCTATATGAATATTTAAAATTATAACTTAGTTAACAGTCAACGTGACCACTTAGAAATGTCACATGTATCTTATCGTTCAATTTTAGACGACTATCCTATACCTTTTGAATTTTTACGAGTTACCGGCTTAAACTTTGTGCAGGTGGGTGTAATCATCATACCAAGAAAGTATATCATGGGGCAGGTAGATGAAAGAGCCTTCAAAACATTGGTTATTCTGATATTTGCATCATTGTGTATTATTGTCATTGGATGGGTATGCATTTTGATATTGACAAATGGAGTATCGAAGGAAATGAAACTAAGAGCCGAATTGATCAGTCATCTGGAAGCAAGAAGGAAAGCAGAGGCATCAAGCAACTATAAAAGTCAATTTCTTGCAAACATGAGGTTAGTTTTTCGAGTTTCGCCGAATCTATAGTAAAGAATTACTTATGCTGCAACCATGAACCTCATTTTGATTTGAAGACCTGAAATTAGTTACCTAGTCGTGCTTTTCCATTCAAGTCATTTTGCAATTGTATGTTAACAAATTTGCTTCAATGGCTGCATTACAGTCATGAACTGAGGACACCTATGGCTGCAGTAATCGGGCTACTTGACATTCTTATTTCGGATGACTGTCTCACAAATGAACAATGTGCAACAGTTACTCAAATACGAAAGTGCTCAACTGCGCTGCTCCGTCTTCTTAATAACATCTTGGATTTAAGCAAGGTGAGATATACGCCAAGTTTTTAGTTTTTTCACGAACATTAATCCTATGCTGGAGCAATTACTGACAAGTAAAAAACAATCTTTCGGGTATATTCAAGTGTGAAGTCCTATATGTGAAAAAGACATATAGAACTATTACTTTAAGGTTTTGGTTCAAGATGTGGTGTCTCACTGTAGCTCTTCACTCTTCCCATGACCTAGTAACACTGGGACTCCCCCCGATCGCGGATGTGTCCGACACAACCTGTGTTCCTTTACCATTGTAACAAAACTGCATTTATTCCAAAAGCCTTCTAATATTTTATATAATATAGGTAGAATCTGGAAAACTGGTCCTAGAAGATGCAGAATTTGACTTGGGACGAGAGCTTGAAGGCCTTGTAGATATGTTTTCTGTGCAATGCGTTAACCACAATGTAGAGATTGTTTTAGACCTGTCTGGTATGAATCTTATTTTGGTTTCACAAGTTTCATTTCAATGATAAGTTGGTGACTAGAAATCTCGTATCGAGTTCTGATACATCTAGTTAATTTACTGCCAGATGATATGCCGAAGCTAGTGCAGGGTGATTCTGCTAGGGTAGTTCAAATTTTTGCGAATTTGATCAACAACTCAATCAAGTTTACTCAATGTAAGGGATCTCTTTCTGTTCTAGTTTTTCTTAAGAGTAGTGGCGCTGTGGAATATTCTAAAAAATACCGAGTTTTATTATTATATGAAATTTACATGCTTCCCGTGATACATATTCATTGTTCTCATTATCGGAATCATTTCCGACTTCCATGTTCACCACGCGAAAGTTGTCTCGAATTTTATACTGAGCATGTGATCATATCAATGTTTGTTGTCATGCCCATGTTCCTTGCAAATTTCAAAGATTTTTCAAATGATTCTATTACTACGAACGAAAAAACCACTGAAACTCTGTGGGAGACTAATATTAACTCTTTCAAATGGTTCACAGCGGGTCACATTATTCTGAGAGGATGGTGTGAAAACCCAAATTCTTACAGTGATAGTTCAAATTTTCCTCTTGAGCAGAAGAAATCAGGGTGTGCGCAAAAGACAAAAGCGAAGCAACATGAGAACCAAGCGAAGAGGACATCTAAGAGAGTTAACAAAATGATACTTTGGTTTGAAGTTGATGACACGGGCTGTGGTACGAATCTAAAATCTTGTCGGGTAAAAGAAAATTCAGTTCATACCTAATTCATATTCACATGAATCTTATGTGTTCATAGGTATTGACCCAAGGAAATGGGATTCTGTGTTTGAAAGTTTTGAGCAAGCAGATCCATCAACTACTAGATTGTAAGTAATTTAAATTTTAGCTAATAAATTCACATGACGTTATCATCGGAGATTGTCATGGGCCGACACCACCTGGTGAGACTAAGGCTTGGTTATTGTTATTTTGAATGTCACGGATGAAGATTTAACGATTCCGGAAACTCTTGGTCTTTCAGGCATGGAGGCACTGGTCTTGGTCTTTGCATTGTCAGAAGCTTGGTGAGTTAGACCCTTAATATGTCGAGTTTTACTCAAGTCAAGGACAATTTCAATTCATAATGCATGTGCTTGATGAAAAACAAAATGTGTCTACTCATGCCAGCACAAACATGCAATTAATCATGTAAAACGGTGAAACTTATGATGTCAGTTTGCATGTTTTAAACTTCAATTAAATTTTGAACATAAACAAGAGAATCATGCTCTTATTTTCGGCTTATGAACTCAGTCATATATGTCTTTTCTCTTCTAAAGTGACATGACTCTCGTGACTTGTGCATAATTTCATATAATCTCTAGTGCTGTGGTCTGACAGGTTAAAAAGATGGGTGGAGAAATCAAGGTTGTCGAAAAGGAGGGACCAGGAACACTGATGCGATTATACCTATGTCTCGGTGCGCCTGTGGACGCTGTAGAAAAGCATTGTCAAGTAGATTTCGCTAACAATGGCTTGGTGGTGAGTAGAATATACTCCTCGTCTTGGAACCGAGTGACTAGAAACATAATAAGCAGGGCCTGAAATTAAGTGTCAATGCAGGTACTGCTTGCACTTCATGGCAACATTGGTCGATTAATTACGTCGAAGTGGTTAGAGAAAAATGGGGTGTTCGCTATGGAGGCATCAGAATGGAATGGATTAACACAAATTCTGAAGGAACTCTTCAACGCGGGATGTTCAGTTATCAATAACGGCTTCGATGCACATTATCCAGTACATGAGAGTTTGAGATCTAAACTGATGAACATACAGGACATTAGGAACCTGACTTTTGTAATTGCTGTTGACATTGGGTTACTTGACTTGAGCACAGATATATGGAAGGAACAGCTTAACTTCCTTCACAAGTACTTCGGCCGAGCAAAGTTTGTTTGGGTGCTAAATCATGACACTTCTAATACCATAAAGATGGAGCTTCGCAGGAACGGACACATACTTACGGTCAACAAACCCCTTTACAAAACAAAAATGATTCATATTTTGGAAGCTGTCATAAAGGAGAGAAATCTCGAGGTACGAAGGAAAAATATGAGTACTCCAAAATCCACTACGCAAGAGGGTGATTCGCACAAGTCTTTCGAGATTGATTTTACTCATTGTGATGCTGCTAGCTCGGATGGTTCTGATATAACTGAACTAGGAGGTTCTGATCCTGTTAGTGCCAATGCTGATATACAAAGAGAGAAGCTAGCTAGATCTGATGCATCATCACAATACAAGATGAATAACTGCTTAGTAAGATTAACAAATGAATATTTAGAAGATAACAATTATCCTATGAAGAAAAGGTCATGTGAGAGCAGCCTCGACTCCGACAAAGTCACTGCAGATGCCACAACAAAATCATCGTCCTCTAGACAATCATCCGTGACAAAAGGCGCAGCGAATGGAAAGAAAACTCTTGAAGGTCTGAGGATACTGCTCGTAGAAGATACGCTATTAATTCAAAGGGTTGCAACCATAATGCTTGAAAAAATGGGAGCCAATGTTGTTGGTGTAGGTGATGGACAGCAGGCAGTGGATGCTCTATATGGCGTTCTCGGCGCCGAAGATGGTAGAAGGGAGTCTCAACTAAAGGAAAGAAACACAAGATCATCTCAAACTGAGATTCTCAGTTGCCGTCCTCCATATGATTTGGTCCTAATGGATTGTCAGGTATGAAGTAGAAGAAAAACTACATTATTAATGCTTTAATTTGTATAGTTTTAGGAGCTAATTCTTGCTTGCTTCTACAAGAAACCAAATGCAATTACCATTCATTGCTATAGAGAATGCTTAAGAAGTTCTGTTGTTAATAATTCTAAATAGCATGAAACGAAATAATCATTAGTGGCTAAGTCACGACCAGGTCGCTCTCTTTAAGACTTTTCGTGGCACTGCCCCACGCTATCTATGCCAATTCTTTTCCCTCAATACTAACTATTAATGTCAGTTCTCGAAATTGCCTAAAATATGACTACCTCTGCCAATTCTCGAAATGCCTAGAATATGACTACCTCTGCCAATTCTTTTCCCTCTCAATAATGACTACCAATGACTATGGCTACCTCTACCAATGTCATTTCTCGAAATGCCTAGAATATGGCTACCTGTGCCAATTCTTTTCCCTTAATACTGACTACCACCAATGTCAGTTCTCAAAATGCCCAAAATATGACTAGCCGTGCCAATTCTTAGTACCATGGAAAGAAATGGGAGAAGTTTGCCGGAAATGCATCGGCGAAAATATGAGGGAGAAATAAAAAGTTGAATGAAAACACATTCAACTGGAGACAAGTTATAACGAGGGCAGAAGGCCTTTATTTATAACATGGGATTCCTCATCTCTCCAATGTGAGACTGGGGAGTTATTTTTTCAAAACTCTTCTATATGAGGCTTTGGTGTTTTTTATATTTCACACCACCATGTTCCAAGAAATTCTTTTATAAGTAAGCAACTATTATATTCTCACACTACTTTTTACATCATTTTTACACCTAATTAATGATTTCTAAATTTGTGATTAATTATGTGTATTGGATGGTTAATAATGTGTATTGTACAATTAACCCTTAACTGAACAATACATATTGTTAACCACAAATTTATATATCATTAATCAGGGGTAAAAGAAGTAATGTGAGATGATAATTTTGCAGTATAACCAAGGGTAACGAACTAATCCCTTTCGGGGTATGAGTGCCCCTTCCATCAAATGTCCCTCTTAGGAATCGAACTTTGACCTTTTGGTCTATTTGGTGAGCCAGTGGGCTTGAGGCCTTATATTACTGGACCAATGCCTTGTTGGTGGGAAAGCACATATTATCACTTCCTATGATGGGTCAGAAAAATACTTAATTATTACATTTTTAACTTCAATATATTTTTTCAATCAATCATAATAAGTGACACATGAAATGGTACCGATTTTGGGACACCAGATCAGGGTGGAATTATAATTGTTTATAAGTAAACTAGACTAGATTTTAGCTTAAATGTTCTGATTCCTTCTGACATTGTTTTCTTTTATATATAAAAAAGCAGATGCCAAAAATGGATGGGTATGAAGCAACAAAAGCAATAAGGAAATCAGAAATAGGAACAGGAATGCACATTCCAATTGTTGCTCTAACAGCTCATGCAATGTCATGTGATGAAGCCAAATGTCTAGCTGTTGGAATGGATGCTTATTTAACAAAACCAATTGACTTCAAACTCATGGAGTCTACTATTCTTTCACTCACAACAAAAACATCAAGTAATGCTTAGAAATGTATATACTAATTTGCCAAACATTAAATTCAGAAAATGGTAAAATGTTCGATTCATGAGAGTGACACTTATTAGGAGATGCAGTCACACACTCTGAAAGAGATTAATTCTTTTTACCATAAAGTGAGGGGATAATCGTACTAGTACAAAAATATATATCAGAAAACATGTAAAGTAGTGAAGAAACTTAATCCAATTTTCCTGAATTAACTAACTTGTATAGCAAATGACCCAAGTTTGTTGATCTTTGTTGCTTCCACCATTCAGAGGATTGAAAAATTCTATGTGAATTGTGTACAGTAGTATAAAACGTTATCTGATTGAAATAAATGTAGCAAGACTTCAATTTTCGTAAGACTTTTCCATATGCAAGATTTGAACTCGCATTTTTGCTTATGAAAAATGGAAATTACTCTATACCTTTATACATATGAGACAAATGGATAACAAAAGTGAAACCCGATATCACTTGTTCTAAACAGTATCTCATTCTCTGTCCCAATTCAATCATATATTAACATGTAATATGTACGTGGATAAAATAAAAAATTTAAAAGTAAAAAGTAATAAAATGAAGTATTATGATTAGTTTAAGACATGTGATCTTCATCTTCTCCATTAATGTAGTTGTATTCTTAGGAATTCAAACCCATATTTGTTATTAAATTACAACAACTCAATACGAATTAATATGCATGTTTGGTAGCTTTTTATTTTGTCTCCCGAATTGACAAAATATTATTTTCAAAAACTTTTCTCTCTCACCACCAAAATTTTAGTTGTAAGAGGTGGTAAAAAAAATATAAAATAACATGTGATGGACATGAAATGTGATATATTTTTTATATAACCAATAATATCACTTAGAAAAATAAGTAACTATACTAAACTAACTGATTATTGTGGGGTGCATCTCTCTCAATTAGTGCTGGAAATGAGTCGAACCGAGTTGAATTAGAGTTTAGTTTGATAAAAATTGGTTCAGTTCGAAACTCGACTCGAGTTCGATACGAGCTATTTTTTTAGCTTGAGTTTGGCTCGGTTAAAGTTCGAAAACTGTTTGGCTCAGTTCAAATTGTTCATTAACTCAAATAATTAATTCATTTTAAAGAAATATTATTTATATATTTAAATATAACATTGTTTTATATATAATAACAATAAATATAAAAAATAATACTTGAATCATAATAAATATAAAATAATAATTTATATATATAATATTGAGCCAGTTCATGAACTTAACGAGTCCAACTATATCAAACTCAAGTTTTGATCGTTTACTTAACGAGTTCAATTTTCAGCTCAAATTTGACTCATTTGGTCTGAACAAAGTTTATCTAGCTAAATAATGAATTGAGTTTCGAATGAATACCGAATTGGTTCAGTTGATTGTCAATCCTACTCCTCCCCACCGGTGTCGGTCTCGGGTATGTGGTAGGCCTTTTTGTTATAGTCTATAAACCCACAACATAAAGGCCCAAAGAAGCCCAATATACTGAACTTGTTCCCTAAGCATGTATACCTCACTGGAATCAACAAATACACCAACACAACATAACTCCTAACTTGTAAAGTTGAAGAATCAAAAGATCGAGTTCAAAGATTTGAATCAGAATCAAAAGAGAAGAATCAATCAATGGCAAGATACGATAGAGCAATCACTGTTTTCTCACCCGATGGTCATCTTTTCCAAGTCGAATACGCTCTCGAAGCCGTTCGCAAGGGAAACGCCGCCGTCGGAGTTCGCGGCACCGATAACGTTGTTCTCGGTGTTGAGAAGAAATCCACCGCTAAGCTTCAAGATTCTAGGTACAATGATTTATTCCTTTTTCTGTGTATTAGGACCTAAATCTGATGCTAGGAGGATTAGAATTGCTTTTAGGGTTTAATTCAACGTTTCATAAGTATGTAGTTAGTTTAATTTGATTTCAATTTCCGAATATAATATATCGGAGGTTGAGCCTCGGTGCTTGACTTGTGATCTAGAGGTCATAGGTTCTATTCCTGGAACATCTGCATTTCCCGGACCTCATTATGTTGGAGCCTCGTGCATTAGGCTGCCCTTTTTTCTTCAAGTATAATATTTCATATATATATATATATAATAGTAATGCTTGTTTTGTATAAGATTCCAAACCTTTTTGTTGACTTTGTTACCATTTTTAATTAGTGATGAGTAGAGGAGAGTGTTGAAAGCTTACATTTTTACTGAAATTTCATTACACTTGTTGATTATTTGAGGGAGGGGGGCTATTAGATCCCTTTGTTCATTTAATTTGGAGACAGTTGCATGGGGGAAATGTTTTTGTTGTTAATTTAATTTAGAGACTGCTATATTGGAAAGGTGTTTAATTTAAAGCATTTGATGTTGAGGTGTTCGTGTTGTGGTGATCTCATTTTTCTATGATTTATGATGTGAGTAAAATGATCAATGCTGAGTGAGCAATATTTTTCCAATATTATTGTTCAATGCATTGATTATATTGATCTGATTGTGAAGATGTATAAGGCTTATGAACATCGCTTATATTTTGGGTTTGTAATTTTGACATGTATTTTGTAGATGATAGTGTTTGATTTTACTCACTGTCACGATGCAAATTTTTTGCAGATCAGTGAGAAAGATTGTCAATCTAGACAATCACATTGCTCTTGCTTGTGCAGGACTAAAAGCTGATGCTCGTGTCCTTATAAACAAGGCACGAGTTGAATGTCAAAGCCACAGGCTTACTGTTGAGGATCCGGTCACTGTTGAGTACATAACTCGTTATATTGCAGGTCTTCAGCAAAAGTACACACAAAGTGGTGGTGTGCGACCCTTTGGCCTTTCAACCTTGATTGTTGGCTTTGATCCTTACTCTAGCACACCATCCTTGTACCAAACAGATCCTTCTGGTACGTTTTCAGCTTGGAAAGCTAACGCAACTGGGAGAAACTCAAATTCTATCCGGGAGTTCCTAGAGAAGAATTATAAAGAAGTTTCTGGTCAAGAAACTGTGAAATTGGCGATCAGGGCATTGCTTGAAGTGAGTTCATTTGTTATTTTAGTGCTTTTGAAAGCATACATTAATTGTTTATTAATCTATATTATTTTTGCTGCAACTTGTGTATTGTTTTTTTCTTGCTAAAGAACATAGGCATTGTCCTTCCCTGTTCTTTACCTGTGTCTGTCTTTTGAAACTGTCAATGATTTAGGAGGAACTTTCAGCAGTCTCTTCACTTCGTTATGTTAGTAAAATCAATGAATTGGGAGAAACTGCTACACAAGCAGTTGCTTGCAAATTAGGAGGAACCTTTATAAATTATCTGATATTGAGACATATTCCCATTAATATGCATAACTTGGGAAGCTGTGCTGAAGTGACTTTTTCCAGTAGTTTTGAATGGTGTTAAGTAGCCTTTCTTCATACATCTCAGGTCTTGTCTCTTTCTGCTTCTTGATATAGACACAGTTTCTGGCCTTATATGGAAATAAACAATATTTAATATCATACATTATACTTGCCCTATAATTCAAACATATATCTCTGTTTTTGAGAAAGTTATATTTGCATTAGATTAAAGCACAAATTTGTCTTGATTTATGCAGATGTTACCTTTGTTTTAATGTATGCGTCATACCTTAGCTTCAAATTTACATTGTAAGATGTTCCTAGCATTCAAGCCCTTGTTCATTAATACTTGTTCTTGCAAAAATATTTGGTACATTATTTTGTAATTCTTGAATGTAAGCATACCATAGAGTCTCAATTTTAACCATTACAACCATTTCCTTCATTAAACAATTGTTAGCAACAATTTTCTGATGTCAAATACTTCCCAACTTCAGATTGCATCTGTAATATTGTCCTTCAAAGTCTTTGTGAACATTTCTGTACCATGCATGATTCTAACCTTAATTCAAAAGGGATAAATGAAAAACAAAAAGATTATGCAAAATAATTATGAGGATTTGTCGTTCACTTGATTGAAAAGGTCTTCATTTGAATGAGAGATTAGTTATAAAGTGTACATTGCCTATTTTTATTTGATTATTTCTAAATTACTTATGCATGGATGCAAGATAACATCCACTTTATTTACAAAATGCCTAAAATTCTATGGACAGTAATATAGCACCAATGTTATTCAATTTCATGGAACATTCTGATACAATTAAGATGTTCAAAATCTATTGAAAGTGGAGCTCATGTAGCTTTTGGAATATTCTGGTACTATTAAGCCTTGGAGCTTAATTCTCCCTTGTCTTTTGACAGAATTGTATGTAGGAATTTTGGCTAGATGTTTCTTGTTTAGGAATAATTAACCAAAGTGCTGAACATTGCTCCATGATTGGTTGATGGGTTAGACAAATATTGACTTTAGTGAGCACAGTTCTTGGTAATTCATCTTAAATGGAAAAGTTGTTCTGCATAGAATTCATAAATTGCTATTTTCCTTTGAATTTTTATTTAGCTCCAGGACCCGAACTCTTAAATGGTCCTATTAGGGTGAGTACATGATTGGGAGAGGGAGACATCTATGTGCGATATTATCCCTGAGAAGGGACAGTTGCAGACTACTCTTTCAGATTTGATTTTTTTATTATAATACATGTACTTCTGACATGTCTTGCTTGCATTCAAAGACTTTATGTACATAGTGTGCCTTCCAAAGTTTAGTATAAATTTTTTGCCTCGTAGATATACTCACAAACATTTTTATAATGTATCGAAGTCATCAAGTAATACTATCTTTTCCAGTTGCATGGTTACAGTACTACTTTGGGCTCCTATAAATATACTAAGACTTTTTGTTGTTGGCATATGTAATTAGGTTGTTGAGAGTGGAGGAAAGAACATAGAAGTTGCTGTGGTGACTAAGGAGCACGGTTTGCGTCAACTTGAGGAAGCCGAAATTGATGCGGTTGTTGCTGAGATTGAAGCAGAGAAAGCAGCTGCTGAGGCTGCAAAGAAAGCCCCTCCAAAGGAAACATGATTTTATGCTTATTTAGTTTTTATATTATGTGAGCACTGTTCTTGCTAAGTTGGGTAGCCTTATAAACTGAAGCAGAAATTCATGCCACTGGCTGAGATTGAAACAGAGAAACCAGCTGTTTAGGCTGCAAAGATTGCCCTTTCTAAGGACACATGATTTTATTTTACTTTAGTTTTCTCGTGAATTGTTCTTGTGGGTGTTGTTCGAACTTTAAAAATTGCTTCTGGGTCGTTAATTGTAGTATTTATCAATGTTTATCTAGTTCACAATTTGAATTGTGTGTCATGATATACTATTATCGTCTGAAAGTAGGGATATAGATGATTTCATTCACGTTCTTAAATGTGTAGAAAATTTGTCTGGGTTTGATGACAGTGTTATTAATACCGTACCAGTCATCAAACTGGTTGGAGTATTGGTATAGTGGTTCACTAATTAAATTGAGTACTGGCGAAATTAAATATACATATATAATATATTAACATTAATGTTGAAAAATTAATAAAAAATCAACATTTTTTTTAATTTTCATTAAAAAATTAATTTTAAATAAAAATTGATCGGTATAATTGGTATGATTTAGTTGAAAATCGGTTGGTATGATTGATTTTGGCCAGTTTTAACTTGAATAACTGATATAATTATTATACCGTGCTGATATTGGGATCGGTTTACTGGTTTACTAGTTGAATTGGCTAGCACAAACCAGTTTTTATTACAATGTTTGTTGTTATAAATACTGGAACTAAACTTGGATGCGAGGTGGAGAGTGTATCAAATAGTTGGCAATCAAGGTAAAACATTTTTGAATCTCTATGGAATGGATCAACAATGCTAATGTTAGGTATAGTGTCAAAAGTGCAAGTGCTATTGCATTGTTGCGTGGGCATAGTGTGAAAAAAGCAAGGGCTTGCATTTTGCATTGTTGTTTGAATCTTGTAATTGCATGAACTAATGTAGGTAAAGAAGTTAGCTAATTAGTCTATGATCTGAACATGGTATACAAGTAAATCATTGAAAATAGTTGATATAATGATGATTAATTTTATGTGTTTAAAAGAAGTTAAGTAGGTCAGAAAATGTAAGGGAATAAGATAAGATCAAGAAGTGAGATGGGTCTAATTATAGAAGAAATATGTGGATATAAAGAGAATAGGAGATAACATCTTACTTCTAAAGTTTGTAACAAAAGGAAGACACATTTTTTGTGGATAATGCTTATGCATCTTAGGTAGGTTAGAGGAACATTAGAAAAGATAAAATTTTGGGAGGATTTAGAAGGTGTAGTATATGTAGGCAATACCTTTAGGAGAAAAAGTTTTCATTAGAGGTGATCTAAATGGACAAGTAGGGAAGGATATTAGAGGATTTGGAAATTTTCATGGTGGATATGGCTACAAAAAGCAAATATGGAAAACAAGATTATTCTAGATATGTCCTCTGTTTTTTATTTTGTAAGAGTTAATACATGTTTTAAGAAGCGGGATGGATATTTTATCACATAAGAGTGAGTTGACACGTTCTCAAATCAATTTTTTTAAGGATATCATACAAAATATTTTCGTACATCTATGTAGAGTTTTGGGTGGAAATTGAAGAGAGTAAAATGCAGGAGCTTCAACTAAAAGTTTTAGAATTAGGGTTTTAAGAAGCACAAGGAAGTGCTAATGAAATATACGAGGAGATGATCAAAGGAATTAGGAAGATAGCAAAAGAAATGCTAGGTGGATCTAAAGGTTATGGACCAAAGCGTAAAGAATCATGATGGTGGGACAAAAATGTTAATGTTGAGGTGAAAAAGAAATTTAAAAAACCTAGACATTGTATAAAAACACTAAAAGTTGAGAAAATTGTAAAATAGTTAAGAAAGACCGATAAGCAAATTAAAGATAAAACATATGAAGAGTAATAGGTTGAACAATTTGATTGGACCCATCATATTCATTATTTGACCGACTTAATTAGGTCTAACAAAACATTTTAAGTTAATTAGATCCAACCCAAATATTCGTATTGACTAATTGATTATGCCCATCAAGTTAGTCAAACTTACCAAGTCCAACCCTAATATTTGAAGATTGACTTGATGAAGATATTTGCTACACAACCCAAATTGATAGCTTAATGTAACTAAACATAATATTTACAAGATAAGGATAGTCAATAACCATTAGATATGTCAATCTCATATCACTCATAATTTATTTGTATTACTTTTGTTTAAAAGTCAATAATAATTAATATATGAATGATAAATGATTTGCTGACGATGTAAAAAATATTTACACATGTATACATATTAAATCATTATATTTAATGATACCAAATTAAAACAAAAAATCTACTTCTCTGGAATGAGGAGAAATTAACATCGGTGGTTGCTCTTGCTGAACCTAAAATTAACGTATCCAATGAGAGAAGATTACGAGGTTCTTTCCCCTTCCTTCAAAATATCACGTTTTTTTAATGCTTTAATCTTTCTTTATCTTCATAACCGTATTAATCAATTTCTAACCCTTTATAAAATATGTAATTCCAATTCCAGAATTTAAAAAGAAAAGAAAAAATAACATGCTGTTGGCTTCCTAAGTTCATTCCACAGTTGTTAGTTAAGGCCCTAATAGGATATCCATATGTCATATTAGGCTGAAGGTTAAAGATTTTTTTTATGTGGCCGATAATTGTCGAGAGAGATAAATACACATCTAGAAAGATATTAATTTTGTGAGGAGATACTCTTGGTTATATCAAACAAAAATCCGTAGAAGTTATTTGTCATTTTCTTATTGAATTAATATAATAAATTTAGATTTGATTATTTTCTAGTGTAAAATCTATGCAATGTTAGTGTAAAAATTTATACACAATCACTACATCATTTACTGTCATGTATTTTTTTAAAGTCAATGATTATTAAACATAAATGTCAGGGTTATGCATAAAACTCATACTATTTTATACATTTTTTCCCTCTTATTCTTTTAGGTTAAATTACATAAATACATGTTTTAGTGAAATTCAAAAGTCCTCACATATGAAATAAAAATACTGAATACTAAATATGAAATAAAAATAACCTAAATGGCCTATATGAGGATTTGTTTTTTTTCTCTGTATAAAACACAGAAATGTCGTTTGATTTATGTAGCCGACCCAATTCAGTGGGAGAAATCGTTAGAATGAAAGGTTAGTTAGAACAGTTAGTTTTTAGGGGAAATCAAGTAGGTAGAGGCATTCTTTCAGCACTGTAATCTTGTAAGAATTGAGCAATTGATATAGTGAGAAAGGGGAAATTTTGAGAAGGGGAAACCCTTGTAGGGTAATTGTATTCATCAATAAAATTGTCATTTTCATTTGTTTTTTTCTATTAATTACATTGTTTTTGGATTCTCATTTTGAGTATGTTCATCTTTGTTTTCCATGTTATGCTCTCAATTTTGACAAATTTGGTAGTGGAATTATGATGTGAAAGCTAGAAACATAAAGTAATTGTAAATTGTAATTGTAATATTGTATTGATTAATGATAAACCATTGATTATAGGGCTTTCTCTGATGACATATTTCATACAATACTTGACTGAATGAAATGATATCATTTGGTTTTGAACATTAGCAACAACTTCAACATCTGAAATTCTAAGTTGTTTACTTGTCTGTGGTTTTAAGGAAACAATTTTTTCCGGCTTTTCCGGGGTTTTTTGTCCAAGTAGTAGGAGTTTTTGTATGTTCTTTGTCTTTGAATCATTATTCTGAAAGAACTGAATTCTGTTTCAGATAGAAGAGAAAAAGCAAGCTGCTGCTGATGTATTGTTTCAATATTCAAAATTTGTGATGGCGTGCATCGGAAACAAGGTTCGACCGTGTGATATGAGGTTACGTTTGATGAAGGTATGAATATGATGCAACATTCTCTGTTACTTTTTCCTTAGCAACAGTACAACATGTTTAGATATTTTGTAATAGGATTCTTCTGTATGGCACCTGAAGTGATTTTGTCTCGAAAACTAGCATGCCGCGTCTCGTTTATCCATGTTTTCCAACATTTCATGGCTTACTATAACCCTTTTCAGGAGATTTCTGGTCTGCCACCATATCTAACTAGGGAATCATCGCAATCTAGAACATCTTCTGATGCAATGAGTGAGTCATCAAGCTCAGGAAGAGCTAGTTCGGATAGAACAGACGGTTTTACGGCACTGTAGTCGCGAGCGCTGTGGGGAATGACAGAATTATGTTAGAAATACTGTTTATCCATCAAATGGACACACACATAGCTAGAATTATGTTAGCATGTATGCAAGGCTCACATTGGCATTTCCGAGTTATTTCATTTTAAAGTGATATTTTGTTGATCCATTTTGTTGGGGTAGATTGGCCCATGTTTTTTCTTTTCTATGCCATACTTTCATTAATGATATATACACTAATAGAGATAGAGGGTTCTGTGGTAGACATACTTAGAGTGGCGAAGTGCCTGGTCCATTTCGGAAAGTTTCTCTCGGAGCATGGTATCTTGCTCCGATACACCATGTTAGGCTGGCTAGATCAAAATGGTGTGGTTAAAAGAAGAATGCTCAATAACTCTAACCTTCCTTATTGGCTATGGAGTGAAGCTTTTAAAATAGTAGTTTACATATTTAATCGGGTTCCGACAAAGATAGTTCAGAAAACCCCTTTTGAGTTGTGGAAAAGAAATTGGCATGCAGATTCAAATAATGAAATGGATCAAGTAATACTGTATGCATATTGCATGATTGCAATTCAACTTTGAGCTAGTAACTCATACCTTAGGAAGTGGATTCTATAAGTATACTGTATTCTTGTGAGTTATGACTTTTCCTTTTTGGCATATGAACATAGAAGTTGCTGTTATGACTGAGAGCATGTCTGCTTCAACTTGAGGAAGCTAAAATTTAGGCCATTGTGAATGAACTGAACCTGATATAGTAGTTGCTTTAGGCTGCAAAGGTGTCTCCTAAGGAGATATGATATTATTTTTCGATGCCGTATGGACGAATCCACCTAGCGGGATAAAAATTTGGTTGTTGTTGTTGTTTGTATTACATGAGCAACGTTCTTGTAGGTTTCGGCATTACTGAATCTGAAATTGGTACGGTTGTGCCTTAGATTGAGTCACAGAAAACAGCTACTTAGGTTGCAAAGATAGGCCTTTAGACATGATTTTATTTTCTCTGTTCTCTGGTGAATTATTCTCTTCTCTGCTAAAATTGTTTTTGGGTCTTTTTAATATAGTATTTGTTAAATGAGTTGTCATTGTAATTCGTGTCGTGATGCTAACTCGACCAAACGGTAAAGCTGTTTGTCTTATAACTTGGAGTTCAGAGGTCATGGATTTAAATTCTGGAAACAATCTGTTCGCTTGCAAGGTAATATTGTATATATCTATCTCCTCAGACTCCACTTGGTGATAGTTTCGTACACTAGACCTCCCTTTTTATTATAATTGGAGTTCACAATTTTATACATGATATTATCTAGGATATAAATTGAGGAAGTGAGTTGATAATGATTATATTAATCATGGATTAGGAGCTAAGGTTGATTTAGTTAATACTAATTTGGTTCATATTTTATAAGGTTGATCTAGCTAATGATAGTACAGTTCATATTTATAAGATTGATGTAGCTAATAATAATTTGGTTCATACTTTATAATTGTATGATTTTGAATCTCAAGCATAAAAATTACTTATGGTTATATTTGACTCAATTGAAAAGCAAACCCAATAATATAAAAAAATACTTACAATTTCAGATAACTATGGTTTCTATTTTTAGTTATTTTAATAAAACATGAATTGGTATGAAGTGTTGTATTAAATTTATCCTTAGTAAGGCTTACATGAAAGTTTGTCTCTCAAAGACAAAAAATGAGGACCATATATATATATATCCATCCATCATAAATAAAAGACATTCAAAATAATTAATCACACTAAAATTGAGTATCATACTACTACTAAAAATTAAAAAAAGCAATTAGGAAATAATATAATATCTTAACAATTTAATCTTGCAAAATTTTGAATCTAAGAGTCTTTTTGTGAAATGAATTTTAGAGAAAAATAAAAATTATATTTGTAAAATGACTCTTATGTCTTCTATTTCCCTTCATTCTTCAAAAATTTTAACTCATAAATTGTCAATTATAGAAGAATGATGTATTTGGTATAGTGGAAATACTAATCAAAGAGTGAGTAATAGCCATGAGTCAGACACCTCTTCAATAAGGGAGAGATAAGTGATTTTTCCTTTAAGTTTTAAGGGTAAAAGTATAATCCCATTTTAAATAAAAAAAATATAAATGTTTAATATAAATTATTTTTCTTTTGTTATTTCATAACATTTCTCTTTCCACTACATGAGTGGAAACAAAGTTTCATACAAAGAAACTTCTCATCTTCAAGACAATTGTATTTGTGTTCACTTATGAAGAAGTGAAGTAAAAAAACATAGCATATCCATTCTTAATTTTATATGATACCATTCTTTAAGTAAATCATTGAGTATAGCCAAGATTTTTGGTTCAACACTACAATTACCATATATAAATTTATTTGAAATTTCATGTCATTGATTATTTTCATCTTTCGGTGATTTATTTTTGTGAGAATTTTATTCGAATAACTAAGTTGGTGAGATACACATCTCTTCTAAAGTGTATAAAACTTGAATATATATTTGTAATTAATGTCCGCATACCTTAGTGATTTATACATCATTATTCTTTTAAAGAGTTAATCATAATTAAAAATAAATAGTGAATGAAATAATAAAAAGATAAATACATTTTTTTTCGATTAAAAATTTAATATGAATGCTAAATAATTCATCTCATCCCTTTTGCCTTTGTCAATTGATTTCATCCTATGTAAACTTGTACACATAAATCATTAATTAATGAGAAAAGGATATATAATAATGTACGAATTTTATACTTATTTAATTATTATTAACTATTGAAAAAACAATCCAAATGAATAAATGGTTGATAATAATATAATTAAATGATGTAGTGATTCTGTATAAATATTTATGCTAAAACCCAATTCATGTATATTTTATTCTTGGTATAAAGTCCTATCATCCAACACATACTTTGTTCATTGCTGAAGCTGAAATTAACATATCCAATGGGAGAAGATTACGAGGTTCTTTCTTCTTCCTTCAATATTTCAATTTTATTATTATTATTCCACTTTTCATATCAGATTAACCCAAACAACTCTCTTCTTCGTTGCACTGTTTGATTTTGCTTAGTGTTATTGTTTTTGTCAACATTTTATTTCATGCATTCTCCAATCAAAAGGAGCTTGAGATTTGCCTATTAGTCTATAAATAACGGCATAGTGCACGAGACTCGCATCTAGTGGGGCCCGGATAAGATAGATATACACAGTTTTGTTATCGTAGGTAAAAAGACTATTTGCAGGATTTGAATCGTACCCTTCAGGTCACGAGGCAATCAACCTTATCCTTGCGCCCAAGGTTCTAAATACGGGTTCTCGACCCTTACAGATGCTGATATGTCATGGTTTTTGGAGTTGCCGAAATAGTATCGGGACTGCGAATGCCCACAATTGTCCGAAACATCAAGGTTTTCAACTTTTAAGATGGAACCTTTGGGACCAACTTATGATCCTTAGCTCTGTAAGCTGTGCAGGCTACTGTTATCATGTTTCCCCACAAGATCCATTAAATTACATTTCTGAGGTAGTTCGGCATTACAGTGAACCACGATAGTTATGAGAGTTAAGTTGAATCCCAGATCAATTAACAATTGTACATCAACCGGTTCACGAAGATAGGTGATCATCCTTAAAACTTGATTATATATTTGTAATTAATGTCTTTATAGGTTAGTGATGTGTGAAAGAATTTTGATGCACCAATGGAACTATTTGTAATTAATATCTTTATAGGTTAGTGATTACCCCGATTTTTAGCATTTGGAAATGAGTAAAAAAGGGAATAGCAAGAGGAATATAATTTAGATTAAAGAGGGTAAAGGTTTTCCAAGACATACATGATACATCCAATTGACATGGATCCTGATTTAGTTCCAAGTTGATTGGAAAAGTTGACCAAAAAGTTAAACAAACCCCTCAAATACTAACTTTCGCACTTGAGTTTTCGATGGGGAATGTAATGGTGGAACGTTAAACACTTCTTTAATTTGAAAGAAGAGATTCCCACGTGACAATGGTTTTAGAATCACAATACTCTTCGTATCTGCAGCTTCTTCCTAGATACGTTGTACCAAGCCATTACTCGTACAAAAAGAAACCTGCCTCTTGTCGGTTCTTCTCCCTTTCTAAAGATGTTTTTCTCGGTGGGGTGGGTCAATTGGAGTGCATCCTGATCAGCGTCTTGACGTTCATAGTACAAGGTTACAATTTTGAGGACGTTTTTCTTGGTCCCAGATGTTTTTCATTGTCATCTAAGCTATAAATTAACTGGTCCTATTGCTTATTGAGCATGTGGAGATAATGGAACCGGCAAGCCAATTAACAATGCAGTGCTTTTTTGTGAATGATATTTATGGAGTGATCTGCATGCCACCTACTCCTATTAGTATATCATTTGTTAGACATATGAGTAAAAAAATCATTCAGTCAACTCATTTAAGCACTAACATTTTCCATGATTCTGTTGGTTTTCGTTCGTGTTTCGTATTTTTATGGCTTTATATTTAGCTGTAAGTAAATAGTGTAACATCATTTGGTTAAGTAGATTATGAAGAGATAATTTTTGCTGTCAACATCTTTTTTCTGTAACTGAGAAAACCAAATCTTAATTGATTTGAATTCCCATTTCGTTTTCGTAAAATGTTTTACACTATTTTAATCCCCTGGTCAAATTAACCACTAAAAATCATATTCTTCTGTCGTATGTTTGAGTCGAGTTATTATTACAAACTTGACTAATATTTTTGTTTTCCATTGTGCTGCTGTACTAATTTTATGGATAAAATCAAAATTTTATGCTAATGGTGTTTGATCTTTGAATCTTGTATATATTCTGTTTGTGAATGTGCTCCATGTATGCCGGG
This sequence comes from Lupinus angustifolius, assembly GCF_001865875.1. NCBI lineage: Eukaryota > Viridiplantae > Streptophyta > Magnoliopsida > Fabales > Fabaceae > Lupinus > Lupinus angustifolius. Next base: position 21,802,627 of record NC_032014.1, read on the forward strand.
GTTTGGTGTAGCAGGCGACCACTACATGACTGTGATGTCTTGTAGACATCTTTATGGTGTTTATTTCATGGATTATGAAAGGGATTCCTCTTTGAGATGTTCAAAGAGATTGAATTATGTATTTTTTTCGTCGAAGGCTAACACAATGGAGGTACCCTATCCCCTTGTATAGATCATACCCCATCAATTTGTAATGGGATTTGAATCTTAGTCGTCCATTTTGGTACTCGATTCTCAGCTATTGGGGTGTCCCATTGGTGAGTGGTAACAACCGAACTAGATGCCAGTGGCTTTCTTGAGTTACCATGTTATGTGACGGAAGGAGACTTGATGGTGAAATGTGAACCATTGCAGGGCCAACCAGAGGCACCGGTCCTGCAGCTCCTGCCGGTACTGTCAACTGGGGGGCTGGTCGTTCAGCTCCTGTTGGCACCATCGTCATGGTGGCAGCAGCTCAACACGCAGAGCCTCATTCTTAAAAAAAGAAAAGAAATGAAGCAAGACTAGAGTCAGAATCTGGTGTGGTGCCTTCGTATAACGACCCAGAAGCAAGGAAAGGCAGAGGGATGTTTGCATGCGAATGTCTTAGGATCTCATCCCTTCTCCTGGGGATTTTGATCTGATCGTTACTGTCTGTACGATTATATATATTTTCTCTTTGAATCATTTTTCTGAAGTAATTGACTCTGGTTTCAGATAGAAGAGAAAAAGCAAGCTGCTGCTGATGTATTGTTTCAATATTCAAAATTTGTGATGGCATGCATTGGAAATCGGGCTCGGCCATGTGATATGAGGTTACATTTGATGAAGGTATGCGGCAACTTTTTTTCATTTGCTACAATATCACTTGTTTAGATGTTTTATACTAGGATGATTCTATATGGAAACCTAAGTGATTTTGTCTTGAAATCCATCATGCCGCATCTCATTTATCCATGCTTTCCAACATTTCATGATCCTTTTTCAGGAGATTTCGGGCCTGCCAGCTTCTCTAAACAGGGAATCACCACGGACTGCTGCGTCTCCTGATGCAATGGGTGAGTCGTCAAGCTCAGGAACGGCTAGACTAGATAAAGCAGACAGTTTTCGGGCGCTATAGATGAGAGCAGATGATGACCATGTTTATTGCTTGTGGCTGTGGCATCTTTGGTGCTTGTTGTTAGATTGAAGAACTGTTATACCAACCTAATGGAACACAGGTAGCTAAATTATGTTTGCATGTATGCAATGCTTTACATTGGCATTTCACAAGTTATTTCATTTTAAATTTGGTGATGAATCTGTGTTTCAACTTTTAAAAGTACTGTTAATATGTGTTGATCAAACATGTAGATATCATGTTTATGCAATAATTTCTATGGTTAGGGAAATGAGTTGTAAATCTTCTCATTAGGACACTAATGATGTTAGATAGAAATAATGTTGAGGAAATCAAAGTATAGATAGTTTTTGCGAGTTAAATCATTCAGATATTGAAAAGTTGAGTACGGAAATCTAATTCCAACATTTTGTTATCATACTTAATCTTTATTTTAGTTTATAGTTGTTCAATTTCAAAATTAAAACCAATTGTGAAACACTTGTACTTAAAGACCATAATTATTATCGAATTGCCTACTATAGCTTAAGTTCCTATGGACACAATAAACACTTTATCATTGTTTGTCACAACCTGATTCGATATTTCATTGGTTGTTTTGTCTGTTAGTAAAATTGTGTCTTTTTTAGGAATCGAACTCGGGTCACCTAGCATAACATCAATCTTGATAGTAAAAGATTAATTGGAACCAGCTTGTGGGGAAATTTAAGAATTTAATTGGAACCTAAAAGAGGAGTTCTAGAGATGGGTGCACAAAATGAAATTCTAGCTCAAAACAAATGTTGATCTAACACATCGAAACTCTAAGGCACTTTCAAGTCATGACTACTGGAATGAGTTATGAAAAATTTCACACTAAGAACATCTACAGTGATTGTTCTTAAGGTTGTTCTTAACAGAATAAGAACATTCTTATTCTGTTCTCCATTGTAGATGCTCTAATTGTTCTCCACCTACTAATATTTATGAGAAGGAGGTGAACTACTTTCCTAACTAGCTTAGGCAATATCAATTTCAATGTGATAATTATTGAACTAGATGCATATATTTCTACTATATCTTCATAATATCAACAATTTCATAGAATACAAAAAACTTGAAATCCATATTATAGGACACATTAACTCAACTTATGCAAATATCAATGCAAATAAGAAGAATATTGAGGCTTTCATAAAGATCTTGGAAATTAAGATTTGTCAATTAGTAAAATAACTAGTAGAGAATCAAAGAGGAGCATTTAACACCAATATTAAACCCAGAGCAATGCAACTCCATCACTAGTTGATTTGTAAAAATATTGGTGAAGATTCAGTTGAAAAGAGAGTTGTTCTTGAAAAAAAGTGTGAACATGAAAATGAAGAAACAAAGAGAAGTTGAAACAAATGAGAGTAAAGATTTGATTAGTTTCTTGTGATATGATTTTATGTTATCTTTATGATGGATATGATTTGGTTTTATTATTAAGTTAGGATTCTATTAATGATTATCAACATTATGGTATGATCATGTGTGAGTCCTATAAATATGACTACTCTCTTATACTCTAAATAAAAGACACCAATATTACATTTCCTTTTACATTCTTGTTTATATTCTTTCTATATTTCTAATGTTTTCCATAATTGTTTACATACCCAAATAGTTGTTAATTCATTATTTATAGTTTGAAGACCATTAAAAAAGTTGGGCCCAAACCACAAGGGTCACATAATGGGGTTTGTAAGGATAAATGTAGCGGTAGGGTTGCCAAAAAAACCCGTACCTGTATGTAAAATCCGTATGAGTACAGGTCACAAACGGGTACCCGCATGTATTATAAAAGGGTTTTTAAAAATACCCGTGGTACATACGGGCAGGTACAGGTATTATGGTACCCGTACCAGCAGGTACCCGTTATTTATATGATTAATATATTATATTTAATTAAAATAAAAAATAAATTATTCTAACATTTATTCCACTATGTATATTTTTCTCTTTACTTTGTTTACCTATTTTATTTAGTTTGGTGGTGAAACACCCTACAAATATTATTACATGTGTAGAAGCACACATGTTTTATAAAGAAAATATATAATTTTTGTTAAAGAAATGAGAACAAAAAATCACACAAATAGAAAACACCGATAAATTTAGCATTTTTGTCAAATATTCAATCAAAATGTACAAAAATAATTAAGTTTCATCTTATTTGAAACACAATAGAAGTAAAAATTGAAAAATTTATTTATAATAGAGGAACCGCAGGTACCCATTGTACCCACGAGTATCCAGAAATACCCGCGAATACCCGTACGGGTACAGACGGGTATGGATATTACTCTTATATTTTGAAACGGGTAGCGGATAGCTACTACCCGTACCCGTTGTCATCCCTATGTAGCGGTCGATAATATGTTTTCAACATTTAAACTAATGAACTACATGTTATAAGACAAAAGACATTATTATTTGTGAAGGCTCACCCCTAAGGTTTAACATCATTTATAGTTTCTTTGTTAAATTGTGTTATTAGTGGTTGATTTACCAAACTTGGTTTTTAAGTTAAGTGGTTTATTTTACACTTCTATTAATGTTTTTTTCCATAACTACTCATAGATTTTGATCAAAAGTTTAGGTAATAACTAAGACCTTATAAGGGTGATTCTTACATGTCAATATTAAACATTATTGAGTGTATTGTTAGTGATATGTTGTTACTAATTGAAAGATTTGCCAAAACTTTTCAAGATATCATTCATAGATTAAGTATTTAAAGTGTTAGTGGCAAGTTATTAATTTTCTAGTTGCTTAAACTAGAAATGGTTATTTTATTTCATGATAAAATACATACACAAATTAGATTCTATAATAATGAGTTGTATACATGTACAAACCATTGAGGTAAAACATTTTCAATCCTCAGCATGCCCCTAATATATGGATGCCATTTAGGAAGAAAAATTTCAACATATGGTACACTTTATTTAGAGATTATATTTAAAAGGGATGATCTACTTCTAATCATGATCCTAAATACCCTTTCTAAAGAATTCTCAAGGCTTTCAATGACATTCTCCAAAGCCTCCAATATTTCATTTGTTGCTTGCATTTTCTCACCATTAGTACCTTCATTTAAAAGGGTGCTCAAAACTTCTTCCACACACTCCAATTCATTGACATTCTCTAAGTTATCTTCACATGTTATAACCCTCTTGTGCACTATCTTTCCTAGTAGAAACCATTTGGTTGCTTTTGATTTTGTTGAAGACATGGTCAAAAATGATAAAAGGAGTTGAAAGATAGACAAGTTCATTAAAATAACTTCCCTTAGTACTCTAATCACACAAGAGAGGTGATGATCAAAATCTAAGAGTGAAGACACCCCAAATTTACTATCCATCTGCCTCAAAGATTTGATCAACTTCTTCACATTTTTCTTCATTTTCTTCATGAAGGCATTGTATTGACCTACACTTTCTTCGATTTTCGACTCTCCTTTTCTTCTTCTTAGAGAAGAATGAAGGGCTTGAACATTTTCTTTAATTTGCAACAATGTATCTCTAGTAATACCACATATATCCAAAATTCTCATAGAACCATCTAACACTTCTTCCACACATTTCTCACCTTTATGTTGAGTAATAACATGTTGGGTTGATGCCATATTGAGAAGATCATCCAAACCAACATATAAATCTTCAAGCAAAGATAGACCAATGCTAATGGAAAATGATGTGCATGTTGCTTCCCATGTCTTGAATTTGTTCAACTCTTCCTCTACTATAACCGTGCTAGGATGAGATCTACAAGGTAAACTAATTGAACGAATATTATATTTGTTTGCCATGGTTGTTTCCTTTGTTATTTGTTTTTGTTCTATGGAAACTCAACTTTGGTGTGTTCTTACAAAGTTTATGACTTTATCTTTATATAGGGGCTAATCTCATTCATAACTAGAGACTAAAAAAATTAGGCATAGCACAAATTTCATTATTCAATAACCGTGTGGAGCATGTGTTACCCCCATGGGCTTCCCTTAGGTTTTGGTTAACTTGTCACATCTCTACCCAACATTCTGGTCTATTATGCATAATATTCTATAGGTCACGAGGAGTGGAGGATTTAAAGGGCAATGATGTGTTGTTTCAAACTATGTCCTAAATTATGTCTTTAACTAATAAAAATATGTGATGTCAATTAAAAAATCAAATATTTATTGTTTTTTCTGTTTTTGTTTCAATATCATTGGTCGAGACATGATTTAAAATATAAATTGAGATAATAGATCATTCTCTGAAATTAAAACCTATAGGAGATGCAAGTTAGATTTTATGGTATAAAATGCATCAAAATATAATAAATGGATTGTATGAGTGCACTTTCATATACTCAGAATTGCAAAATAATATTAACTATAAAGATAATATATTTCCAGGGCCCTTATGGAAGTATGGCTCCGCTACTGGTCATGAGCATTGTTCTAAATTGCATTCCACAATCGTAATTGTTCTCAAAATATTGTGGTTTTGAGACCAAATTGCAATTTGAAATGAGAAAAAAATGTATATATTGAAATTATATGAGTTTTATATATTGTCACTACATTATTGATCAGTCATTTTTTCATTATAATTGACTCTTCACATATAAATAAATGGTAAATAATATATTAACTATATATAAATCTTTACGCTCATAGTTGATAGATATTACAATCGGTTAAAATAGTTACAATAACAATGAAATCATTTTAAGGTATACCTGACTGGTTACGTTCTCAACATATCACATAGTACCTTCTTGATTTCAATTATAATATTTGTGTCTAGGGCTTGGTTCAGTGAGGGTTGTCCCAATATGAAGGATCTTGAACTGCAAAAATGGAATAAAGAATTGTTATTTGAATGTTGAGATCCACGATAATTTGAGATATTGATACTTATTTAAAAATTATAAAACAATTAGTGGATTAATGAGGATATAATGTTGAATAATGTGTACACGAGTGGCATGTATTATATAAGCTCATTTTCTTTATTTTAACCATATATGGAGAACAACATAATCCTCTTAAGACTATGTTAGGTCAGCATTTATTTACTAAAACTCAAGTTAAGGGTCTTAATAGCTCGGATTCCACTTGTTGGGAAATCTTTATCTATGAAGTACAACATTCCTCCGTGTGTTAAGTGAAAGAAGTATAAAGTGAGTTTGACACTAGATCTTGACCAAAAACTTTAAGGTATTAGGCTTATGAGTTCATCCACTTATATGTCTTTAATTCATTCATTTTTTCTCCATTGAGACTTCTTCATTCAATACCCAACATATATCACAATGATAATAAGACTCAATCAAAGTTAAAATTCTTTTACATTATTTTAATATTGTATGGAAGAACATATTTATAGGATTACATCTTTTATACCACAAACTGTGTCATCTATTATAATTGGTTAGAAAACACTTAATTATTAAAACTTTAATTTAAATATATATTTTTTTCAACTAATTATAATAAATAAAATAATTTTTAATACAACAAATGTATCTCAATCATGTAACATATGGTTATATATTTACAAATTATAACATTAAAAATATAGAATAAATTAAGTGATATATAATGATTAGTGTAATTACCGGATAAACTCCTCTTAAACATTAATCTAAAAATGAATTACTCTCATGACTCATTTATATAATTTATCTCATTTCCTTTATCTAAGACTCACCTCTACAATATAACAATCATATAAAACTCAAGCCAAAAGAAAAAATCTTTTAACCAGTTTAAACAAGTTATTTATAATATATAATTATATAAATATAAAATTTTATATAATTAATAATCGGGTATAATTACTGAAATAACATATCTATATATTTTTTCGGATTAAAGTAAAATAAAATATTAGAGCATTATTCTATTTTTTTTTTAAATTATGTGAACTTTTCAGTTTACTTTTGAATTATTGCGGTTTAATTAGGTTTAATGGATCATATTGGAATTGCTTTGGTTCAAATCAATTTAACCCCTTATTCGATTAAGAGTGTAAACTAAAACCATTTACAAGTCTAATCACCCGTATTAACAATTGAACTACCCAGTTCTCGTACCATTGCAATACAATTAAGTGTTGAAACTCTAATCAAGTTAACATTTAAATTTAGACTTGAACAAGTGTAATATTTATCTATAAATAGTAGATAGTATAATAATAATATATAGAATTCATATATATTATTAATTGGATTGGCAATAGGAAAAATGATAAGATTTGATATGAGGATTTGAATTAATTGAGTGAGGTGTTGAGGCACGTGAAGAGGACGCGTATGTTGTTGATAGGATTGACGCGTGTGTTTGCAAATAATTGGTAGACGTGTGATGAATAATTAGCCTATTAGGTATTTGGCATGTGCCTATGTTCCTACTTACTCATACGCCTAATTCTAATGATGTGCTCTATAATAATTGCACATATCCCAATTACGTTTAGTATTTTTTGTGAACGAGACTTAATCTACAAGTAAGTTAAAGAAATCAACTTTATATCTCAACTATTCATTTTATGAATTGTGGTTATAAGTACTAAAAATGACCTTGCCCTAAACAGATTTGGAACTATTATCATGACAATGTGAGGAGTTTGAGAATGATGGTTCATTTGTGAATTGAGATTTTGAAGGTTGATTTAGGAATATATATTTTTTTGGTTTCTCTATTGTATTTTCGTACAGGAGGAAATCATGTCTGAGTCAAGAACATTCACAAGTATGTGAGACTAACTCTCCCAGCGGGTATTTTTTTCATCCACAAGACTCGAACCCGAGACCTTACTTAAGGGAAATCAAGCATGTACCACTTGAACCAACACCCGTTGGTCTCAAGACTCTATATTTAAATTGGAATAACAGGTTTTGGAGTTTTTAAATTGGAATAACATAGATGACAAAGATATGTAAGCAACATATACAAAATTGTACTATGAAGTTATGATAAAATGCATAGAAGTATATTGTAGAAAGCTCTAAAGAATAAAAGAGTTTTTTTTATGCAAAGGTGCAACTACACCTCGTGTATTATAAACTTAGCAGAATACCAACAAAACAAAGAGAACAAAAGAAGAAATGCAAACAAATTACAAATTTATAAACCTATAGCTAGGCAATCCTAGTCTATTTCTCATGTACACTTCATGCATGAAGTTTGGAAGGTTGTTCCAAGTAGTTGATGTTCTAGTCTTCACTGCAAACGATGCCAACTTGTCTGCACAATCATTTCCCTCCCTATAAATATGAGATATATAGAAGTTCGTTAAGTGTAACTTGGTTTTGCAAATTGACCACTCGTTGCTTAGCTTCCAAGGAGCCTTGGTTTTGCCATGAAAGATATCCACCACCATGGTTGAATCACTCTCAATCCACAGATTCTTCCAACCCTTTCTGAATGCTATGTTGACTGCTTTGATAGCTACATGGAATTCTGCAATAATTGCATGCTGGATGTCAAGGTAGTAAGCAACACAAGTTAAGCAAACTCCATTATGATCCTTGAATACACCCCTCTAGCATGGTCAGGAGCACCATGAGCAACTCCATCTATATTGGCCTTTATCCAACCCTCCCTTGGTGACTGCGAAACCACCTCTGTGATTCTAGGAGCCTTGCAAAGCTTTAAATTGATTTGAAACCTTCTCAACAGAATCAACTCATTGATAGAGTAAGAGACAAAAGTAGAGGTTGATAAGGCTCCAGACATGGTTGTTTCTCTCTTGATCTTAGAGATTGCTTGGCTCAAAGACATTCTTTTATCATCAAATCTACTCTTGTTTCTGCAGAACTAGTTTGTGCTTAAAGTTTCAGCACATAAGCAATTAAAATATTCTTCACTTGATGATTGAAATGGTTTCAAATGTCCATTAAGATGGAAAGAAATGAATGTGTTCAGTGTTAAGAAAAAGCATCCTGCACCCAAGACCATAAACCTAGAGCAAATTTGTATACCATAAACAAGTTATCAGAGTCTTCCTATTGGGCTTTGCAAAGGTTGCACATAGAAGCCATGACAGAGCCTCTTTTTTGCAGATTGTCATGAGTAGGCATTTACCTATGCATGATCCTCCATAAGATGAAGAATTTAGGGGGAGGAATTGACAGGGACCAAATATGCTTAACCAAGCTAGCTTGGTTGATGTAGGATTGACATAAGTGAATGTTGCTTTAGAGGTGAGCTCCTCATCAATTGAGTTCTTCCAAACTAGTCTATCCATGATGTGAGATCTTTTGATGTTTATTATTTTGCTTGTGATATCAGAGAATAACCTTTTGATAGGCCCTACGATTATCCATTTAGAATCCAGGAGGAAATATGCCACCTTAGCCTTCAGAGAAGTATGCAATTCTTGAGGAATGCCAAGGAATTGAACTAGAGGGTCACCAATCCAATTGTCCCTCCAGAAATTAATGTTTTTTCCATCCCCCACTAGCCATATGGAGTTGTCATTTACTTCAGACCAATTATCCTTAATACCATGCCAAATTGAAGACTTGAAGTACATAGTAGAAGGAGATCTTTTACTATCAAATTGTTTCTACATAAAGTTGCCCATTCATGATTTGAGGTCATCATAACCCAAGCTAAGTTTAACAAAGCATCATTGTTCATCTTCTTCATGCAAAAGGGAGCAGACTTTATGCCAAGCCACAGTGACCATTTTCCTGACCCCAACATCCCCTGCCCATATGAGATTTCTTGTACTTCTGTCCATATGGTTTAGCAATTGAACATGCCACTTATAGCTGTGGAAGTTGTATACTAGCGTGCTTTGAATTATGGATCTAACCAACTCCACTCTACCCATGATGGATAGAGAGGAACCCTTCCAAGTAGTCAATTTAGATGTGATTTTGTCTCCTATAGGTTGTAGAAGATAAGCACTCCAAGGTAGTTGAAAGGAAGACACCTCACTGAGAAACCCAGCTAAGATGAAAAAGTGGCAATTCTTCTAGGATTAGAGTTGGAAGTGTAGAATTTACACTTATCCTGATTCATTTGTTGACCAAATGCTAGAGCATAGTCCTTGATTAAATTCTTAAGGCAGAGCAACTCCCTTTTCTTCCCCTTATAGAAGATTAAAATGTTATCAACATAAAGAACATGGCTAGGAATTTGAATCCTGCTTGGGCTAGAGATTGTGCTGAGATTATTTTCACTAACCAGCTTCATTAGCCCTCTGCTTAACACATCTTCAGCAAGGCGAAACAACAGGGGAAAGTGAGTCCCATTATCTAACTCATCTTCTACAGTTGAAGAAACCAACATTTCTCCCATTAACATTGATGGATAGCTTAGCAGATTGGAAGATGACTCTGATCCAATGATTGAATTTTTTGTTGAATCCAAAAGCCTGCAGGGTGTCTAATGTGAAATTCCAATTCATTGTATCAAAATCCTTCTTGATGTCTAGCTTGATAGCAAGGTTACCTCCAAAAGTCTTGTGATCCAACAAGTTTATTGCCTCAGAAGCTAGACATATGCAATCTTGGATCTAACTGAATTGCATACTTCATTATAGACTAAGTCCCAAAATGATTGAAAGAAGCACCCACCAAATCCATCTAGGCTAGGAGCCCTATCATCATTCCTAGCAAATGCTACATCTTTAATTGCCTCATTTGATGGAGTTTTGGTTAACATGTTATTTTCCTCCTCAATTACCAAGCTAGAAATCACATATTAGGTTAAGTGGTTAGGAGAGGTATTGTTTGAAGAAGCAAACATATCAGTGTAGAAGTTTAGCACATGAGCAACAATGTCTTCCTGAGTAGAAAGGATAGTATTGCCATCTTTAAGCATTGAAATATGTCTTGTAGTTTGTGTGATTTTTGTGACCTTGTGAAAGAAACCAATATTTCTATCCCGAAGAGAATGTCAGTTTAATCTAGCTTTTTCTTTCCAAAAGACCTCTTCTATCAGTAGAGAATTTATTAGCTCAGATTGAGCTATATCTTCCTAGTCAAGTAACTCCCGATTGGGGCTAGAGTCACTAATGCAGTTTTGAATGGAATCTACATTCTTCTTAGCCAACTACACTCTCAGATGCACATTCCCAAAGACATTGGTGTTCCATTCCTTTAAATCTTTCATTAGCATCCTTAATTTTTGTGAGAGAACAAACATAGGACAACCCAACACTACTAAATTCCAACCATCCTCCACTAGTCTTTTGCAATCTTCATTTTGAAGCCACATCTTATGGAATCTGAATGCTGTAGGTGTAGTACTATTTCCTAAGGAAGAATGATGCAACATAGGATGATGATCAAAAGCTAATCTAGGGAGAGTACGACAAGAGACCTGACTCCAAATATTCAGCCACTCCTCATTGCAGATGAATCTATCTAGTATTTTTTTCAATTAAAGCATTACCCTTTCTTCTGTTGGACCAGGTAAATTGAGCCCCTAAGGTATTTAAGTGGAGCAGCCCTGCATTTTTAGTAAAAGCTTGGAAATCATTGCCGGGAGTTCTAGCTGGAAATCTAGCACTTCTGCATTCATGAGCACCTTGGACAACATTAAAGTCTCCAATGCAACACCAGGGACCAAGCTTTGCAGACATGATTGTTTGCAAATCATTCCAAAGAAGTCTTCTTTGTAGGAAGCTATTGTTTGCATAGATAACACTAATGCAAAAATTCTTGTTTTCTAAGGCAACTTCTATAGCTATATGTTGGTCAGACTTAATCAAAACATTAGGAACCATATCAAGGCTACACATGTAACACTGTCATTTTCTGTGAGCATTTTATTAAATATTTAATTGACTAACGATTAATTTTAGAAATTAATAGGTATTGATTTAGGCTAAACCTCAGTTTAGTTTTAGTCTTTTATTGTGATTTCCTAATTTATGGTAAATTTTCATAATTTTCTGAGACGAAAAATCTTCGGGCCCAAATTCACCCTAAATTCGGTCCAAAAGGTGAATTTTGAGTTTCATAACTCAGAATCGAATTCCGATTGCACCATTGGCTTCAATTTCGAGTCAAAATAGACACCAAGTTTGTCCATAACTCAACTATAGATATTTTTCACTACGAAATCGAAGTTTCGACGTTCTAAACGTAACCATAAATCAGGAGATTTTTAATCTCCGGCCGAGTTTTAGCCGACAAGACTCGAGCATGGTTTTAGTCACATCACCATCCATGAGTTAAGCTTTCTTGTTGAAGAAGCAAAAATACAATCTTTTGCACAATCCCCAAAAATCATTCATCAACTCCGAAAATCACCATGATTTTGGAAATCCACCTTGAAGTAGTGTTGTTAGTGTGCTTAATGGATGTGTTATCAACACTAACAAGCCATGTGATTACCTAGAATGAAATGTTTTTGGATGACACCCCTTGGACATACTAGTGAAGTTGTGAACCATATTAAGGAAAAAGATGAGTTTTTGTTGAAAGAGTGTGGTTTTAAAGTATTATGTGTTAAAGATTTAATTAGTAAATGTTATCCTTTGATTTTGAAGTTCAAGTAATGATTTGGGATAAAATATGACTTATAATAGGCTTGACTTTATAAACTTAAAGTGTTATGAAGTCTTGGATGGTAGATTAGTTATAGTGTGGACGTTGTTAAGATAAGCTTACTTTAAAGTGGTGAATTTAACTTAAGAAATCTTGATTTAAAATGTTAATTTTTGATATGTTGTTCTTGGTTAGGTGATTAACACTATCAACTCTTGTGGTTACTATAGAATGAAATGTGTTGAGATGACCAAGAGTTTTATTGAATCCACTTGAGTTAGCTTACTTTAAAGTGGTAAGTTTAACTTACGAGATCTTGATTGAGAAGATGTCTTCCTACTCTCAATAGTTCAGTGCAAGGAGTAGTGATGCTATATTGGTTAGCGGTGTCCATGATGTTGGGACAGATTCAATGAGGCAAGATAAACTTGAGAAAAAATTTGACTCTCTTGCCACCTTGATCACTCAACTTGCCATGAATCAGCAGAAACCTCCACTTGCAGCACGAGTGTCTAGCATTTGCACCGCAACTAGTCATTATGCTTATGTTTGCCCTTTTCTTTTGGAGCCCAAAACTGGTGACCATCCTAAGGCCTATGCTGAAAATATTTACAACAACATACCTCATCAACAACAATAGAATTATGATCCTTCATCAAGCAGATACATCCTGGTTGGAGGAATCATCTGAATCTTAGATGGTCAGATCCTTCAAAACCTCATCCTGGGCCACCATTTTAGAACAAAAATGCTGCACAAAATAGACCATATGTGCCTCCTCCAACCCAATATCAGAGGCAACAACAAGTGAATGGTAATCCTGCTCATGCACCTAGTGAACCTTCATTAGAAGAATTGGTGAGGCAGATGACACTGCAGAATATGCAATTCCAACAAGAGACCAGAGCTTCCATTCAAAGACAAGAGTCTTCCATTCAGAATTTGATGTCAATGCTGGAACATTATCTATGGAGTTTGATGATATTGTGGTCCAGTTTAATATTTTTGATGCTATGAAGCATCCATCTGAGAACAATTTTGTGTTTCATATTGATTTACTTGATGAGTATCTTTGATTTTCTTAATAATTTTGATTCTATGTCATTGATAGACTCATACACTTGAAATTCATGCACTGATTTTGAAATGTGTAATTCATGTATTGATGAGTTTCTTCATATTTCTATTGATCCAAATGTTGTAGAATCAGATTGCACTAACTCAATTGCTGCAGAATCATACAACAATCTTATTTTAGTTGTTTAGGTGAAGGCTGCAAACATTATACATCAATCTACTACATTGGTTCCATCAATTTTACATGCACCTGTATTGGAGCTTAAACATTTGCCTAAAAATCTCAAGTAGGCTTACTTAGACGATGATGAGAAGGTTCCTGATATTGCTTCCACCTCCCTTGATGTTGATCAAGAGGAGAAGTTGTTGCAAGTGTTGAAGAAGCACAAGAAGGCGATTGGTTGGACCTTAGCTGATATTACTGGTATTAGCCCATCCATGTGCATGCATAGAATACTCTTGGAAGATGGAGCTAAACTAGTGAGGCAAACACAAAGGAGACTCAGTCCAATGATCCTTGAGGTTGTGAAGAAAGAGGTCACAAAGCTTCTTCAAGTTGGGATTATATATCCCATTTCTGATAGTCATTGGGTGAGCCCGATTTAGGTGGTTACAAAGAAGACATGAATTACAGTGGTGAGAAATGAGAGAGATGAGCTGATTTCTACTATAGTGCAGAACAATTGGAGAGTCTGCATTAATTATAGGAGGCTCAACCAAACAACAAGAAATGATCACTTTCCTTTGCCATTTATTGATCAGATGCTTGAGCGCTTAGTAGGTAAATCTCATTACAGTGTTCTTGATGGGTTTTCTGGGTATTTCCAGATTCATATTGCTCCTGAGGATCAGGAGAAGACCACATTTACCTACCCCTTTGGAACTTTTACCTATATGAGGATGCCTTTTAGCCTATGCAACGCCCCTAGTATCTTCCAACGCTGTAGGGTGAGAATTTCAGTGATTTTTTAGAGTGGCATAGAGGTGTTTATGGATGATTTCACTGTTTATGGATCTTCATTTGATGCATGTTTGGATAGTCTGGATAGAGTCTTGGATAAATGCATTGAAACTAACCTTGTTCTGAATTACCAAAAATGTCATTTCATGGTAGAGCAATGCATTATTTTGGGGCATGTGATCTCAAATAGGAGAATTGGGGTAGATCCTTCCAAGATAGATGTTATTTCACAATTGCCTTACCCCTCTTGCATACGAGAGGTTCGTTCATTTCTTGGTCATGCAGGTTTCTATCGCAGGTTCATTAAAGATTTTAGCAAGAAAGCTCTTCCACTATGCAACCTGTTGCAAAATGAGGTAGTCTTTGATTTTGATGAGAGATATAGGGATGCATTTGATTACCTCAAGAGAGCCTTGACCACCACTCCCATTATCCAGGAACTTGATTGGACAATCCCTTTTGAGCTAATGTGTGATATTTCTAATTATGCATTGGGGGTTTTTCTTGCTCAAAAAGTGAACAAACTGCCTATGGTCATTTATTATGCTTCTAGGACTTTGGATGATACACAAGCAAATTATACCACAACTAAAACAGAGCTTTTAATTATTGTATTTGTTCTGGATAAGTTTAGGTCTTATTTGTGAAGAAGATCCTGCTCCTGAACTTGGCACGGTTTTGATGAAGACACCAACATCACCAAAAAGAAGAAAAGGAAGATGACTTATGAAGACAAATGAAGATAAAGCTTCAAGACATTAGATTAAGTCTTTGTAAGTACTTCTATCCTAAACTCTTAAGTATATACAAGTATAATTGCTCAAACTATTTTTTAGAAAATGTGAGACACTTTTAAAAGACTTAAAACATTTTTCAAAAATAGTGTGTAACAGGTTACTTCATTGAGTAACATGTTACATGTGTGAGAAAAGAGTTATCCAACTAAAAAACAGATTTTTGAAAGCTGAGTAACCGATTACTCAATGTAAAATTCAAATTTCAAGTGGACAGAAAGTTTGAGTAACCCATTACTGAGAGCTGTTGGAAGTGTTTTTCAGATTTCAAAGTGAAAGGTTTTCACTCCAAACGAAATCTCTTCACTCCAAAAAACTCATACACTTTCAGAAACCTTCAAAGAGTGTTTGTAAACTCTATGTAAAGGCTCTAAACTCTCACACAAATGACACACATCAAACAAGAGAATAACATACAATTTTCATACAATTTTCTCAAAAGCTCTCACACTTTTCTTAGAATTTATCTTTGAACTCTTTGCAACTTGTTCTTAAACTTTCAAGTTAATTGTGCAAAGTTGCTTTAAGTGTTTCAAAGACTTTTACAAAAGAGCATTATATACTTCTATACATATTCAGAGCTTGGATTGCAAGTTACATAAATTTCATACTTGTAAAGGCAATCTGCCATAGTTGAATATTCTTCATTGTTGTAAAGAATTCTTTCTTTCACGGGGTGTGAAAAGAAAGGGGAATAGATTCACTTGGAAAGGTGTTTTCCAAGGGTATAAGAATTAGGGAGTGTGTAAGGTACATAGAGATATCAGGGTGAGATATTGTAATTACAACTCTTAATTCTTAGTGGAAAAATCTCTTGTGTGGCAAGAGTACTAGACGTAGCCTTCGGTGGACAAGAAGGTGAATGCGGCAAGAGTACTGGATGTAGCCTTCGGTGGACAGGAAGGTGAACCAGTATAAAACTCCTTGTGTACTCTCTTTTCCTTATCTATTTCATTTTATTTCCTATTATTTTTCTGCATATTGTTCCGCTGCACTTTAATTTTGATTTTGCAGAAAAAGTGGCCATTATTTTAAGACAACTAATTCACCCCCCCCCTTAGTTGCACTCTGATACTTACATTATTTGCTTGGTTCTATAATTGTTGTTTTCACTAACCATGCAGCTTTGAAGTTCCTATTGAAGAAAGTTGATTCCAAACCAATTTCCTATTGTATTTGGAGATCCGTGATAGGAGTGGAGCACAAAATTTGGTGGTCGATCACTTGAGCAGGATTGAGGGAGATGTTGATATGATACCTATCAGAGATAATTTTCCCGATGAACAACTTTTGAATATTTATATTTCTTTCCCCACCTCTTGGTTTGCTAACATTGTTAATTATTTGGTTGCATCTGGTTTTCCTCTACTTGCATCTAGAGCTCCAAATAAAAAACTTAAGAGTAATTCTAAATAGTATGTTTGGGATGATCCCTATTTGTGGAGATTGTGTATTGACCAGGTTACTAGAAGATGCATTCCAGATTATGAGATTGAGTCAGTCCTTCAATTTTGTCATTCTTCTATAGTGAGTGGCCATCTTAGTACCCAAAGGACAGCACGAAAGGTGCTTGAATCTGGATTTTATTGGCCCACCATCTTCCAAGATGCATAGAGGATTTGTAGCACTTGTGAGCAGTGTTAGAGAGCATGTGGTACTCTTTCTTGGAGACAAGAGATGCCTCAACAACCTATGTTATTTTGTGAAGTGTTTGATGTCTTGGGTATTGATTTCATGGGTCCCTTTCCTGTTTCTTTTGGATTTTACTATATTATACTTGTTGTTGATTATGTGTCTAAATGGATGGAAGCTAAGTCCACCAGGACTAATAATGTTGAGGTTATTATGGATTTTGTTAGGTCTCACATTTTTTGCAAGTTTGGCATACCCAGAACCATTGTTAGTGACCAAGGTGCAATAGAACCAAGCAAGCTATGCTCAAGAAATATGAGGTTATTCATAGGGTTTCCACACCTTATCACCCCCAATGTAATGGGCAAGCTGAGATTTCAAACAAAGAGATAAAGAGGATTTTGGAGAAGATGGTGCAGCCAAACAGAAAAGATTGGAGCAAGAGACTTGAGGATGCTCTTTGAGCACATAGGACTGCTTACAAGGCATGCATAGGGATGTCCCCTTATCGGATTGTCTTTGGTAAAACATGTCATCTTCCTGTAGAGATAGAGCATTGTGCATATTAGGCTGTGAAAACTTGTAACTTGGCTCTTGATCAAGCTGGTGATGAAAGAAAGCTCCAATTGAAGGAACTCGATGAGATCCACTTAGAAGCCTATGAGAACTCTAAGTTCTACAAATAGAAGACCAAAAGATTCCATGATAACTTGATTTCTAGAAAAGAATTTTTGGTTGGCCAAAAAGTATTGTTGTACAACTTTAGGCTTGGACTCATGAGTGGTAAGCTTCGTTCTAGGTGAATTGGTCCTTTTTTTGTTACTAATGTGTTTCCTTATGGTACTATAGAAATCAAAAGTGAATCCACAGATAAGAGCTTCAAGGTTAATGGACATCGCCTCAAGCCTTTCCTCAAATCCTTCCTTAGAGGATGAAATTGTGGAGGAGAACTCATTGATTGAACTTGCTTTCCTCTCTCCATGAATTAGGGAGTTTCCTTTCACATCTTCTCTATTTTTTATTTCACTTGTCCAATTCAATTGATTGTATGTATGTCTGGATATTCTGATTATGCTACATTGAGACAATGTGTAGTTTAAGTGTGGGGGAGACTATTGTAGGTTGTAGGTTTTTGTTGATGCATGCTTTCTTTAATTTTTAGGCTTTGCTTAGGTTTGGGAATTTTCTCTCATACTTTCTTTCACTTAAGTCATGATATCTTGTGGTGTGAATCCATGCATTTTTGTATGTCAAGTTTCTTTTAAGAATTCAGAGGTTGAAACAATTGTGATAGACTTGTCCCTTATGAGAATTTGAGCCTTAATTGTGGATGGATTGTTGTATGCCATCTAATATTCTTTCATGTGTGATTGCACTCTTGATTACTTGCACTCTAATTTATTTGTTTCTTGTTGATACTTGATATTCACATGCACATATTGAAGCGATTTAGACATTTATTTTGAATAAGGCACTTAGCCATATAAGCCTACCTTGAATGAATTTATCTTTTGATAGCCCATTTGAGCCTTTTTTTTTATACATTTTCCCTTGTTATTTAGGTCATTACAAGCTTATAAGTGGAAAACCATGATTGTCCTAACCTTAGGGAATTTTGGAGCTTTGGAATTGTTTTGAAAATGAGTATTAAGTAAGAAAGGGCGCATGGTACTTTAAATCTTGTGGATTCTTGGTTATGTCTTAATGATGGTTGATACAATTGTATACATGAGTAAGCGTTAAAAAATCGAAAAATAAAAAAAAGAAAATCAACAAAAAAAAAGAAAAAAGTGAATAAAAGGTTGAGTAAGACAAAGATGATTGGAATTAGAGATTTGGTCTTATTTTGGAGTAGGGATGGCAATCTAACCCGAACACATGGGTACCTGGCCGAACCCAACCCGAATTTAATGGGGAAAACCCGTTGTGTTTGGGTTCGGGTTTTCCCTGATTCCAAATTTCAGGTTCGGGGTCGAGTTTGGTATAATTGGTACCCGAACCCGATTTCTCTATATAAAATTACAAATTATACCTATATATATACCCGGAGGTATTAATAGTCATTCATTTCAAATCATTTTTCCATCTTCTCTTATCTTTTGTTCACTTGACTCTCAATAACTCTAATATTGTTTAGATATAAAAACTTTCATAACATAACCAGAAGTCTTTCTTTCTTCACCTCCATGGTTCCATCTGCAGAAAAAGAAACCTAATATATATACAAAACGTGAAGTTGCCTCTGAGAGAAATAGAAAGAGCTTCCATAGTCACACGTCTTTGTTTATGATTATTTATTTAGCACTTTTAGCACTGCTTGGCTTAATATCTTTTATAGCCTTGTTAATCATTATAACTGTAGAGATGCAAAATAGTGAATGATAAGGGATAAGTTTTCGGTCGGGATACCCGAAACTCGATAGGGTCGGGGATGGTAGTCTTTTTTTCAACCCTGTTGCATTTGGGTTCGGATTCGGGTTTATGATTTCAGGTTCGGGGTTGAGTAAGCATAAACTCGGCTCCGATCCGCCCCATTGCCATCCCTATTTTGGAGTTGATTTTTACTTAATTTTTACTTATTCCCTATTTTTCCTCTATTCCATTTGGTTTTAGCTACATATCCCATATTTATCCTACCTTGTCCTTAGCCTCATTATAACTTTGAAAAGTCATTTTGATCTTTATGTGTATGTGCTTATGACGTTGATGTTAGAGGGTTATCAAGCCTATGATTGTGTTTGTTTTCATGAAGTGCTTTGAGTGTAAACATTTGCAACCTAAGACAAATGAGTGTAAACACTTTAGAGAGCATATCTTGTGAGGTTTTGTCATTGTCGTGACTCGCCTCTTGATTTGATTGGTTTCTTGGCATATTTGAATTCATTGGATGATGTTCATGGATATCTTGATTTGATTCTTTTACTCTTGTGTGTTTGATTTTTCCATTCCATTGCATTCCCTAGATTTCATTGTAAAGTATGATTTTCTTAGGCGTTTCATTTTCTAGTTTTTGTAATCTTCTTGCATGACTCACTTTAGTGCATATCGGTTACCATAGCCTTATATCTTGATTTTTCCCAAGAGTGCAAAAGGTTAACTGTGGGAGTATTTGATGAACAATATATTATACACTATTCATAACCTTAATCTAGCATGACTGGTGATTTTTGGTGCCTAATTGACTTTGTTTCACATGGTTTAGTGTTTCACACTATTCATTTCGGTTTTGCTTCCATTTTCCATGGAAGGCTAAACTTGTAGACTAAATTCCTTTGGTAATGTATCACAACTCTTGAGGTTTTGCTATTAAGGCATTTTTCAGTTTCCTTACTACTTATTTCTCTATCCTATTTCTAAATATGGTTTGCTTAACCCCATTGTTAGAAACTGGTTTGTGAGTTTATCTTCGCTTAGTTGATTTACTCTCTAGTGCATGAACGCTTAGTTGATTTGGCTTAGTTAAATATTTAAGTTGTGAAACTGTGCAAATTAGGAAGATGATGTTTGGATTATGAAATTAATCTCTAGAAATCAAGGATTGAGTTGTGAACAAACGAACCAAAGAGATTTAGCCATTTTATTACATTGCTTATTTTCTACTGTTTCTAAAATTGATTTATGTTCATACCATCCAACAACAAAACCCCCCCTTATGTGTGTGAGTATAAGGTGTTTGAATCTTTGCTTAAAAGATAATCCTTGGGAAATGACCTAGGAGTCACTACCTAGTACTACAGTTCTTAATTGTTATATTATTTGCATCGGGTACGACCTTGATCACCTACCAACTAACCTCATGTCATTAGCAGCCACAGATTCACTAGCTGTGTTGTTTCTTGCACAATTAGTTTGTCACTTGAAAACTTATTTGGTTAGCTCCAATTTCTCCAACTCCTCAAGGTTTGTTGTCAGTCTATTATTAATCTTCAGATTTATAACTAAATCATTACCCTCTTGGGTTATAGGGACTTCTGCTACAAGGTTGATTTCATTTAACACACTTTCATTCACCTCATTTATCTTGTGCTCTTTTCCCACCATGTTCTAATTCTTAAGATAAAATGTCATCTTAAGATAAAATATCATTTTAAGATAAAATGTTCAATTTTATAGAGATGAGAATATTGTTTTGAATGAATTGACATAGAAGACAAGATTTGAAATGAATACAATATGGAGAAAGTTAAGGTACTTACTACCATTGAAAACATGGTAGGATTGTGCCTTGTGTTTAGGCATGTGTGAAAGATATCATTGGAAGCGCTCAATAAGGAGAGTATATCAAATGGAGATAAATATATTTTCTAGAAACACAAACACCAAAAAGCCATAAACAATCATATATTGGCAAAATAATTATGAAAGATTTAGAGTTGAATGATCCCAAAGCATGCCCACTTCACAATAAGGTCCATTATAGGGGATGTTATACCTAAGCCAATATTACATGAGTTTAATATTTAGGTATCTAAGACTTTTTCATATTATTAGTGTATATTCACCATTCAATTATATTATTTTTATTTAATAGTTAATACTAAATAATGACTAATATATGAATGATAAATATTACACTAATAGTATAAAAAAACTCATAGTTTCAATCTATATATATTAAACTCCTTATATTTCATTTAAATATTAACTCATTATATAGGATCTTGGGCGTGGATCTCAAAAAATATGGGATCATCTTCTTACATATTTGCTCAATGGTGTACCGATCCTTATATTTGTATTGAACTTTACTATAAGTTGTAATCGAGCTGACACTCCTTATACCTAGGGATGACAACGAGCATGGGCAGGTAGTGCTTTTCCGTGCCCAAACCCGTAATATTTGCGGGTACCCGTGTAGGTAATTGGTATTTGCGGGTACCCAACGGGTTTTTAATTTCAATTATAAATTTATATAATTTATAATAATCAATATGTAAAAATAATTGTTACATGAATAATATGATATTTATATGATAAATTTATGACCATAGTCAAATATGTGTAATTTATTGTGAAATAATAATAAAATATATGATATATAATTTTAAAATAATAATAAATATATATATAAAAATTTAACTAAAAATTAAATATATAAATTTGCGGGTACCCGCGGAGCGGGTATCACAAAATCCGCTCCCGCCCATAAGCTATTATTGCGAGTACCCGTTACGGGTATTTCTACGGGTACCTATGAGTCGGGTTTTTTTTGCCATCCCTACTTATACTCGTTTTTAATACATTTTCTTATAAAAAAAACTCATTATATTTCATTATGAGAGATTGCTTCTCTAAGCAACTCAATGTCACCTTATGTCAGTCATCCCCAGAGTGAATAGTCCAAACCACCCTCCTGGTGATGAGCTAAGGTCAAAAGCATGCATTGTGCTTTACTATATGTGATACTTTATACAAAATGAGGGCAGTGAATTATGAAAACTTCATTAGTCATATAAGTTTGATTTCAATTATAAATTTGGTGTCGACTGCTTGGTCCGCTATGGTTTTTCACTACATGAAGCTAAGGATCTTAAACTGAAAAAGATGTATTAAAGAATTATTATTTGAAATGTTGAGATCCACAATAAATAAAGTTGAGTTATTGATAAGTTTTTAAAAATTCCAAGAACAATGAAAAATGGATGGATTAGTGAGTAAATAATGTTGAATAATGTGCCTCGTATTTTGTATTAATAATGTAAGAGTTTTTTATATTGTGATTGTATTATTTATCATTTATATTTAATCATTATTAACTTTTAAATATATTTAATACAAATATATAGTGAATAATATAAAAAATTGTAGTTCATATTATTATACTATTTATTTTAGGATTTAATATATATACAATATCAACAAATTATCCACTATTGATTTATTAACTATCATTAACTCTCAAACAAAATAAATACAAATCAATTATAAATAATATATTGACATTATAAAAAACTTTACATTATAAGTATATATATTTTAAACTCTTTGTTTACATGGTTGCATAAATGCATTGTTGATATGAAGTTATTCACATTTTCTTTTCCTCGACTTTCATGAGAAAACCATGAGGTCGGTGAAGAATGATATCTGCGTTTGCCAATAATAACCCTATTAGGTCTTCAGCTTGAATGGAGATTCACCTGTCCTAAATGACATTCCACTTCATGTCCTAAGTTAATCAGAATATTCCATTTTATTATTTTTTTGTTTTTAAAAATATTATTTCATTCTCGTATTAATATATAATTGACTTGAAACAAAGAATGAAATACTTTTAGAAACACTTGATCCTCACTAGGCTGCCATATGAGAGTCTGAGTTAAATAAGCCAATAATGATGTATGTCCTAAGTTAAATATTCCAATAAATAGTTTTCTTAAGGTAACAATCATTAGTCATAACATTTCAAATAGTTAATTCATTTTATACCTGCAATATTGCCAAAAGGTAAAAAAAACATGCAAAAACTACAAAATTATGTAAAAACTGAAATAGAAGATAAAAATGATCATTCTGAGGTAGTACAAAATTATATCTATTATAACCCAAAACTAACATGTAAATAACCCAACTCAATAGGAAAAAGAATTATCTCTAGAGACAATTTATTTATTTTAGAGAATATAATATTTTATTGACGTAAATTATCTCCTTAAAAAAACTTCTAGAGGGTCTGGGTGTAAGCGGTTCCGGTTTAAACCGTGAAACCGATAGAACCAAACCAAACCGCAAAATGTGGTCCGGTTCGGTTTCGTGGTTCGGTTCGGTTTTGCGGTTCAATTCGGTTATATTTTTAAGGAACCGTTTATGTTCGATTCGGTTTATGGTTTTATAAATTTAGGAACCATTGGAACCGAACCAAACCGCATATTAAAGAAATATATACTAGGGATTAGAGAATAATGTTTTACTATTTTTTAAATTCTTCAACCAATTTTCTAGCTTAAATTTTCAATTTTGGTGTGAATTGTAATGTTACATATGTTACTAAATTGTTATTAAGTTAGTATTATATATATGTTAATAATTACTAAATTGTTTCATAGTGTCTTATGATTTGGAACATATTTTTCAACTTTTGTGATATTGAGTTTGAAACTAACATATATCATATATTATTATACATGTATATTTACATGTGTTACTAATTATGAAATGTAACTATTATATATTTTACTATTTGATATATATGTTACTAATCATAAATTGTATTGTTATATATGATTCATAATTTTTTATAATAAGTGTAGTAATATTTATCCTTTTATGGATAAACACTATCTCTTATAATACATTTTGAATTTTTAATTGATGCAAAATAATTATAAAAAAGTAACGGAAAAACCGTGGAACCATTCAAGAGCACTTCAGTTCGGTTATTATAGTTAAATTTGCGATTAATTGAGCGGAACCAAACCATGTGTTTTTGATCGGTTCAATCACTAAAATGTACCAAAAACTGAACCGGACCGATTTTTTACACCCCTAAAGGGAAATAAGACATATATCAAATATTGAATGAATTTAAGGATATATAAATTATCTCATGGCATAAAGACATATTTTATTCTCTTTATTTATACTAGCGTGTCGACAGGCACTTCCTGCATTTGTATTTTTCTAATATATAGTGTATCAGCTTCATGTTATACTAAGTAGAAAGTGTATGGAAGATTAATGATATATTCATATAAAAAATGAAAGCTTGAATTTATATTAGTTATTAATGAGAGATGTTACAAATCATAAATTTAAAATATAAAATTATGTCATAGTGGTGCTTAGTACGGAAGTATAGATATAGAGAGATTATAGAAATTTATATAAACATGAAATTAGAAATTATAAAAATTAAAAAGGGAAACATAAAATATTTCATGGGTAGTTATTTTATGTTTATTAGTATTATTATAGATAAACATGAAATTAGAAGTTATAAAAGATAAAATAGGAAAACATAAAATACTTCATAGGTAGTTATTTTATGTTTTCCCTTTATATTAGTATAGAAAAGATGAAATAGAGAAACATAAAATACTTTATGGTAGTTATTTTATGTTTTCCATTTATCTTAGTACTAGTGTGTACAGGCACTTCGTGCCTGCCGATAAATATTCTGTGAAACTACATATTCAACTTTTATATATTTCATTTTTGTGAATTAAAGTGTTCGGTGTACTTTATATTATATTTTTGTGTGTTTATGATAATGTTTAATTTAAGGTGAGATATGTGGTTAATTAATGTATTGGTGGTAGTTGCTTAGGATTATATAGTTCTTTTTGAAAAAATTAAATAATATTAAGGGCAATATAGGAAATGAAAATTACACTACGAGGGAAGTTATTTCAAGTTTTGGCTTTATATATAGTATAGATATTACTATAGAATATGTGTATTTAAAGGTAAAAAAAATCACAATGCACCTAAAGAATAAAAATATCATATCACACTAATTTATCCTTTACTTTTCCATGTACTTCCCTCTTCTCATATGTAATGGAGAGGATTCTAACCCAACTCAATATTCATACATCTCATACCCACATAGACTATTCATCCTAAGATAAAAATGTTTATTTTGAGAGAATACAAAATAAATATGTAAAAAATACTTAATTATGCATAAACAAAAAATTATAAATGAATAAAAATGTTCATTCTCAAAAAATATTAAAATTATACAAGCAATACACAAAAATAAAATTGTAAATAGTTCAAATCGCAACACCATACCTCTCATATCCAACGATTACTACAAAATGTTAAATATGTTGATTCTCAAAGACAACAAAATAAACATGCAAAGTGTACAAAATTATGGAGAAATCTTAAAGAATGGATGATAAAATCTACTGTTCGGAGAACCGGACTGTACTGGATGATCCGACCGGTTTGACAGTTGACCGAACTTGAAAACGACTCTAATTTACTGTTTTAATCGAGTAAGGGGTGAACTGTTTTGAACATGAGAAATTTCGGCCAGATCGTGTTAAATCCAGTTAAACTGGATTAACATGGGAAGTAAACCGAACGGTTCACTTAAAAAATAAAAAACTAGAATACTACTCTAATCTTTTGTTTTACTCGAGTCCACAAAAAAGATAAAAAGAAGTTACTTCAATTATATAAAATTTTACATTTATATATAATTATATATTTATTAGAGAAAAATTGTTAATTATTTATGAAATCATCTAGTCAGACCAAACAGTTTAACTGTTTAAATATGTTAAACCTAATATGAGACATCTTCCGGTTTGACGTTTGACTCGGGTTTCACAACATTGATAAAATCAATAAATAATATTCATTCTCAGATAAAAAAATGTTCATTCTGAAAGTGTTGGGAACAAGCGAACAATCAAATAGTAAAGAGTATAGAGACAAGAGAATAACACAAGAGATTTGGTAACGAGGTTCAGCCAATTGTGCCTACGTCCCCGAGAGTGTTGAGCGGCTACCACTATATATTATTAGAGAATAAGGATTAGTGTTTTACTATTCTTCTCCTTGTTACATTAGGTTTACATAACATCAATATATATAGCCCTCTACCCCAACCCCTTTACATCAGCCCAAGCCCATAACTTGTATTGCTGTTATCTAGAGATATGAGTCATTGCACAACAATCTCCACCTTGGCGAATATCATCAATCTCCATCTTCCGCCATTGGGTTGGGGGCGCTCCATAGTCCATCATCAGTGAATGTTCAACAAGCTCAGGCAATGCCTGAACTTGTCCACAGTAACCGGTTTGGTTAACATATCAGCTGCATTTTCTGAAGTGTGAACCTTCTGCAATAGTATCTGCCCACAAGCTACCAACTCTCTGATCTTATGAAATCTCACATCAATATGTTTGGTTCTAGCATGATACACCTGATTCTTTGCCAAGAAGATAGCACTATGTCTGTCACAATGCAGGGGAACTCCACCTTGCTTAATGCCTAACTCATTTACTAGCCCCATAAGCCACAAGGCTTCCTTAGAAGCTTCACCAGCTGCCATGTACTCTGCTTCAGTTGTGGAGATAGCAACAACAGACTGAACTGATGATCTCCACATAATTGGTCCACCTGCAAGGGTGAAGACAAACCCCGTTGTGGACCTTCTATCATCCAAGTCTCCTGCATAGTCCGAATCAACATAACCAATAACTGAAGGCTTACTCTGTTGGCTGCCAAACATGATACCGAGACCTGTAGTCCCCTTCAAATATCTGAAAATCCATTTGACTGCTTCCCAATGTTGCTTCCCTGGTTTCGACATGTACTTGCATACTTGACTAACTGCTTGTGCCAAGTCCGGTCTAGTACAAACCATAGCATACATCAAGCAACCCACCGCACTGGCATATGGAACCTTTGACATGTATGTTGTCTCTTCATCTGTCTTTGGACACTGATCTAGGGAAAGCTTGAAGTGATTTGCCAAAGGAGTGCTCACTACTTTAGCATTGCTCATATCAAATCTCTCTAAGATCTTTTCAACATAGCTTTGCTGGGAGAGCCATAGTTTTCTAGCTCCCCTATCCCTGTGAATCTCCATCCCAAGAATCTTCCTAGCAGCCCCTAAATCTTTCATGTCAAACTCCTTACCTAGCATGACTTTCAGCTCATTGATATCACTCAAATGATTAGCAGCAATCAACATATCATCAACATAAAGTAACAGAAAAATAAACGAACCATCGTCAAGGCTTCTCACATAAACACAGCAATCATACTCACAACGCTTATAACCAAGCTTCAACATATAAGTGTCAAACCGCTTGTACCACTGTCTGGGAGACTGCTTCAACCCATATAGAGACTTCTTCAACTTGCAAACCAAGTGACTCTGTCCAGCTGCACTGAACCCCTCTGGTTGTGTCATGTAAATTTTCTCCTCTAATTCACCATGGAGAAAGGCAGTCTTCACATCCATCTGTTCTAAGTGCATATCCCAGCTGGCTACCAAGGCAAGCACTGCCCTGATAGAAGTGTGTCTCACCACTGGGGAGAAAATCTCATTGTAGTCGATCCCCTTCTGCTGTGAATACCCTTTTGCTACAAGACGAGCCTTGAATTTTTCCCCTTCTTTTTCTGATACTGCTGGCTTCCTCTTGTACACGTTCTTGACTTGAACTAGTGCATGGTTCCTTGCCTTTATTCACCTGAACCATTTCATTGCTCACTGAAATTATATTTGATCCCAAAGTCTCTCCATTTGGCCTAACCACTTCTGTCAAACCTGACTGTTTCATCATGAAATGTTCATCAAACACTGCATCTCTGCTCAACACCACCTTTCTGGAAACTGGATCCCAGAACTTGAACCCCTTCACACCTTTGGTATATCCAATGAAGATACACCTCTTTGACTTAGGATCAAGTTTCGATCGTTCATCACTGGGTACATGTATATAAGCAGGACAACCAAATATGTGTAACATATTATAATTAACTGGGTTACCTGTCCATACTTCTTCTGCAACTTTACCATCCAATGAAGCTCGTGGTGATCTATTGATGACATAACATGCCATACTAAGTGCCTCTGCCCAAAATCCTTTGGAAAGTCCAGCATTCAGTCTCATACATCTGGCCCTCTCTGTAAGAGTTCTATTCATCCTCTCTGCAACACCATTCTGCTGAGGAGTCTTCTTCACTGAAAAGTGTCTCTGAATGCCATGTTCCTCACAGAATTTTTGAAACTGTGAGTTTTTGTACTCTGTACCATTATCTGGCCTCATGTATTTGATTTTCCTAGCAGTCTGGTTCTCTACGTCTGCCTTCCAAACCTTGAAGTTGGCAAAGACTTCTGACTTATGCTTCAGAAAATATACAAAGACCTTGTGAGAAAAGTCATCAACGAAGGTAACAAAACCTAGAACCTCCTAGGGATGGTTCCTGAGTGGGTCCTCATACATCAGTGCGGACATAATCTAGAATGCCTCGAGTCCTGTGTTGGCCAGCCTTGAAACTAACTCGTGTCTATTTCCCAAGCACACAATACTTGCACAAATCTAGCTTGCATTTGCTGACTCCCCTCAACAGTCCTCTTTTGCATAGTTCTGTCATACCACGCACACTCATGTGTCCCAAACGCATGTGCCATAATTTTGTAGCACCATGGTCTGAATCTACTGAGATCTCTTCAGTCACTCCAGCAACTCCACCTACAACTGTTCTCCCTAACAACTTGTAAGTGTTCCCTGCAGTCCTTTTACCCTTCATCGCAGTAAGAGCACCTTTGTACACTTGAAGAATATCACTGTCACCATCAGCTTTATAGCTAAATCCTTTAGCCTGCAATGTCCCCAAAGAAACCAAATTCTTCTTCAAATCTGGTATGTGCCTAACTTCACATAACGTCTTCACTACACCCTCATCCATCACAATTATGAGTTCTCCCATACCAATAATTTCATATGCTTTATTATTTCCGAGATACACGGAACCAAAATTGCCTGCCC